>NW_028292149.1:1192500-1647500 GCF_963383615.2 Lipophrys pholis
CTTGGGTTCAAATCCAACCACTGCCCTTTTCAAAGCTTTAGATAGATTTACTTCCTCAGATCAGCAAGTAATGAGATACTGCCATCAGTTCTGCTCCTGATATGTTGGAGACTTGCTCCACCCCTGTGAACTTTCACCGGGCAAAACCTTGGGGGTCAAACTGGTCTGTTCCTTCAAAGCAAGGCGATTGATACAAAACACTATGGATACCACAGACCTCTGTCTGAACATGAGGCTAAACATCTGGAAGCAAGACAAGACACTGCTTGAGAATGAGCTCATTCATCACACCTCAAGGAGAAGACACATTTAATTGTGGACATCTTGTCAAGAGAAGACCCATGGCATGAGAGCCAATAGAAGGAAGCTTCGCTTGTCTGACTAGAAACTCCATCTTTGGACGAGTGCGTGGGCCAAGACAACACGCCGCTCCAGTCTGTTGTTCCTGAGATTTGATCTGTTTCCATTCATTGATAACAGTTGAGCTTGACCACTTCCACCTGACAAGGACTGTTGTTGACACTCTTCACTTTAAATTTGAAAAGAAATCCCATTTTCACTTTAATTTAAAAAAAAATCCCATCTTGATGTTCATTTTAATTTGAAAATAATACTATATTCAATTTGATGTTCACTTTATTTTGAAAAAAAAATTCCTTTTTGACTTTGAAGTTCACTTTAATTTGAAAAAGAAAATTCTACTGTCACGTTGATGTTGACTTTAATTTGAATCAGGATCAAAGTAAACATCAAAGTAGGGTGGTTACCACTGTGGATCTAGAGCAGAGGTCTCAAACTCCTGGAGGGCCTCAGCCCTGCATGTTTTCTATGTCTCCCTTCTTTAACACTCCTGAATGGTTCATCACCACATTCAGCACAAAGCTCCATAAGGAGCCACTCATTGCAATCAGCCATGTTGAAGCAGGGAGACGTGGAAAACATGCAGGGCTGAGGCCCTCCAGGAACTGAGTTTGAGACCCCTGATCTAGACCATGATCTTTAACCCCATCTGCTCCCTGGGAGCTTCACCCTTTCACCAACTCTTTCATACTTATTGTGTTTGAAATAAATCATTTCCACCACTCAGTATGTGCCGGTACTTTATGATACAGTACAGTTTTTCATGTGTTTTCACTGACTAAAGTTGTGGATGGTACTGAAAGTACTGTACCAAACCGTCAACCTCATGCTTGATGATGTGGACTTGTTGGGTTTCTCCTGTAAAAACACCAAGGAATGACTGTGTTGTATTTGGTGCTAGATAAGTAAAGTTAAACTGAATTAATGCTGTGAGGCACTGCTGGGATTTGAACCCAGGATCTCCTGTTTACAAGACAGGCACTTTGACCAGCTAAGCCACAGCACCTCTTTTGGAGGTGGTCGGGGCCATTCCAGATCCAGCTGACCACTCACACCACCATAAAGGTTGCTGAAAGGACAAGGTGGGTTCACGCATCACTTTGCAGAAAGGTTCCGGAACCCCACGATCCGGTTCCAGACCCGACTGCAGCTCTCACCAACCAGCTTGACCACACCAAGCTGACACTTTAGCCCCGTCTGATGCACAGAAAACCTCCAGGGTGATGTGCTGGTAACCTCTCCCCTGAGGTCATATAGGCTTGACCATACCTCGCTAACACGTTAGCACTGATTACTGCACACAGAAAAACCCACGGAGTGATGTGCTGGTAACCTCTCCTCCCAGGCCAATAGAAGATCACTCCTATAGCAACATAGAGGATCGGTGCCACGACACACACACTCACACTGTGGAGGAAGAAGAAGCCAGACAGTGACAGTGACAGCCTGTAATGACACAGCTGATCCATTAGTAGTCTTAAGAATGGAAACAGAGACAGAAGGCAGAACAGAGAGTGTGGATTACACTGAGTTGCACAATCCTAGAATTCTTCTTAAAACATTTCATTCTGTGATCAGACAGGTGACAGGTGTCGACATTGGATCCATTATTAATTGATCTTGTCCATCAGAATCTTCCTCTCATCTTTTAAAAATGCAACCGTTTCCTCCTTTAAAATAAGCCCTGATTGGACCCCTGTGTTTTAACTGATTTTAGGCCTCAAAACTTCATTTTAGCAAGGATTTTAGACAAACTGTTGCTTCCCAGCTCATTTCTTTGATGGATTGAAATCAAACCTTTGGGACATTTCAGTCTGGTTTCCTGCACATCATAACTCTGACACTGTGCTGGTTAAGGTCACCAACCATCTACTACTTTCAGCCAATAATGACTTGTACTTCTTCTTAGTTCGTCTTGACCTTCACTCAGTGTTTGATACAGTCAATCAGAAGATTTTAATTAATCCTCTGAAAAATCATGTTGACATCACTGGTGTTACTCTTAACTAGTTTTCCTGGTATTTATCAGACAGATCATTTTCTGTTCAGCTTGGAGAGACCTCTTCCTCTTGTGCTGCTCTTTGTTGTGGTGTCCCTCAAGGCTCTGTTTTGGGTGGCCTTAATGTTAACTTTCATTTTCATGAAGACGACACACAACTGAACTTCCCTATAAAGCCTTGCTCTACGGACTCTGCCTCTATCCTGTCCTGCCTCACAAAAGTAAAGAACCAAAGTCCAAAAACTTTTTACAGCTGAACGGTTTAAAAACTGAAATCATTTTGATCGCCCCCAATGGACCCAGTTCTGGTGGTTTTAACAATCTTTGCTCTAGTCTTGGTAGCTCATTGAGCAATGTTTGAAAAGAGCCCTACAATTTAGGTGTGGTGTTCGACTCCGACCTGTCCTTTGACTGTCACGCGACCAAGGTAGTCCAATCCTGCTTTGCTCAGCTGAGACGACTAGTCAAGACCAGGTCATTCCTCTCCCCAGCAGACCTGGAGAAAGTAATACATGCCTTCATCTGGTCCAGGCTGGATTACTGTAACTCCCTTTATTCTGGCATCAGTTGGCTCAATGTTCAAAGACTGCAGCTGGAGCAGAATGCTGCTACCAGCTTTTTAACAGGCACCAGGAGGAGGGACCACATTTCACCAATCCCTTCTTCCTTTCACTGGCTGCCTGTCAGTTTTAGAAGAGATTTTAAAATGCTACTGCTTGTTTTTAAAGCCTTGAATGGTCTGATTCCTCCAGATATCAGAGACCTGTTATGATAATAATAATTACTAGAGGTTTGTATTTCCAGAAGAAAATGCAAGTGTGAATGCTGAAGGTTGAATAAAGCTGATCTCCTTTGATCTGAGCGTCTCCATGGCTCCAGTGCTGATCTCCTATCAGATCAAAGGAGATCAGTGCCTTTTGCCATGGAGATGCTCAGATCCAAGATTTCCTCCGGCTTTGATCTCCGTTGATCTCCATCCGGTGCCTCTCCCATCCACTTTGTGATGAAAGGCTCATTATTGTTCTTTTTCACAACCTTGGTGATGACGTCATCATTAGATTCAGGTATGCTGAAGCAGGCAGAGAACTAAAACATGCAGGACACCAGCACTCTCTGACCCAGTTTGGACACCCTGTCGTAGACCATCAAGAGACAGCTTAGTTTTATCCTACTGATGACGTGTTGCTGCAATAGTCATCTTGCTCAGTTTCAAGTTTTTTCCCACAGACACCAGAGCACTCTGTAACAGGATTTGACAGATAGTGACGGGGCGCGGCCAGCAGGGGGCAGCAGCGAGGCTGACTTGCTCTTTGACCGTGTGACTGTGGTGACCAAATCCAGGGGGCGTATTACATTGGTTATTGATGTAGCTTAAAGAGGTGGAACAGATTAAACATTCAGATGAAACAATCAGCAAAAAAAAGTCAAATGAAGAAAACGTACAAGGGCTTATTAGTCAATGATATCAGTGATTTCATGTCTGTTTGTTTTTTTACTATTTCCAATAAAAACCACAGAAAGATTAAAACAGACAACAGATGGATATCATTACAAATGAGTCAGAAGAGAGGAATCCCTGGATAAACTAGTTATTGAGGTACAATCGGATGACTGGGAACTCATTTATAAAGGAAAAGACGCCCTGTCACTATGAGTGCACAATCAAACAATACAAGAGAAAGTGAAATATGGATCTGGACTCTGGGAGCAGTGGGCGGAGCTGAGGTTGCACCGTGAGAGAGAGCGAGAGAGAGAGAGAGAGAGAGAGAGAGAGAGAGAGTGGACCAAGATAGAGACTGAGACTGAGACTGAGACTGAGTTTTACACTCGGACTTGGACTTGGAGTGGAGTGGATTAGTCTGGAGGCCCAGGCACATGACAACCTCAGCTTCCACTCAGAGCCCAGACCAGCTGTTCAGATTTGGACACTTGGAGCTGAGAAGGGGGAGGCTCCATAATTCCTCTTCGTGCAGAGGTTTTATTTCCCTTTGCCACTGAAGGCAACACACTCACTAGTCACCAGTCCACAGATGAAAACACAAAATCATATGTGTAACCAGAAAGTCCAGTTAAGATGGAGACGGGTTGTGAATGACACAGATGCTACTGGTACAGTATGAGAGTCTGACTGCTTTCAAAAGGTCCAGTGATCATACAAGCGTATCAGTCACTCTCATACTTTCTCATGGTTCTATTGACAATGAGAAGCAACAACACAACACTACTGCTTGGACATGTTTGCTGGATCACATCATGGATGATGGATGATGGATGGATGGATGGATGGATGATGGATGTAATATACAGACATGACTTATGTTCACTCTGGAGGTGAGGGGGGAACTCCTGTTCTCACTTTCATTGTCACTTTAATTTGAAAAAAACATATATTCTATTTTCACCAAGATGTTAGTGAGTTAGTTTTACCAGTAAATGGCTGCTCCATCCTCACTTCTCCTATAACCAGGCCCAAACACACACACACACACACACACACACACACACACACACACACACACACACACACACAACAGCCAGGCCTCCTGGGGGTCGTTTGGAGGGTCATAATTTATTTACACATGTTATAGATAATATCAAAGTAAGTGATGTATTAGTCAATGATATCAGTGATTTTATGTCTGTTTGTTTTAGTTTTTTTACTATTTACAATAAAAAACACAGAAACATTAAAACAGACAACAGATAGATGTCAACACAAATGAGTCAAAACAGAGCAGTCCCTGGAAAAACTAGTTATTGAGGTACAATCAGATGACTGGGAACTCATTTATAAATACGAGAAAAAGTGAAATATAAAGATGTTTAATGGATGACAAAGGGCTTAAAAAATGCATCCAAGGAGAAGAATACATGACATAGACAATCCAATAAATGATGAACGAAGGAGATGGAAAATAAATTCAAGAAATGTAAAACAAAGTTCACTCATATGATGAGAAAATGTTAGAAGAATTCTTTTAAGAAAGTACCAGAAAACAATAAAGACCATGTCAGCAGTACATAGAAGGTTCTACATAGTATCATTCAACAGGCTTCCAGTGAGGATACCGTTATTGAAAACAGACACACTTCACAAACTACAGACCCACAATTCTCCCAAATCCTAGAAAAACTCTTCAACGACATACTAGATACATTCAGAGAAATGAAATCTAATTCATTAAATCTAGGTCAAACCAAAATCATGATATTTGGAAAATATGAAATAAATAAACAGGTAAAGGTTCAAGTAGAGGGTGTAAATAGAGAAAAGGTGATTGAAGACAAATTTCTAGAAAAATGTAAGGATGAGTACGAGCACATTACAACTCTACAAAGCTGATTTCCTTTGATCTGAGCGTCTCCATGGCTCCAGTGCTGATCTCCTATCAGATCAAAGGAGATCAGGGCCTTTGGCCATGGAGATGCTCAGACCCAAGATTTCCTCCGGCTTTGATCTCCGTTGATCTCCATCCGGTGCCTCTCCCATCCACTTTGTGATGAAAGGCTCATTATTGTTCTTTTTCACAACCTTGGTGATGACGTCATCATTAGATTCAGGTATGCTGAAGCAGGCAGAGAACTAAAACATGCAGGACACCAGCACTCTCTGACCCAGGTTGGACACCCTGTCGTAGACCATCAAGAGAAAGGTTAGTTTTATCCTACTGATGACGTGTTGCTGCAATAGTCATCTTGCTCAGTTTCAGGTTTCTTCCCACAAAGAGCCTGAACAGGGACTTGAACCCTGGACCCTCAGATTAAAAGTATGATCCTCTACCATCTGAGCTGCCCAGGCCTGTTTTCTTCACATGGAAAAGGTCCCCGGTTCAAAACCGGGAGGAAACATAGTGAAAAGTTTTTCTAAATTCATCAACACAGTTTCCAACATATTAGGAGCTTAATGGACGAAGACGTCTTGTTACTTCAGCAAATATACAAATCCTGTGCCTCCTCCTCCTGCACCTCCTCCTCAATCTCTTCCTGCACACATCCTGTGCCTCCTCCTTGCGCCTCCTCCTTGCACCTCATCCTGCACAATTATGCACCTCCTTCTTTGCCTTCTCCTGCACACATCCTGCAGCTCCTTATGCAACTCCTCCTGCACACATCATGCGCTTCCTCCTGAAACTCCTCCACCAGAATCCTTTGCCTCCTCCTGCACAAATCCTGCACCTCCTCCAGAAACTCCTCCTGCGCAATCCTGCACCTCCACCTGCACCTCCTCCTGTGCCTCCTCCACCTGCACCTCCTTCTGCGCCTCCTCCTCAATCTCTTCCTCCACACATCCTGCGCCTCCTCCTTTTGCCTTCTCCTTCACAATTATGCGCCTCTTTCTTTGCCTCCTCCTGCACACATCCTGCAGCTCCTTGTGCAACTCCCCCTACACACATCATGCGTCTCCTCCTGCACCTCCTTCTGCAACTCATCCAGCAGAATCCTTCACCTCCTCCTGCGCCTCCTCCTGCACCTCCTCCCGCGCCTCCTCCTTCACAATCCTGCACCTCCAACTGCACCTCCTCCTGTGCCTCCTCCTCCTGCACCTCCTCCTGAGCCTCCTCCTCCATCTCTTCCTGCACACACCCTGTGCCTCCTCCTGCGCCTAGTCCTGCACAATCCTTTGCCGCCTTCTGCACCTCCTCCCATGCCTCCCCCTGCACCTCCCCCTGCACATGCTTCTGCACCCCCTCCTGTGCCTCCTCCTGCGCCTCCTCCTCCACACATAATGCGCTTCCACCTTCGCCTCCTGTATCACCTCCTATTGCGCCTCCTCCTGCACACATCCAACACCTCCTCCTGCACCTCTTTCTGCGCCTCCTCCTGCACATCCTTCTACGCCTCCTCCCGAGCCTCCTCCTGCGCCTCCTCCTGCAGCTCCTCATGTGCCTCCTTCTTCGCCGCCTCCTCCACCTCCTCCTGCGCCTCCATCTGTGCCTCCTCCTGCACACATCCTGTACCTCCTCCTGCTTCTCCTGCACCTCCAGATGCAGATCCAGCGCCTATTCCTGCAGCTCCCCTTGCACACATCCTACGCCTCCTCCTGTGCCTCCTCCTCCACCTCCTCCATAACCTCCTCCTTGTGTGCCTCCTCCTCCTGCGCCTTCTCCTGCGCCTCCTCATGTGCCTCCTCCTCCACCCCCTCCTGCGCTTCCTCCTGCACACATCCTGTACCTCCTTCTGCTTCTCCTGCACCTCCAGATGCAGATCATCCAGCGCCTATTCCTGCAGCTCCCCTTGCACACATCCTACGCCTCCTCCTGTGCCTCCTCCTCCACCTCCTCCATAACCTCCTCCTTGTGTGCCTCCTCCTCCTGCATCTTCTTCTGCACCTCCTCCTGCGCCTCCTTGTGTACCTCCTCCTCCTGCGCCTTCTCCTGCAACTCCTCCTGCAACTCCTCCTGCCCATCCTCCTGCACCTCCTCTTGCGCCTCCTCCTAAACATACATACATACATACATACATACATACATACATACATACATACATACATACATACATACATACATACATACATACATACATACATTCAGAAATAGTATAATATACTGATATATCTGAGCAGAGTGGAGCAGTGGAAGCCTGCTGGGCCCAGAACCCAGAGCTCCATGGATCCAAACCTTCCTCTGCTACTGACACTTTCTCTACTATGTCTTCCAGAACGTTCCCAGGGAGGCTGTGAAGTGTGATACCATGATGGTTCTATCTGCTAACTCTGTTTGGTGATGTCATAGTGATGTCATAAAAGAATGGAAGAGATCAAGTGACATCATTTCTTTCTTCACTTTGATCTCCACTCTCTCTCTCTCAGGAACAACATTTCACATATATGGTACAAATCCAGCTTTTAGACATGTTACACCTCACGTGGGTTTGAGGGAATCACATCCAGAACAGGATGGAACACAGGAGCCATCTTGGATGGGTCTACTGTCCTTTACAGAGACCAGGAACCTTTTGCATGACCAATCTGATTCTAGACCGACCTGAAAGCTAAAGGAACAAATCATAATGCTAAAGTCTGAGTCAAAATGAAAGACTTGCTGAAGTGCTTCAGTTTGGTTCAATCAGTTATAAAGACACAAACTGGACATTACGAGGTTTCTCTGATAAAAAGTCCATGAGGTGAAGAGCAGAGATCAGCCAAGCCTCCAACACAAAGTCTCAGTCTCTTTTGAAATTTAACATGAAAAGATCCTGGTTGATGACCAAAGTTAAAATAATTTGTAGGAGAGGGTCAAGGTAACTCCAAGGGCTCATCTGGGAATTGAACCCACAACCTCTGACACCCAAAGTGAGAATCATACTCCTAGACCAATGAGCCGACGTGTTCAAGAAGCTAAAGAACTCAACTGATTGTCCTAAATAACTCCTGGAATGACCACATCCTGACCAAAGGAAATGAAAACATTAGTCATGGCCGACCTTGAAGAAATGAAGCTGAAGGTTCAACTGCTGTAGGAGGATTTGTAACTTTATGGTCCATTTGACCTGAAGCAGTTTTCAGGTTTGTGAGTGAGTTCTGTCAGAGCCTCTGAAGCTTGTGTGTCTCCATCAGGATTCATTTTAATACATGGCTTACTGCCATGAGGACAAGTTCTCTTTGACATTTAAAATGGAGACGGTCTGATCTGATGTGTCAGCATTGGTGGTTCAGTGGTAGAGTTGTCCCCTGCCACTCTGGAGGCCTGGGTTTGATTCCAAGTCAATGTAACTAATAATTACAATACAGCCATTTATAATAGTGGTGCCTTGCTCATGCAGTGTGAGCAATCCACCACAACAATCCCTTAACTCCATCAGGGAAGTGAACCCCAGTCTCCTGTGTGACAGGTGGAGATACTCACAAGTAGTGATGCTAAATGAAGCCTCATGAATCATGTTCTTTATTTTCTCACCACTAGATGGCACTGTTGGCTTGAAACTAGAACCTGAAGCACTGGCAATGAAGTGTGTTTCAAATGTTTGTTGAAGAGACAACGCCATCTAGTGGCTTCAGAAAATAAAGACAGTGGTTCATGAAGGTTCATTTGGCCAGTATGGGGATTGAACCCATGACCTTGGTGTTATTAGCACCACACTCTGACCAGCTGAGCTCCCCGGCCCACGTTGGTGAAAACATCTACTTTCTTTCTTCCAATATTTGTGTTGAATGTGATTGTAAATGTTTTCTATACAAGAGCAAAACAAGATGTGAAACATCCAAAGAAACCATCAGTCATTCATCCAAATCTTCTGCATCCTGGATCAACCAGCAGCAGGAAACTAGTCAAGACTTTGTCTTCATGGGACAGCTTCATAGTTCACAGCTTTTTAATCACATTTATATGATTCTGCTGCATATTTGGTTTATTTATTGGGTTTTAAGTTGCTGTGATCTTAACCAGAAGTGTTTTTATTGTTTAGTGTTTCTTACATGCAGTGGTTTTATTTCCCATTGCCCCTGAAAGCAACACACACACTCACCACCAGACCACAGATGAACACACAATCATGTCCATACTCCACTTCTGGGTTAACTTCAGTGTTCGTTCCATAACGTAACGTAACAATCCTGAAAATATCTCTACTTCTAGTGGCGGCGTTCTCCTCCTTTCCTGAAGTACTGAAGTACTTTATGTTTCACTCCAGGAGTTCTGATCCATCTGGAGCTTGATTTGCTTTTTAATTGCTCATAGTGGAGGATGAGGATTTTTACATCATTTGGACATCACTTTAATTTGAAAAAACTTCTATTTTCGTTTTGATAGTCACTTTAATTTGAAAAAAGCACCTATTCTCACTTTGATAGTCACTTTAATTTGAAAATAAACCCTCCTATTCTAACTTTGATAGTCACTTTAATTTGAAAAAAAATCCTATTTTCCCTTTTATAGTCACTTTAATTTGAAAAAAAACCCTCCTATTTTCCCTTTGATAGTCACTTTAATTTGAAAAAAACTCATATTTTCATTTGATAGTCACTTTAATTTGAAAAAAACTCCTATTTTCCCTTTGATAGTCACTTTAATTTGAACGAAAACTAATATTTTCCCTTTGATAGTCACTTTAATTCGAAAAAAAACACCTATTCTCACTTTGATAATCACTTTAATTTGAAAAAAACCTCTCCTAGTCTCACTTTGATAGTCACTTTAATTTGAAAAAAAACTCCTATTTTCCTTTGATAGTCACTTTAATTTGAAAAAAAACTCCTATTTTCCCTTTGATAGTCACTTCAATTTGTAAGAAACCCTCCTATTTTCTTTTTGATAGTCACTTTAATTTGAAAAAAACTATTTTCACTTTGATAGTCACTTTAATTTGAAAGAAACTCCTATTCTCACTTTGATCGTCACTTTAATTTGAAAAAAAAACTCCTATTTTCCCTTTGATAGTCACTTCAATTTGTAAGAAAGCCTCCTATTTGCTCTTTGATAGTCACTTTAATTTGAAAAAAACTCCTATTTTCACTTTGATAGTCACTTTAATTTGAAAGAAACTCCTATCCTCACTTTGATAGTCACTTCAATTTGTAAGAAACCCTCCTATTTTCTCTTTGATAGTCACTTTAATTTGAAAAAAACTCCTATTCTCACTTTGATAGTCACTTTATTTTGAAGAAAACTCATATTCTCACTTTGATAGTCACTTTAATTTGAACGAAAACTAATATTTTCACTTTGATAGTGACTTTAATTTGAAAAAAACTTCTATTTTCACTTTGATTCTCACTTTAATTTGAAAGAAACTCCTATTCTCACTTTGATAGTCACTTTAATTTGAAAAAAACACTCCAAATTTCACTTTGATAGTCACTTTAATTTGAAAAAAACCCTCCTATTTTCCCTTTGATAGTCACTTTAATTTGAAAAAAAACCCCTCCTATTTTCACTTTGATAGTCACTTTAAATTGAAAAAAAAAACCTATTCTCACTTTGATAGTCACTTTAATTTGAAAGAAACTCCTATTCTCACTTTGATAGTCACTTTAATTTGAAATAAAACTCCTATTTTCCCTTTGATAGTCACTTCAATTTGTAAGAAACCCTCCTATTTTCTCTTTGATAGTCACTTTAATTTGAAAGAAACTCCTATTCTCACTTTGATAGTCACTTTAATTTGAAAAAAACCCTCCTATTTTCCCTTTGATAGTCACTTTAATTTGAAAAAAACCCCTCCTATTTTCACTTTGATAGTCACTTTAATTTGAAAAAAACTCCTATTTTCACTTTGATAGTCACTTTAATTTGAAAGAAACTCTTATCCTCACTTTGATAGTCACTTCAATTTGTAAGAAACCCTCCTATTTTCTCTTTGATAGTCACTTTAATTTGAAAAAAACTCCTATTCTCACTTTGATAGTCACTTTATTTTGAAAAAAAACTCATATTCTCACTTTGATAGTCACTTTATTTTGAAGAAAACTCATATTCTCACTTTGATAGTCACTTTAATTTGAACGAAAACTAATATTTTCACTTTGATAGTGACTTTAATTTGAAAGAAACTACTATTCTCACTTTGATAGTCACTTTAATTTGAAAAAAACACTCCTATTTTCACTTTGATAGTCACTTTAATTTGAAAAAAACCCTCCTATTTTCCCTTTGATAGTCACTTTAATTTGAAAAAAACCCCTCCTATTTTCACTTTGATAGTCACTTTAATTTGAAAAAAAAAACCTATTCTCACTTTGATAGTCACTTTAATTTGAAAGAAACTCCTATTCTCACTTTGATAGTCACTTTAATTTGAAAGAAACTCCTATTCTCACTTTGATAGTCACTTTAATTTGAAAAAAAATCCTATTTTCACTTTGATAGTCACTTTAATTTGAAAGAAACTCCTATCCTCACTTTGATAGTCATTTCAATTTGTAAGAAACCCTCCTATTTTCTCTTTGATAGTGACTTTAATTTGAAAAAAACTCCTATTCTCACTTTGATAGTCACTTTATTTTGAAAAAAAACTCATATTCTCACTTTGATAGTCACTTTATTTTGAAGAAAACTCATATTCTCACTTTGATAGTCACTTTAATTTGAAAAAGAAAAATCCTATTTTCACTTTGATAGTCACTTTAATTTGAAAGAAACTCCTATTTTCCCTTTGATAGTCACTTCAATTTGTAAGAAACCCTCCTATTTTCTCTTTGATAGTCACTTTAATTTTTAAAAAAACTCATATTCTCACTTTGATAGTCATTTTAATTTGAAAGAAACTTCTATTCTCACTTTCATAGTCACTTTAATTTGAAAAAAATTATATTTTCTTTTTGATAGTCACTCTAATTTGAAAAAAATTATATTTTCTTTTTGATAGTCACTTTAATTTGAAAGAAACTCCTATTTTCACTTTGATAGTCACTTTAATTTGAAAAAAACTCCCATTTTCCTTTGATAGACACATTCATTCAAAAAAAAACTCCTATTCTCACTTTGATAGTGACTTTAATTTGAAAAAAACTCCTATTTTCACTTTGATTCTCATTTTAATTTGAAAGAAACTCCTATTCTCACTTTGATAGTCACTTTAATTTGAAAAAAACACTCCTATTTTCCCTTTGTTAGTCACTTTAATTTGAAAAAAAACCCTCCTATTTTCACTTTGATAGTCACTTTAATTTGAAAAAAAAACCCTCCTATTTTCACTTTGATAGTCACTTTAAATTGAAAAAAAAAACCTATTCTCACTTTGATAGTCACTTTAATTTGAAAGAAACTCCTATTCTCACTTTGATAGTCACTTTAATTTGAAATAAAACTCCTCCTATTTTCACTTTGATAGTCACTTTAATTTGAACGAAAACTAATATTTTCACTTTGATAGTGACTTTAATTTGAAAAAAACTTCTATTTTCACTTTGATTCTCACTTTAATTTGAAAGAAACTCCTATTCTCACTTTGATAGTCACTTTAATTTGAAAAAAACACTCCTAATTTCACTTTGATAGTCACTTTAATTTGAAAAAAACCCTCCTATTTTCCCTTTGATAGTCACTTTAATTTGAAAAAAAACCCCTCCTATTTTCACTTTGATAGTCACTTTAAATTGAAAAAAAAAACCTATTCTCACTTTGATAGTCACTTTAATTTGAAAGAAACTCCTATTCTCACTTTGATAGTCACTTTAATTTGAAATAAAACTCCTATTTTCCCTTTGATAGTCACTTCAATTTGTAAGAAACCCTCCTATTTTCTCTTTGATAGTCACTTTAATTTGAAAGAAACTCCTATTCTCACTTTGATAGTCACTTTAATTTGAAAAAAACCCTCCTATTTTCCCTTTGATAGTCACTTTAATTTGAAAAAAACCCCTCCTATTTTCACTTTGATAGTCACTTTAATTTGAAAAAAACTCCTATTTTCACTTTGATAGTCACTTTAATTTGAAAGAAACTCTTATCCTCACTTTGATAGTCACTTCAATTTGTAAGAAACCCTCCTATTTTCTCTTTGATAGTCACTTTAATTTGAAAAAAACTCCTATTCTCACTTTGATAGTCACTTTATTTTGAAAAAAAACTCATATTCTCACTTTGATAGTCACTTTATTTTGAAGAAAACTCATATTCTCACTTTGATAGTCACTTTAATTTGAACGAAAACTAATATTTTCACTTTGATAGTGACTTTAATTTGAAAGAAACTACTATTCTCACTTTGATAGTCACTTTAATTTGAAAAAAACACTCCTATTTTCACTTTGATAGTCACTTTAATTTGAAAAAAACCCTCCTATTTTCCCTTTGATAGTCACTTTAATTTGAAAAAAACCCCTCCTATTTTCACTTTGATAGTCACTTTAATTTGAAAAAAACACTCCTATTTTCACTTTGATAGTCACTTTAATTTGAAAAAAACCCTCCTATTTTCCCTTTGATAGTCACTTTAATTTGAAAAAAACCCCTCCTATTCTCACTTTGATAGTCACTTTAATTTGAAAGAAACTCCTATTCTCACTTTGATAGTCACTTTAATTTGAAAGAAACTCCTATTCTCACTTTGATAGTCACTTTAATTTGAAAAAAAATCCTATTTTCACTTTGATAGTCACTTTAATTTGAAAGAAACTCCTATCCTCACTTTGATAGTCATTTCAATTTGTAAGAAACCCTCCTATTTTCTCTTTGATAGTGACTTTAATTTGAAAAAAACTCCTATTCTCACTTTGATAGTCACTTTATTTTGAAAAAAAACTCATATTCTCACTTTGATAGTCACTTTATTTTGAAGAAAACTCATATTCTCACTTTGATAGTCACTTTAATTTGAAAAAGAAAAATCCTATTTTCACTTTGATAGTCACTTTAATTTGAAAGAAAATCTTATTTTCCCTTTGATAGTCACTTCAATTTGTAAGAAACCCTCCTATTTTCTCTTTGATAGTCACTTTAATTTTTAAAAAAACTCATATTCTCACTTTGATAGTCATTTTAATTTGAAAGAAACTTCTATTCTCACTTTCATAGTCACTTTAATTTGAAAAAAATTATATTTTCTTTTTGATAGTCACTCTAATTTGAAAAAAATTATATTTTCTTTTTGATAGTCACTTTAATTTGAAAGAAACTCCTATTTTCACTTTGATAGTCACTTTAATTTGAAAAAAACTCCCATTTTCCTTTGATAGACACATTCATTCAAAAAAAAACTCCTATTCTCACTTTGATAGTGACTTTAATTTGAAAAAAACTCCTATTTTCACTTTGATTCTCATTTTAATTTGAAAGAAACTCCTATTCTCACTTTGATAGTCACTTTAATTTGAAAAAAACACTCCTATTTTCCCTTTGTTAGTCACTTTAATTTGAAAAAAAACCCTCCTATTTTCACTTTGATAGTCACTTTAATTTGAAAATAAAAACCTATTTTCCCTTTGATAGTCACTTCAATTTGTAAGAAACCCTCCTATTTTCTCTTTGATAGTCACTTTAATTTGAAAAAAACTCATATTCTCACTTTGATAGTCACTTTAATTTGAAAGAAACTCCTATTCTCACTATGAAAGTCACTTTAATTTGAAAAAAACTCATATTTTCACTTTGATAGTCACTTTATTTTGAAAGAAACTCCTATTTTCACTTTGATAGTCACTTTAATTTAAAAGAAAATCCTATTTTCACTTTGATAGTCACTTTAATTTGAAAGAAACGCCTATCCTCACTTTGATAGTCACTTCAATTTGTAAGAAACCCTCCTATTTTCTCTTTGATAGTCACTTTAATTTGAAAAAAACTCCTATTCTCACTTTGAAAGTCACTTTATTTTGAAGAAAACTCATATTCTCACTTTGATAGTCACTTTATTTTGAAGAAAACTCCTATCCTCACTTTGATAGTCACTTTAATTTGAAAAAAACCCTCCTATTTTCCCTTTGATAGTCACTTTAATTTGAAAAAATTATATTTTCTTTTTGATAGTCACTTTAATTTGAAAGAAACTCCTATTTTCACTTTGATAGTCACTTTTATTTGAAAAATAATCCTATTTTCACTTTGAAAGTCACTTTAATTTGAAAGAAACTCCTATCCTCACTTTGATAGTCACTTTATTTAAAAAAAAAACTCATATTCTCATTTTGATAGTCACTTTAATTTGAAAAAAACTCCTATTCTCACTTTGATAGTCACTTTATTTTGAAAAAAACTCATATTCTCACTTTGATAGTCACTTTAATTTGAAAAAGAAAACTCATATTTTCCCTTTGATAGTCACTTTAATTTGAAAAAAACTCCTATTTTCCCTTTGATAGACACATTCATTCGAAAAAAAACTCCTATTTTCCCTTTGATAGTCACTTTAATTTGAACAAAAACTAATATTTTCTCTTTGATAGTCACTTTAATTTGAAAAAAACTCCTATTTTCCCTTTGATAGACACTTTATTTTGAAAAAAAACTCATATTCTCACTTTAATAGTCACTTTATTTTGAAGAAAACTCATATTCTCACTTTGATAGTCACTTTAATTTGAAAAAGAAAACTCCTATTTACCCTTTGATAGTCACTTTAATTTGAATGAAAACTAATATTCTCACTTTGATAGTCACTTTAATTTGAAAAAACTCCTATTTTCCCTTTGATAGACACATTCATTCGAAAAAAACCTCCTATTTTCACTTTGATACTCACTTTAATTTGAAAGAAACTCCTATTCTCACTTTGATACTCACTTTAATTTGAAAAAAACACTCCTATTTTCACTTTGATACTCATTTTAATTTGAAAAAAACTCCTATTTTCCCTTTGATAGTCCCTTTATCTTGAAAAAAACTCATATTCTCACTTTGATAGTCACTTTATTTTGAAAAAAAACTCATATTCTCACTTTGATAGTCACTTTATTTTGAAGAAAACTCATATTCTCACTTTGATAGTCACTTTAATTTGAAAAAGAAAAATCCTATTTTCACTTTGATAGTCACTTTAATTTGAAAGAAACTCCTATTTTCCCTTTGATAGTCACTTCAATTTGTAAGAAACCCTCCTATTTTCTCTTTGATAGTCACTTTAATTTTTAAAAAAACTCATATTCTCACTTTGATAGTCATTTTAATTTGAAAGAAACTTCTATTCTCACTTTGATAGTCACTTTAATTTGAAAAAAATTATATTTTCTTTTTGATAGTCACTCTAATTTGAAAAAAATTATATTTTCTTTTTGATAGTCACTTTAATTTGAAAGAAACTCCTATTTTCACTTTGATAGTCACTTTAATTTGAAAATAAAAACCTATTTTCTCTTTGATAGTCACTTTAATTTGAAAAAAACTCATATTCTCACTTTGATAGTCATTTTAATTTGAAAGAAACTTCTATTCTCACTTTGATAGTCACTTTAATTTGAAAAAAATTATATTTTCTTTTTGATAGTCACTCTAATTTGAAAAAAATTATATTTTCTTTTTGATAGTCACTTTAATTTGAAAGAAACTCCTATTTTCACTTTGATAGTCACTTTAATTTGAAAAAAACTCCCATTTTCCTTTGATAGACACATTCATTCGAAAAAAAACTCCTATTCTCACTTTGATAGTGACTTTAATTTGAAAAAAACTCCTATTTTCACTTTGATTCTCATTTTAATTTGAAAGAAACTCCTATTCTCACTTTGATAGTCACTTTAATTTGAAAAAAACACTCCTATTTTCACTTTGATAGTCATTTTAATTTGAAAAAAACCCTCCTATTTTCCCTTTGTTAGTCACTTTAATTTGAAAAAAAACCCTCCTATTTTCACTTTGATAGTCACTTTAATTTGAAAATAAAAACCTATTTTCCCTTTGATAGTCACTTCAATTTGTAAGAAACCCTCCTATTTTCTCTTTGATAGTCACTTTAATTTGAAAAAAACTCATATTCTCACTTTGATAGTCACTTTAATTTGAAAGAAACTCCTATTCTCACTATGAAAGTCACTTTAATTTGAAAAAAACTCATATTTTCACTTTGATAGTCACTTTATTTTGAAAGAAACTCCTATTTTCACTTTGATAGTCACTTTAATTTAAAAGAAAATCCTATTTTCACTTTGATAGTCACTTTAATTTGAAAGAAACGCCTATCCTCACTTTGATAGTCACTTCAATTTGTAAGAAACCCTCCTATTTTCTCTTTGATAGTCACTTTAATTTGAAAGAAACTCCTATTTTCACTTTGATAGTCACTTTTATTTGAAAAATAATCCTATTTTCACTTTGAAAGTCACTTTAATTTGAAAGAAACTCCTATCCTCACTTTGATAGTCACTTTATTTAAAAAAAAAACTCATATTCTCACTTTGATAGTCACTTTAATTTGAAAAAAACTCCTATTCTCACTTTGATAGTCACTTTATTTTGAAAAAAACTCATATTCTCACTTTGATAGTCACTTTAATTTGAAGAAAACTCATATTCTCACTTTGATAGTCACTTTAATTTGAAAAAGAAAACTCATATTTTCCCTTTGATAGTCACTTTAATTTGAAAAAAACTCCTATTTTCCCTTTGATAGACACATTCATTCGAAAAAAAACTCCTATTTTCCCTTTGATAGTCACTTTAATTTGAACAAAAACTAATATTTTCTCTTTGATAGTCACTTTAATTTGAAAAAAACTCCTATTTTCCCTTTGATAGACACTTTATTTTGAAAAAAAACTCATATTCTCACTTTAATAGTCACTTTATTTTGAAGAAAACTCATATTCTCACTTTGATAGTCACTTTAATTTGAAAAAGAAAACTCCTATTTTCCCTTTGATAGTCACTTTAATTTGAATGAAAACTAATATTCTCACTTTGATAGTCACTTTAATTTGAAAAAACTCCTATTTTCCCTTTGATAGACACATTCATTCGAAAAAAACCTCCTATTTTCACTTTGATACTCACTTTAATTTGAAAGAAACTCCTATTCTCACTTTGATACTCACTTTAATTTGAAAAAAACACTCCTATTTTCACTTTGATACTCATTTTAATTTGAAAAAAACTCCTATTTTCCCTTTGATAGTCCCTTTATCTTGAAAAAAACTCATATTCTCACTTTGATAGTCACTTTAATTTGAAAAAAAAACAACTATTCTCACTTTGATAGTCACTTTAATTTGAAAAAAAACTCATATTTTCCTTTGATAGTCACTTTAATTTGAAAAAAACTCCTATTTTCCCTTTGATAGTCACTTTAATTTGAACAAAATCTCCTTTTTTCCTGTTATAGTCACTGTAATTTGAAAAAAAATCCTATTTTCACTTTGATAGTCACTTTAATATGAAAAGAACTCATGTTTTCTTTTGATAGTCACTTTAATTTGAAAAAAACTCCTATTTTCCCATTGATAGTCACTTTAAATGTGTTCGATTCTTCTTAACAATTCATTTCCCAGCATGAAGTCAAGTGGCGTTGCGGTACGTTGCATGACGTCACACTCTGCGACGCAGAGCTCCTTCAACCAGGAGAACACATGGCGAGGAAGAAGGTCTAAAGTGGAAGACGATAAAGGACTAAATAATACGATACGGTAATACATGTTCCACTCACCAGGTCCTGAATCCACAGAGTCCACAGCCTCTCGCCTCACAGCCACAAGGTCCAGTTAAAATCAAATCCTGGCAGGAGCCTTTCTGTGTGGAGTTTTCATGTTCTCTCTCTCTCTGTGTGCTGGTTCTCCTCCGGTACTCCGGTTTACTCTGATAGTCAAAACAACCTGTAACCTGTAACAATAGGTATGACATGTTGGCTTATAAAATAAGTCATTTCAAGAATAAGCATTTTTAACTGACTGGCCCCAAGCTGATTTGTAATATAAACATACTTCAGCCCTATATACCAGAAGGTATCTTAGAAAAGTGAGTACACCTCTCACATTTCTGTGAACATTTATATCTTTCGATGGGACACTGAAGAAAAGTGTCATCTCCTCAGTGTCTCATCAAAAGATAGAATTAAATATTTACAGAAGTGTGAGGGGTGAACTCACTTTTATGAGATACTGTACATATCGCCCACCTTTACACAGATGCAATAGGGAAAGGGAACCACAAATGGACTCCAGAGTCTTACTGTGTAACTTTTATGTTCACATTGGCAACAGCTGGAATGGCTGGAAGGGGCCGTTCCCAGTCTGAACTTCATGGTTTTCAATAACAAAACTAAAAGGTTTTGCTCTCCCTGTCAGGGAATTGAACTACAGTCTCCCATGTGACAGGCAGGGATACTCTACACCAGTGGTTCTCAAACTTTTTACACAAAGTACCACCCAGAAAATACTTGGCTCTCCAAGTACCACCATAATGACCAACACTATACAGTAGCCTAGTAAGCCTAAGCATTCATCAAAAACAAGGCAGAGGTTTTATTCCTAAAGAAGTAAATTTAATATTGTCAGCCATTGTAACATATTACACAGTTAGATTAGTAACACTACGCTTAAATATAGGAAAATAAAGACTGTACTTAAATAATCATTCAATTAAAATATATTGCACAGAAAAGTTAAATAAACATTGTACTTAAATAAATGAAAAACAAACGAACAAAAAACAGTTCTTAAAGATGAAATAAAACTGTAGTGTATTTAAATGTTAAGTAAAGAATGTACTGTACTTGATTAAAAAACGCTGCCTGAACTTCACACACTGCTGTATGGCTGCTTTATGAAACAGAAAAACACACACACACACACACACACACACACACACACACACACACACACACACACACACACACACACACACACACACACACACACACACACACACACACACACACACACACACACACACACAAACACACACAGAATAAGAATAAAACTATGATAAAAAAGATGGACAATGGATTCTAGCGAATGTCTCTCTATCATTCTACTATAGATCTGGGATCCCCCCTCCCTTCTTGTGTCACATGGCCCCCGCTTCGAGCCAATTGAAAATGAAACATGGCTGTCATTTCAGGAAATTATGTTTTATTCACGGACTGAGTGTTTCAGACGATAAATATTATGAAGTAGATAACGGCTTGAGAAGCGATCGAAATAACTCCTCTTCCAACGTCCAATTCATCCATATTTATAATCAGCGGGCAGCGTTACGGCAGCGTTACGGCAGCGTTACGGCAGCGTTACGGCAGTGGCGGCACTTTGTGTCACGATCGCCCGTAATGCTACGCTTAGCGACCCGCTAACCTCCGGGACTCGACGTGAAAAGTCATTTTACACAAAAAATACTTCACTTTTTTCATCAGAATCAGCTTCGATAGGCCTTTTCTCACTCAGCTGCTAAATCCCGTGTTTTCAGCTGCAGTACAGACTAAGTTACGGGTATAAACGCTCTACCGTGTGTTGCCGTGACGTGAACCTAGAAATGAGGTCCCTTTGTCGGGGTCAGTCCACAGAAAGCACCGCTGAATAACCGTTTTCACATAAACACTTTATTTTTTATAGGAACTGGATTGTATATGTCGTTATTCATGGTACAGTGGAGGAACTCTTGGAAATTCATGTTCAGAAACGTTGTCCGGAGCTGTATAGGCGAAGATTCCCACCTGTGCCACCATCAGGTGGGCACGACTACGCCGACTGGCACAGCTGGTCACCCCGCAACTGATTAGTTCACACGCTGGGACCACATTTTTAAGAAAAACACTTTATATATTGACGTATGAACGTAAAAACAACAGCAGTGAAAACAGTCCAAATGAGCTTTAGGGCCCAAAGGGATAAAAACCTCCACCTCTTGCCATCAATTCTTGCCTGCTGCCGTGAATAACTGTTGATGTCAGCGCATTTCTCTTTATTTCAGTGATCCTTTGGCGTACCACTAGAGGGAGCCCCGAGTACCACTAGTGGTACGCGTACCACACTTTGAGAATGACTGCACTAGAGTGTCTGTATAGAAACTACTTATATTACTTATAACTACTTACATTAAAGCCACATTACATGAACTCAATCATATCGGTAGTTTAGTATAAAGAGAAGGTTTCCTGGTGGAGCTCAGACCTTCAGGATTCTCACTCCTGCTCATGTTAGACAGATAAAATGCAATATCCTCATTCCACCACTAGAGGCTCTGTGGCGCAATGGACAATGCATTGGAAAAGCCTGCTCTTCAGGGAAGACATTCAAAGGTTGTGGGTTCGAGTCCCACCAGAGTTGTCTTTATTTGGAGGCAGAAGGTGATCGGTTGTGAAAACGAGACTCTCAGACGACATGTTCATGTTCCTAGAATTCATTAACAGCATCGCTTCATATCAGAAGTACCTAGCTTTAGCCAGAGAATGCTAACCGACGTGTTAGCTGCTAGCTGAAGAGAAGAATCAATCGTTGCTGCTTCTGGGAGCTGCTAGTTGGTCATAAACATCCATCACTGCTTTGCTTTTCAAGTCTGTTAACACCTGGAGAAAACAGACACTCTAGTGGACGGACCGCCATGTTGGATTGTTATTACAGTGACTGTCAAAATAAAACCACCAAGTCCCAGGAGAATATGGACCACTTTGCACCCTCATAGTCCAAAGCAGTTATGGATGGAGGAGGTTCAGGAGGAGGTGTATTTTTGTTGTATTTGATCCCTTTGGGAAAGATCCTCCAAAGGTTTCGTGATGTTTCGTTCCACTTATTTGTTGATGATATCAGCGTTACTGTTCCTTTAAGCCGTCAGAGATCATGAAGCTAAACTTGCTCCATTGTCTGGTGGAAATAAAACAATGACTCAGCGATAACTCTCTGCAGCTCAATGCAGACCAAACAGAAACACTGGTTATTGCCCCTGATGATTCAATCCCTGGGATTAAACAGTACCTGGGTGACTGAGGCCCGTCTGCTAAGCCAAGTCTTAGAACCTTGGGAGTTCTCTTTGACAAAGACCTGTCATTAGTGCAGCACTGGAAGCAGCTGACCAGGAACTGCTTCTTTCAACTCAGGAAAAGATCTAAACTTAGGAATATGGTCTCAGGGAACGATTTGGAGCTTCTCATTCCTGCTTTTGTGTCTTCGTGTGTCTTCGTGTTTCGACTACTGGAACCGTTTGTTTTCATGTCTGAACAAGAAGGAGCTCTCTCCACTGCAATTAGTGCAAAACTCTGCAGAGAGAATTCTGAGCCGTACTAATAGGAGGACTCACATGTCCCCGGTTCTAAAAGAACTTCATTGGCTGCCAGTGTCCTATAGGATCCAGTTTAAAGTTCTGGTCCTGGTCTTCAGAGCCTTGCATGGTCAGGCTCCTTCTTATCTCAGTGATCTGATCCAGCCTTACACCCTGAACGGCTCTGAGGTCTGTGGATCAGAACCTGCTGAAGGTTCCACGCTCTCATTTTCTCACTAGAGGTGACCGATCCTTCCAGGCTGTTGCTCCGAGGCTTTGGAAGGATCTTCTTCCCTCTTTGTGCTCAATTGACTCTGTTGACACCTTCAAGAACAAACTTAAGACTCATCTATTTGTTCAGGCTTTTAATTAACTCCCTTTGTGCTGCTAGGATTTTGTCTTGTCTTGGTCTTTTATATTCTGTGTACTTTCTGATGTTGTTGAACTGTGTTGTGAAGTACTTTGTGGCTTTTGGTCTGTGAAAGGTGCTATATAAATAGACCTTATTATTATTATATGATTATAGTGTGGGTGAGCGGTTCAAGGCTCTGGATTTAGGCTCCAGTCTCTCAGGAGGTGTGGGTTCAAATCCCACCACTTCCAGTTAAAAGGTTTTGGGTTCTTATATTTGCTTATGTAACAAGACGTCGTCGTCCATTAATCTCCTGATATGTTGGAAACTGTGTTGATGAATTTCAAAAACCTTGATTTATGTTTCTGCCCGGTTTCGAACAGGGGACCTTTTGTGTGTGAAGTAAACGTGATAACCACTACACTACAGAAACTCTGCTGGAGGTTAACAAGGTCGTGTGAAAACATTTGACTACAAGCAGCAACTCAATCCAGAAGAGACTGGAAGAAGAACACAGCTCCTTGGACCGCTTGGTTTCCTCACTCAGCTCATCTCACTCTGAGGGAAAAGTTGTTCTTGATGATAAAAAAGTTCTTCTGAGAACATCAGTCCTCATCACTTTCTGCAGAGGAACATAGAGAGTGAGCTACCAGCAGCTGCTCTCTGTGGAGGAGAACATCAGTCCTCAGATGGGACTCAAACCCACAACCCCTGGATTAGAAGGGAGAGGGATAAACTTTAATTAACTTTTCAGATGATTTATCATTGAGACGGTTGTGTTTCTGTGTGTGTGTGTGTGTGTGTGTGTGTGTGTGTGTGTGTGTGTGTGTGTGTGTGTGTGTGTGTTCAATGACAGTTGGATCTATTTGATGTTTGACATTGTGGATTTGCTGTGAGATTCTCTGCACTTTAACACTTGAATTGTGAATCTCTTTGTTTAGTGTTAAAGGTAAGATCAGAGTATTCAATAGATCAGATCAAAGTACTTTAATAGAATGTATTCAGTCCTCCTGACTCTCCTTTTGGAATGCCAACAGTTGCACCTCTTTGTGGATCAGTGAAGCCTGGAGCAGCCGCGGTAGAAAAGATGCTCTCTCAAACTGATGCTTCTCAACTTTATTGAGCCTTGCAGGTGAACACACCGTAAGAACTACAATATACACAGATAAATACCATGAGCAACTCTAAACAGCATGTTTTACCTTCAAACTTTGACCATATTTACTACCTTAAATAAATTGCCTTAAATTATTACCGTTGACAATCTCTACCTTGAGTGATCTTAATATGTAATTTCCATGTATATTTACAACTTTGTCCTTTTTAACTATATGTCTGTACCATGAAATAATATAAATTACCTTTTACTTTACATTACAATTAAACTGTAAGCTTGAAATCACTGGTTCATCAACGTTCCTGGTACTTCCATCTGATTTACAACATTTACTCACAGTCTGTGAGTTCTTTCAAATTAAAAGCATACGCACTATGCTATCATTACAACATAAAATAAAACAGTAATGAACCATTGCAAAAAAAGAACTTAATATCCAGGTAGTTTACAAATGGAATGACCTCAAATGTCCACCAAGTGGAGGAAGACGTGGGTAGGTCAATGTGAGTGAGTGTAGCAACATTGAATGTCCACCAGAGGAAGGCAGATGTTGGTGGGTCAGTGTGGTGACCGTGACAACCACTAGGGGCGTGCGGCGGCGCACAGAGGGAGAGCGCAATGGCCTGATGTGTCCACCAGGTGGACGTCAAGAGGAATTGCGAAGACCCACGCAACCACTAGAGGCGTTTGACTCGTTCTTTCTGGAGGCTGCAGTGGATAACAGGAGCGGTGGTGGATTAGTGAAGGAGGGGGAGAGAGAGAAGGGAGTTAAAAAGTTCTGGGCCGGTCCACGTGAGTTAAAACGTGGCTCCTTGTGTCTCCGTACGAAGTCCTGCGTCTGGATGGACGTGAATCCGTCTTGGAGACGGTGTGTCTTCACAGGTGGGACTTTTATACCGGCGCATCATGGTCCAGCTCCCTGCTGTGCTCACCATGGCCTTGGCCAATCAGAGCGGGGTTGGCTTCAGAGTTTCCGGGACGTTTTCTACGTCTGTGGATGGAGTTGGTGGATCCCCCTGGTGGTGAGGTGCAGGGATGCAGCTTCCAGGGAGGGGTTGCCGTGGACCCCCTGGTGGGGGTCATGTGACCAATGGTGAATTTTTCCAGTGGCGACCAAATGTTCCTTTGTCCTGAGGGGGTGAGCCATGGAGGCCAGGCCCAACACAATGAACCAACACATGAAGAGGAGGAGGAGGAGGAGGAGGAGGAGGAGGAGGAGGAGGAAGAGGAGCAGAAAAAGGAGGAGGAGGAGGAGCAGGAAGAGGAGGAGGAGGAGGAGCAGGAAGAAGAGGAGCAGGAAGAAGAGGAGGAGGAGGAGGAGGAGGAGGAAGAAGAGGGGGAGGAGGAGCAGCAGGAAGAGGAGGAGGAGGAGGGGGATGAGGAGGAAGAGAAGGAGGAGGAGAAGGAGGAGGAGAAGGAGGAGGAGGAGGCCGAGGAGGAGGAGGACGAATAGGAGGAGGAGGAGGAGGAAGAGGAGGAGGAGAAAGAAGAGGAGGAAGAGGAGGAGGGTGAGTCCACACAGTTATGGTTCTACGTCACTTGCCCAGGAACCCTGGTTTGATGGAGGTGGACCTTCAGGACACACAGCGTCCTCTCTGCTCTCACCACCTGCAGAGAGATGAGAGAGATGAGAGGTGATGAGGAGAGTCTCTGTGGAGCAGCCAGGACTTCAGTCCTGTCCACAGCAGCAGCTCAGAGCTCATGAAGGACCACCACTGTCAGACCAACACAACAAGCCTGAGGCTCCTCTGATTGGCTGACTGTGTCCTCTGCTGTCCAATCCTGAAGCTGCTCAGCGTTCTCCTCTCACAGCCTCACTGAGCAGTCAAACTCTGGATCTTTGTTCTCACACTAACTGTGTTTAGTAGAAACCTGCTGGAAGCAGCATGGACTCACTCCAACATCTACTGACCTGAGAGTCTGCAGGCTGCAGTCTGGACTCTGCTGAAGACCAACCAGCTGCTGCACATCTGGACCCTGAAGGTTGTTGTAACGCAGGTCGAGCTCCTTCAGGTGGGAGGGGTTGGACTTCAGAGCTGAGGCCACAGAAGAACAGCTGATCTCTGACAACCTGCAGTCCTCCAACCTGAATAAAGAGAGAAAGCAGCAGAATGAATGAGGAGAACCAATCAGATGTGTTGATGGAGAAATGAGCAGGTCCACATTACTGTGTCCTGATCAATGAGCTGTTCTGTTGTAGTGGATCTTCATCACACTCATCCTCCACATGTCAGCACAACATTGCCACTCCTCCTCATGTCCACACACATCAGTAACAAGCTGCTGAGCTCAGTCCATCTCTCACTGCAGGATCAGAGTCTCACATCACAGCTGCTCACAAACATTTCTCCTTCTACAACAGTAACAGACAGTCAACTGACCCCAGAGTCTCCAGACTACAGAGTGGACTCTCCAGAAAACCACACAGCTGCTCAGCTCCTGAATCCTGCAGCTGGTTCCCACTCAGGTCCAGATGTTTCAGATGTTTCAGGAGGGAGGGGTTGGACTTCAGAGCTGAGGCCACAGAAGAACAGCTGATCTCTGACAACCTGCAGCCCCTCAACCTGAATAAAGAGAGAAAGAAGTGAGATTAGAGGACAAAGTTTGATGTTGAAGTCATTGAGACTGAAGAAGGTTCAGACTGGAAGAGTTTAGAAATGTAAAGTCCAAACAGCTGAAGCCACCAGGAGGAGAAGAGTCTCATCAACATGCTGATCACTAACATGCTGCAGAGCTCAGTCCATCTCTGTCCTCCAACATCTGGATCACAACACACACACACACACACACACACACACACACACACACACACACACACACACACACACACACACACACACACACACACACACACACACACACACACACACACACACTGTCCTCCTCTTCCTCCTCCCCCTCCTCCTCCCCCTCCTCCTCCTGCTCTGATCTCCTCCTCCCCCTCCTCCTCCTCCTCCTCCTCTTCCCCCTCCTCCTACTCCACCTCCTCCTCTTCCTTCTCCTGCTCCTCCTCCTCCCCCTCCTCTTCCTCCTCCCCCTCCTCCTCCTCCCCCTCCTCTTCCTCCTCCCCCTCTTCCTCTTCCCCCTCCTCCTCCTCCTCATGCTCCTCCTCTTCCTCCTCCCCCTCCTCCTCCTGCTCTTTTCTCCTCCTCCTGCTCCTCCTCCTCCTCCTCCCCTGCTTGCTCTGTTCTCCTCGTCCTCCTCTTCCTCTTGCTCTGTTCTCCTCCACCTCCTCCCCCCTCCTCCTCGTCGTCCTCCTCCTCCCCCTCTTCCCCCTCCTCTTCTTCCTCCTCCCCCTCCCCCTCCTGCTCCTCCTCCTTCTCCTCCTCTTTCTTCTCCTCCTCCTCCTGCCCCTGCAGCTCTTCCCCCTCCTGCTCCTCCTCCTCCTACTCCCCCTCCCCCTCCTGCTCCTCCTGCTCCTCCTCGTCCTCCCCTGCTTGCTCTGTTCTCCTCCTCCTCCTCCTCTTGCTCTGTTTTCCTCCACCTCCTCCCCCTTCTCTTCCCCCTCCTCTTCCTCTTCCTCCTCCTCTTCCCCTCCTCCTACTTCTCCTCCTCCCCCTCCCCTCCTCCTCCTTCTCCTCCCCCTCTTCCCCCTCCCCCTCCTCATCTTCCTCTGTTCTCTTCCTCCTCCTCCTCCTCCTCCTCCTCTGTTCTCCTCCCCTCCCCCTCCTCCTACTCCTCCTCCTGCTCCTCCTCCTCCTACTCCCCCTGCTCCTCCCCCTCCTTCTCCTGCTCCTCCTCCTCCTCCTGCTCCTCCTACTGCTCCTCCTCCTCCTCCCCCTCCTCCTCCCCCCCCGCTCCTCCTCCTCCTCCTCTTGCTCTGTTCTCCCCCTCCTGCTCCTCCTCCTCCTTCTCCCCCTGCTCATCCTCCTCCTCCTCCTCCTCCTCCTACTCCTCCTCCTCTTTCTCTGTTCTCCTCCTCCTCCACCTCCTCCTCTTGCTCTGTTTTCCTCCACCTCCCCCCCCTTCTCTTCCCCCTCCTCTTCCTCTTCCTCCTCCTCTTCCCCTCCTCCTACTTCTCCTCCTCCTCCCCCTCTTCCCCCTCCCCCTCCTCATCTTCCTCTGTTCTCTTCCTCCTCCTCCTCCACCCCCTCCTCCTACTCCTCCTCCTGCTCCTCCTCCTCCCCCTCTTCCTCCTACTCCTCCTGCTCCTCCTCCTCCTCCTCCTCCTCCTCCTCCTCCTCCTCCCCCTCCCCCTGCTCCTCCCCCTCCTCCTCCTGCTCCTCCTCCTCCTCCTACTGCTCCTCCTCCTCCTCCCCCCCCCCCTGCTCCTCCTCCTCCTCCTCTTGCTCTGTTCTCCCCCTCGTGCTCCTCCTCCTCCTTCTCCTCCTCCCCCTCCTCCTCCTCCTCCTCCTCCTCCTCCTCCTCCTCCTCCAGTGCTATAAGAACCTTTAAATTCAGTGTCTGTAATGAAATGCTCTATATTTTTCCATCAGTTCCTGAAAATGAAGTCAGTTTAACTGAAACTTATTGTGAAAATCCACTGAAATGTCAAAACAAAGTGTCTAAATCCTTTAAAGCTCCTGGCTTGGTGGGACCAGATTGGACCTCTTGGTGGGTTCTGGTCCACGGCCTTATGTCCTCTGCTGTTATGTGAAAGTCAAACTTAAGGACTGGTGACGTCACACTCCTCCTCCTCCTTCTCCTCCTCCACCCTCCTCCTCCTCCTCCTCCTGCTCCTCCTCCTCCTCCTCCTCCTCCTCCTCCTCCTCCTCCTCCTCCTCCTCCTCCTCCTCCACCCTGTGCTGGAGGCTCCGCCCCTCTGCAGGGATCTTTGGGATCATTATGTTACATTACTGCATGGAAGTGAAGCCAGAGTGTTTTATGAAGTAATCATGGAACCTGATTGAAACTAACTTCACTTCCAGGTCTTGTATGGCGTTCTGACCGCAGGCTGAGGTCTGCATGAGGCAGCAGGGGGCGCTCCGCTATGAGACGCATCATTAATAGAACTTCTTTCTAATGAAGCCAGACTTTTGCTTCATCAGTAACGACTAAACAAACCACATACTACTGGAAAGGAAAGCTTGGATTTGGAGCCATAAAATGATCCTTTTAACGGCTTCATGTGAAAGAAAAGTAGAATCAGAGTGTTTCTGTAGGTTGTCATTGTCCCTCATCACGGTGTGTTAACAGTTAAATATGTGTCCGTGCACAGTGACGTGTCTGCTCAGTACAGGGTGGAGCTCTTACCGCTCCACACCTCACAGGTTCTACTGGAGTCACAAGAAGTTGGAGGCACATGGAGCGGTGACGTCAGCGTGAACAGAGCCGCTCGGAGGGGCCTGGCGGCTACAATGATGTCATCCGGCCGCATGGAGCCGTACAGAGCTCGCTGACGCGTCAAGAATAAAACAGGCTTTATGGATCAGTGGCGCCACCTGCTGGAATCCTGTACTCACCGTGAGTACAATTCTTTTGAAGGTGTGGAAAAAATTAAAGTTAAAGCCTTGGGCTGCTGTTTCTAGAGCTACAGACCAGAACTAATCATAGAGCTACACAGAAAAGAATCCTCAATGAACACACCTCTCTCCCTCGTCACAGTTGCATGTTTACAAACTCTTCACAAGAGGGCAGTGTTGCACCACAAGTCTGTGTGTGTGTGTGTGTGTGTGTGTGTGTGTGTGTGTGTGTGTGTGTGTGTGTGTGTGTGTGTGTGTGTGTGTGTGTGTGTGTGTGTGTGTGTGTGTGTGTGTGTGTGTGTGTGTGTGTGTGTGTGTGTGTGAGAGAGAGAGAATCAGCACTGCTGATGTGGACATCAAGAAGAAATGATTGTTAAAGGAGAACCGTTTCAAATAAAGACAAAAGTCATTCAAAGCACAAAACCTTTAAACTGGAGGAGGAGGCGGATTCGGTGTTCAAAACTTTGACGACTAATAAAAACAGAACCGCTCCACCAGTGAAAATGATATTGGGGATTATTGAGGAGGAGAGGCTCCTCTGTCATTTAGTAGGTTTCTGAAGTCGATAGATATTTGTGCTCAGAGTAGCTAACGTTTGAAAATCTTACTTTAAAAGGAAAATTGCAGACTTCCTGTCAGATTTAAGTCAGGGGTAGCAGTACGTGATTTTTAGGTCTTGATGAGACGAACAATTGAGTTTTGGTTTGATCTCTCTACGACATTCCTATGGGCTGTGGTCACCGTTTTGGTTTTTCTAGGTGGCGCTAGAGAGACATTTTGGCTCTCTGGGGGTTAATGAGCGTGCCAAATTTGGTGAGTTTTTGAGCATGTTTAGGGGGGTTTTATACAGGTTTTTTTTTTTTTTTTTGCAAAAAACTAATAATAAGAAACATTCCAAATACAACAGGGTCCTGGCCTCCAGGTCCTGGCCTCCAGGTCCAGGCCTCCTTTGGAGGTCCTGGCCTCCTTTGGAGGTCCTGGTCTTTCTGCTCGGTCCCTCATAATGGTCACATCAGCTCAAACATCTGCAATTAAAAAATCTTTTACTGCCAGAGTGCAGAATACCTGCAGATGTTCCAGCCCTTGGTTTGGCATGCAGCTCTGGTTTTGGCCCTCGAGGGAAACTAATTGAGGAGCTCCGGTGTTAAGGATTAAAAAAAGGTGCAGCAATTTAAAGCGTATTTAAAAGATGTTAAAAAGTCAATAGGACTAAATTACAGCTCAGGGTTAAAACAATAAATGAAATAAGTTCAAAGTGATTAAAGCTAGACCCCCTATAGATATATTTTATTTTACTGTGTCTCAAATAGAGTTTAAAAGGCTCAAACAGAGTTGTACTTTTCAGGCGAAATCAGTAGTGTGTTACTCTAAAAGGCCAGCAGAGGGCGCATGGCGATTGAAGGAGCCTAAAAGCTGCACAGAGGCAGCAGCATATTAAATCCTGCAGCCGAGCCAAACACCAGCTCAAGTGGTCTGCCTCTTTGTTTCCTATTACAGGATGGAATCACACCCCTACATGACACACACTGGGTCAGGGGGGCAACAATGGCAGAGTGAGGGAGAGTTTGGAGCTCCAGCTGGGAGATCAGTGACTCTTCATCCAGGAGAGATCAGCCTGCTTTGAAAGCTGAAGCTCAACATGGAGCGTGTCAGAGGTTGACGGAGAATTCTCCACTGCAGCACCTTGCTTCTTCTACCAAGCTTTGAAATGTGGAGCTCCACACGGCTCTGCCACAGTCACAGGACTAAAGCCCAGAGAAGAAGTCTCAGTTTCTCATGGAGATCCTCAGTGTGGATCATCTCATATCAGCCTGATGTCTGACCTTTAGTGTCAACACAACTTTCACTGCACACAAACTCAAACATGGAGTCTGACCTCAGAGTCTCCAGACTACAGAGTGGACTCTCCAGAAAACCACACAGCTGCTCAGCTCCTGAATCCTGCAGCTGGTTCACACTCAGGTCCAGATGTTTCAGATGTTTCAGGAGGGAGGGGTTGGACTTCAGAGCTGAGGCCACAGAAGAACAGCTGATCTCTGACAACCTGCAGCCCCTCAACCTGAATAAAGAGAGAAAGAAGTGAGATTAGAGGACAAAGTTTGATGTTGAAGTCATTGAGACTGAAGAAGGTTCAGACTGGAAGAGTTTAGAAATGTAAAGTCCAAACAGCTGAAGCCACCAGGAGGAGAAGAGTCTCATCAACATGCTGATCACTAACATGCTGCAGAGCTCAGTCCATCTCTGTCCTCCAACATCTGGATCACAACACACACACACACACACACACACACACACACACACACACACACACACACACACACACACACACACACACACACACACACACACACACACACACACACACACACACACACACACACACACACACACACACACACACACACACACACACACACACACAGTTCTTCAGATACAGTAGAACCTCTGAGGACCAGGTCAGAGCTCCACCCTGTACTGGACACGTCACTGTGGACGGACACATATTGACCTGTTAACACACCTTAATGAGGACAACCTGCCCGACGGGGACAACAGACAGGTTCTCCTGCTAAATTTCAAGCTGAGCGACACTGAAAGGACCAGAAAACTTGGTCTGGAGCTGATTATTGTAATATTCAGACATTGTGGTGTCAGGAGGTTAGTTTGAGAGGTGAATTCTGGCCGCCTCCCTGCAGCCCAGTGCTGCTCTGTGGAGCTGCTCTCCTTTAGTTTCACTTTCCCTTTCCAGCAGAGAACATGAGGCCCAAACTGACCAGAGGCTCTAATCTGGTCCCACCAAGCAAGGAGCTTATAGAGGATTTACACAACTTTCTTTTTCATATTTCTTTGTATTTTGCTCCACAGTGTTTCATTAAAATTGACTTAATGTAGAGATTGTTGTCATTTTCAGTACAAACTGTTTGATCTTGTAAAAATATAGATAATTTCATTACATCCACTGTGACAACAACAAAGAAAAACTTTCAAGTGTAAATTTAAAGGTTATTATAGTAATATTGTACCAGTCTGGTCCACTCAGGATGAAACCGGACTGTATGTGGTCCCTGAAGTACATTAAATCTGATTTAATAATTATCTTGTATACATCTTATATACATGTATATATGGATATATATTGTATACATCTTATATACATGTATATATGGATATATATTGTATACATCTGTGTACTGGTTCAGTTATGTGCTTTTAAATAACCAGAACATATTTAGTGTTTGGTTTGTTCAATATCAACTGGTCCTACAATTTCAAATGTTTTTGTTTTTTATCCCATTAATCTATTAATCTAAAAATAATCACTGATTAATCGATTATTATAATAATAGTTAGTTGCAGCCCCAGTTGACGGAGAATTCTCCACTGCAGCACCTTGCTTCTTCTACCAAGCTTTGAAATGTGGAGCTCCACACGGCTCTGCCACAGTCACAGGACTAAAGCCCAGAGAAGAAGTCTCAGTTTCTCATGGAGATCCTCAGTGTGGATCATCTCATATCAGCCTGATGTCTGACCTTTAGTGTCAACACAACTTTCACTGCACACAAACTCAAACATGGAGTCTGACCTCAGAGTCTCCAGACTACAGAGTGGACTCTCCAGAAAACCACACAGCTGCTCAACTCCTGAATCCTGCAGCTGGTTCCCACTCAGGTCCAGATGTTTCAGATGTTTCAGGAGGGAGGGGTTGGACTTCAGAGCTGAGGCCACAGAAGAACAGCTGATCTCTGACAACCTGCAGCCCCTCAACCTGAATAAAGAGAGAAAGAAGTGAGATTAGAGGACAAAGTTCGATGTTGAAGTCATTGAGACTGAAGAAGGTTCAGACTGGAAGAGTTTAGAAATGTAAAGTCCAAACAGCTGAAGCCTCCAGGAGGAGAAGAGTCTCATCAACATGCTGATCACTAACATGCTGCAGAGCTCAGTCCATCTCTGTCCTCCAACATCTGGATCCTCCTAAACTCCTCTCAGTGGTTTGACTTCAACACATTCTAACTTCAGACAGTGAACTGACCTCAGAGTCTCCAGGTTACAGTTTGGACTCTCCAGTCCAGCACACAGAACCTTCACTGATGAATCCTTCAGCTGGTTCCTACTCAGGTCCAGATGTTTGAGATGGGAGGAGTCAGACTTCAGAGCCGAGGAGATCACTTCACAGTCGGAGAGTTGACATGAAGAAAGGCTGTAATGAGACACAGAGAGGACAGGACGTTGTTATGAGGACTTTGTTGGACCTCAGAGCTTCAGATTGTCTTCTCTGGGTTTGACTTTGGCTTCATGTGGACGTGAAGGAGAGGACATGGAGGTCCACATGTTTTGTTCATGTCTTCAGTTCCAGATGTTGAAGTGAAGCTGTGGAGTGGAGCTGGACGTCCTGCTACTTCTTTCTATTCATTACAGAGTGTTTGGTTGGAGAGACGGGGACAGTGGAGACAATCATTCTTCTGAGAGACACAATTCATTCATTCATTCATGGTTTAGTTTGTGAGAACTGTGGGAGCAGAGACATTGTCCTGGAGTTTGTTCAGTCTTCTTTGGTTCTAGTTTTGTACTTCACTTTGATTTGAGTCTTTTTGTCAGGAAATTGTCCAGTTTGGAAAGACAAAGGTTCCAGATGTGAGTCAGTAGTTTGGAGATAAACTCAATCACCCTCTTTACTGGTTTCATCTCCATTTAGTCTCAATCTGAAGATTTGGTTTTACTTTTGATAATAATTTCTATGATTTCTTCCTTACTAATGAAATGTCTCTGGGTCTTTCTCTTTACACTCTTTAATAGATTCCATGTGTCTTTAATAGGATTCTTCTTTTCTTACATTTCACCACTTTTATTTTTATCATATTTATTTTTAAAAATTCTCACAGTTGTAGTTAACTTATTTCTATATTTCACATATGTATTTGCCACTTCTTTAGTTTAGTGTTTTATAGATTCTCTGTATCATGTATTTTTCCTTTTGACAGAATCTTTTAATCCTTCTTTGATCAATAGAAGATCTTTTTTATTGTTTTCTTTGTTTAACATTTCTTCCTAATTCTGCATTTCTTACAGCTTTATTCACATTGTTGTCTAGATATTCTGATTCCCAGTCACTTGTAATAAATAGCTCTTTTCCACCAGCTCCTACTCAGCCTTACTCCACTTGACCCTACTGGCCTTGCCTCTACTCCACTCAGCCTCACTTGTTTTCCATTACAATAGAACGACCACGGCGTGGGCGGAGTCATCGGAGCTTTCCCCGTCATGCACAAGTAATCACCCCGATGTGATGCTTCACTGTCCGGTGTTTCGGTTTCACTGGTGCTCCTGTTAACTGGTGACTTCTGCCACAAGCTGTTAGTAGCTACTGATGTTAAAATAAGAAAAACAAACCATACGATACTTTAAATTCTAATGGAAATGTGGTTAAACAGCGTTCACCAGGACAGCTGCAGACTTTGGTTGTTTTTTGTTTTTTATTGTGTTCTGGTTTAAAAAATGGCGGGTGAATGAGCAGCCTGCCGTCTCCTCGTCTTCGCTCGCTTGGAACCTCAGTGTACTACGGTCTACCATGAAAGTACCTGGTAGCAGGGACCATCATGTAGTGGAAAAGTGTCAAAAGTGAGTAGAGTCAAGTGGAGTAAGGCTGAGGAGGTGGAGCAGCACCTTAACCTATTTAAGGTGCTGCTCTGGTGAGGACAGGTAACTTGTTCAGAACGTATTCAGGAGCGACACTGATCAGGTCCAATCAGCAGTTTTTACTTTGGACATGTCAAAGTATTTATTTGATATCCACAGTCCAATTGTTGATTCCTGTCCTCAATGACTCGCCCAATACTGAGTTCCTCTAACACAATAAATGTTTCCTCCTACTGCCACTCTCCCTGGCCCGGTTCACAAACTGTGTCTGCACACCTGGCATCGCTTAGGTGGAGGCTTTAGAACCTCCACCTTTCCCTAGCTCCACCTAGTGGGCAAACATACATTCTAAACCCAAATGGCCAGTCAATAATAGGGCACACACAAACAGAAACAAACAAACCCATATGAAACCTTAAATGGCTCCTACAGTAGGAACTAGAGGAAAAGTGCATTAAGTTTATTTTGGTAACTCCATTAAGTCCTCAGTCCAAACCCGTCTGTATTACCGTCTGTTGTCCTGATTGGTTTGTAAACAGTTGATGTTGTTGGGAACACTGGTTGTACATCAGGCAATTTGACTGTTGATGATGATGAGTAACAGTGATATGACCACTTTTTTCAGTAATGAGTAATCTAACTAGTTACTATTTCCAAACCAGTAATCAGATTAAAATTACTTCTTATATTAAGTCCATGTGCGTTACTATTTTAGCATTATTATTGTAGCATTACTATTGTAGCGATACTATTGTAGAATTATTTTTGGAGCATTGCTATTGTAGCATTACTATTGCAGCGATACTATTGTAGCATTACTATTGTAGCATTACTTTTATTGCATTATTATTGTAGTGTTACTATTGTAGCCTAATTATTGTAGCAATACTATTGTAGCATTACTATTGTAGCATTACTATTGTGGCATTACTATTGTGGCATTACTATTGTAGCCTTACTATTGTAGCATTACTATTGTAGCAATACTATTGTAGCGATACTATTGTAGCGATACTATTGTAGCATTACTTTTATTGCATTATTATTGTAGTGTTACTATTGTAGCCTAATTATTGTAGCAACACTATTGTAGCATTACTATTGTAGCATTACTATTGTGGCATTACTATTGTGGCGTTACTATTGTAGCCTTACTATTGTAGCATTACTATTGTAGCAATACTATTGTAGCAATACTATTGTAGCATTACTATTGCAGCATTACTATTTTAGCGATACAATTGTAGCATTATTATTGTAACATTACTATTGTAGTGTTACTATTTTAGCATTACTATTGTAGTTTTACTATTGTAGTGTTACTATTGCAGCGTTACTATTGTAGCATTACTATTGTAGCATTACTTTTGTTGCATTATTATTGTAGTGTTACTATTGTAGCCTAATTATTGTAGCATTACTATTGCAGCATTACTATTTTAGCGTTACTATTGTAGCGTTACTATTGTAGCGTTACTATTGTAGTGTTACTATTGTAGCATTACTATTGTAGCATTACTATTGTAGCATTACTATTTTAGCGTTACTATTGTAGCATTACTATTGTAGCGTTACTATTGTAGCATTACTATTGTAGCATTACTATAGTAGCATTACTATTGTAGCATTACTTTTGTAGCATTACTATCGTGGCGTCCAGCAGTCTCAGTTTCTCATGGAGATCCTCAGTGTGGATCATCTCATATCAGCCTGATGTCTGACCTTTAGTGTCAACACAACTTTCACTGCACACAAACTCAAACATGGAGTCTGACCTCAGAGTCTCCAGACTACAGAGTGGACTCTCCAGAAAACCACACAGCTGCTCAACTCCTGAATCCTGCAGCTCGTTGTCACTCAGGTCCAGATGTTTCAGATGTTTCAGGAGGGAGGGGTTGGACTTCAGAGCTGAGGCCACAGAAGAACAGCTGATCTCTGACAACCTGCAGCACCTCAACCTGAATAAAGAGAGAAAGAAGTGAGATTAGAGGACAAAGTTTGATGTTGAAGTCATTGAGACTGAAGAAGGTTCAGACTGGAAGAGTTTAGAAATGTAAAGTCCAAACAGCTGAAGCCTCCAGGAGGAGAAGAGTCTCATCAACATGCTGATCACTAACATGCTGCAGAGCTCAGTCCATCTCTGTCCTCCAACATCTGGATCCTCCTAAACTCCTCTCAGTGGTTTGACTTCAACACATTCTAACTTCAGACAGTGAACTGACCTCAGAGTCTCCAGGTTACAGTTTGGACTCTCCAGTCCAGCACACAGAACCTTCACTGATGAATCCTTCAGCTGGTTCCTACTCAGGTCCAGATGTTTGAGATGGGAGGAGTCAGACTTCAGAGCCGAGGAGATCACTTCACAGTCGGAGAGTTTACATGAAGAAAGGCTTTAATGAGACACAGAGAGGACAGGACGTTGTTATGAGGACTTTGTTGGACCTCAGAGCTTCAGATCGTCTTCTCTGGGTTTGACTTTGGCTTCATGTGGACGTGAAGGAGAGGACATGGAGGTCCACATGTTTTGTTCATGTCTTCAGTTCCAGATGTTGAAGTGAAGCTGTGGAGTGGAGCTGGACGTCCTGCTACTTCTTTCTATTCATTACAGAGTGTTTGGTTGGAGAGACGGGGACAGTGGAGACAATCATTCTTCTGAGAGACACAATTCATTCATTCATTCATGGTTTAGTTTGTGAGAACTGTGGGAGCAGAGACATTGTCCTGGAGTTTGTTCAATCTTCTTTGGTTCTAGTTTTGTACTTCACTTTGATTTGAGTCTTTTTGTCAGGAAATTGTCCAGTTTGGAAAGACAAAGGTTCCAGATGTGTGTCAGTAGTTTGGAGATAAACTCAATCACCCTCTTTACTGGTTTCATCTCCATTTAGTCTCAATCTGAAGATTTGGTTTTACATTTGATAATAATTTCTATGATTTCTTCCTTACTAATGAAATGTCTCTGGGTCTTTCTCTTTACACTCTTTAATAGATTCCATGTGTCTTTAATAGGATTCTTCTTTTCTTAGATTTCACCACTTTTATTTTTGTAGATATATGAACATTCTCACAGTAGTAGTTAAAGTATTTTTATATTTCACATATTTATTTGCCACTTCTTTTGTGTTTTATAGATTCTCTGTATCATGTATTTTTCCTTTTGACAGAATCTTTTAATCCTTCTTTGATCAATAGAAGATCTTTGTTATTGTTTTCGTTGTTTAACATTTCTTCCTAATTCTGCATTTCTTACAGCTTTATTCACATTGTTGTCTAGATATTCTGATTCCCAGTCACTTGTAATAAATAGCTCTTTTCCACCAGCTCCTACTCAGCCTTACTCCACTTGACCCTACTGGCCTTGCCTCTACTCCACTCAGCCTCACTTGTTTTCCATTACAATAGAACGACCACGGCGTGGGCGGAGTCATCGGAGCTTTCCCCGTCATGCACAAGTAATCACCCCGATGTGATGCTTCACTGTCCGGTGTTTCGGTTTCACTGGTGCTCCTGTTAACTGGTGACTTCTGCCACAAGCTGTTAGTAGCTACTGATGTTAAAATAAGAAAAACAAACCATACGATACTTTAAATTCTAATGGAAATGTGGTTAAACAGCGTTCACCAGGACAGCTGCAGACTTTGGTTGTTTTTTGTTTTTTATTGTGTTCAGGTTTAAAAAATGGCGGGTGAATGAGCAGCCTGCCGTCTTCTCGTCTTCACTCGCTTGGAACCTCAGTGTACTACGGTCTACCATGAAAGTACCTCGTAGCAGGGACCATCATGTAGTGGAAAAGTGTCAAAAGTGAGTAGAGTCAAGTGGAGTAAGGCTGAGGAGGTGGAGCAGCACCTTAACCTATTTAAGGTGCTGCTCTGGTGAGGACAGGTAACTTGTTCAGAACGTATTCAGGAGCAACACTGATCAGGTCCAATCAGCAGTTTTTACTTTGGACATGTCAAAGTATTTATTTGATATCCACAGTCCAATTGTTGATTCCTGTCCTCAATGACTCGCCCAATACTGAGTTCCTCTACCACAATAAATGTTTCCTCCTACTGCCACTCTCCCTGGCCCGGTTCACAAACTGTGTCTGCACACCTGGCATCCATTAGGTGGAGGCTTTAGAACCTCCACCTTGCCCTAGCTCTGTACTCTGGACTGTCTGTATTACCGTCTGTTGTCCTGATTGGTTTGTAAACAGTTGATGTTGTTGGGAACACTGGTTGTACATCAGGCAATTTGACTGTTGATGATGATGAGTAACAGTGATATGACCACTTTTTTCAGTAATGAGTAATCTAACGCGTTACTATTTCCAAACCAGTAATCAGATTAAAGTTTCTTCTCCAAGTCACCATGCATTACTATTGCAGCATTACTATTGCAGCATTACTATTGCAGCATTACTATTGTAGAGTTACTATTGTAGAGTTACTATTGTAGTGTTAGTCTTGTAGCATTACTATATGAGCGTTACTATTGTAGTGTTACTATTGGAGCGCTACTATTGGAGCGTTACTATTGTAGTGTTACTCTTGTAGCATTAATATTGTAGCAATACTATTGTAGCATTACTATTGTAGCGTTACTATTGTAGCATTACTATTGAAGCGTTACTATTGTAGCATTACTATTGTAGCATTACTATATGAGCGTTACTATTGTAGTGTTACTATTGGAGCGCTACTATTGGAGCGTTACTATTGTAGTGTTACTCTTGTAGCATTACTATTGTAGCAATACTATTGTAGCAATACTATTGTAGCACAACTATTGGAGCGTTACTATTGTAGTGTTACTATTGGAGCGTTACTATATGAGCGTTACTATTGTAGCGTTACTATTGTAGCGTTACTATTGTAGCGTTACTCTTGTAGCGTTACTATTGTAGCCTTATTACTGTAGAATTTCTATTGTAGTGTTACCATTGGAGCGTTACTATTGTAGCATTACTATTGTAGCGTTAGTACTGTAGAATTACTATCGTAGCGCTACTACTGTAGTGGTACTATAGTAGCGTTACTATTGTAGCGTTACTACTGTAGCATTAATTTGTAGCATTGCTATTGTAGCATTACTATTGTGGCGTTACTACTGTAGCATTACTATTGCAGCATTAGTATTGTAGCGTTACTATTATAGCATTACTATTGGAGCGTTACTATTGTAGTGTTATTACTGTAGAATTTCTATTGTAGTGTTACCATTGGAGCGTTAGTATTGTAGCATTACTATTGTAGCGTTAGTACTGTAGAATTACCATCGTAGCGCTACTACTGTAGCGGTACTATAGTAACGTTACTATTGTAGCGTTACTACTGTAGCATTAATTTGTAGCATTGCTATTGTAGCATTACTATTGTGGCGTTACTACTGTAGCATTACTACTGTGGCATTACTATTGTAGCATTACTATTGTAGCATTAATATTGTGGCATTACTATTGTGGCATTACTATTGTGGAGTTACTATTATGGCGTTACTATTGTAGCATTAATATTGTAGCATTACTATTGTAGCATTACTATTGTAGCCTTACTATTGCAGCATTACTATTGTAGCATTAGTATTGTAGCGTTACTATTATAGCATTACTATTGTAGCATTACTATTGTAGCATTACTATTGTAGCCTTACTATTGCAGCATTACTATTGTAGCATTACTATTGTAGCATTACTATAGTAGCATTACTATTGTAGCAATACTACTGTAGCATTACTATTGTGGCATTACTATAGTAGCATTACTATTGCAGCATTACTATAGTAGCATTACTATTGTAGCAATACTACTGTAGCATTACTATTGTAGCATTACTATTGTAGCATTACTATAGTAGCATTACTATTGCAGCATTACTATAGTAGCATTACTATTGTAGCAATACTACTGTAGCATTACTATTGTAGCATTACTATTGTAGCATTACTATTGTAGCATTACTATTGTAGCATTACTATTGTGGCATTACTATTGTAGCATTACTATTGTAGCATTACTATTGTGGCATTACTATTGTAGCATTACTATTGTGGCATTACTACTGCGTCCAGCAGGATGAGTTTCTTCTCTACAAAGACACTTTACTATTAAACAGAAGCGGCTGCTCGTTCTCTCCTCCAAACTAACAGACACACACAGAGCATGCAGTCCGACCTGACCCGCCCCCTTCTCCACTCTCAGCCAATTACAGACCAACTCGATCTAATGGTGCGTTCAGGTGAAACAAAAGAATTGGAACCAAGAAATGTCAACACTAAACCATATCATTGCAACAAGAACTGCAGAGATGTTGAACTCTTTTTGTATTTTTTTCTTTTCAATCAATCAATCGATCAATGAAAGACTTTATTTGTCCCCGAGGGGGGTAATTAAAAGGTTGAATAGCGCAGAGAGTGCAAATATATAAATATATAGATAAATAGATATAAATAGATAAACAGATAAATAGTGCAACAACAGACTACAACTACATCACCACATAAATAACTAGCTGCAATAGTAACAATCTGATAATAAAAGCGTGAGTCAGATATAAATACAACAAAGAATGAAGGTCAAAGGTTAAATATCTAACAGCAGGAGGCCAGGCAGTGATCAGAACTGAGTTTGTGGCAAAAAGGAGTAACTAGTAATCAGTACTTGGATTACTTTTTCAAACTAACTGTGTCAACACTGATTAGTATTGATCAAAGAGTCATGACTCATGAACAAAAATGGAATCTGATGTGCATCGGAAAACCTCGGGGCACCACCTGTTTAACAGGAAATAATGCCAATTTATATCAGTCTCATCAAGATGTACTGTACAAAACTATTCATTTAGAATTTGAATTCATAGTAAAATTAATAACAATTAACACAATTAATCATAAAGGATGAAGAATTTCAGAGTTCCTGACATAGAAGAGGTCGACATTTAATTCACCTTTCTACACATTAATAAGACAGCAAGTAGTGACAGTAGGATTCCTAAGATTATATTCATTTAAAATGAGAAGAAGAAAACTACACAGGTTCTGTGTGAGGGTCAGAAAGTAAAGACAGTGGTTCATGAAGCTTCATCTGGCCATCACTAGAATAAACTATTCTATTCTATTTTGTCCCGTCGCTGTGCTTCACTCCACTGATTTGACTGGTTGCTTCATAAGAAGTACTGGTCACTGTGAGGCTCTTGCCTCTGCTCTCTCATCCTCCTCTCTTTCCTTGGTGGATCCTCAGCCTCCTAAGTGATGATATTTTCATCCAGCCACAGGAGCACACCTGAAGTGAGTGTCCTGCTGCTGCTGTGCTTGTCTCATGTGTGGTGTTCTTGCTCGTAGTCGTGTCGGTGTCAGAGTCTGAGGCAGAACTCTGTGACATGGAGCATCACAAACACAGTGAGTGGAGGAAGTAAAGCTGCTGCTCTCCACCTGAACTTACACTGGAAACTTTACTTTGTAGTTTTACTTCCTGATTAATAGAGGAGAAAATATCAAGAGGCTGCAGTGTTCTACTGAGATGTTTTACTGATGTTCTAGAGATGTGAGGAGGAGAACAGAGAGTGGTGGATATTAATGATCAATAATGTCAGAACCTGAGAGCTTCCAGTTTACAGTGAGGACTCTCCAGTCCAGGAGAGAGCAGCTTCACTCCTGAATCCTGCAGCTTGTTGTCACTCAGGTCCAGATGTGTCAGACTGGAGGACTGAGAGCTGAGGACTGAGGACAGAGCTCCACAGCTTCTCTCTGACAGACCACAGCCGCTCAACCTGAAGAAGAAACAACAATGAAAACCAGTTCAATGTTTGTCATGGACTCAGTTCTACATATTTGTTCATGAACCACGTACACAGCTTTGTTGGAGGCTTTGACCACTGGCAGCAGCTTCAGAAGAGCCTCCTCTGAAGCAGAGTATTTCTTCAGGTCAAACTCCTTCAGATCTTCTTCTGATGACAGTAAGATGAAGACCAGAGCTGACCACTGAGCAGGAGACAGTCTGTCAGTGGAGAGACGTCCTGATCTCAGGTACTGTTGGATCTCCTCCACCAGAGAACCATCGTTCAGTTCATTCAGACAGTGGAACAGATTGATGCTTCTCTCTGCAGACAGATTCTCACTCAGCTTCTTCTTGATGTACTGGACTGTTTCCTGATTGGTCTGTGAGCTACTTCCTGTCTGTGTCAGCAGACCTCGGAGGAGACTTTGGTTGGTCTCCAGTGAAAGACCCAGGAGGAAGCGGAGGAACAAGTCCAGGTGTCCATTTGGACTCTTCAAGGCCTCGTCCACTGCTCTCTGATGGAGATGGTGGAGATTAACTTTCTTCTTCAACACTTTTGACCTCCGGGACGTTTGTTGTTTTTCATCCAGGAGGTTGATTCCAAAGATGATGAAGGTCTGATGGACATGAAGAGCAGCCAGAAACTCCTGAAGACTCAGATGGATGAAGCAGAAGACCTTGTCCTGGTACAGACCTTGCTCCTCTTTAAAGACCTGTGTGAACATTCCAGAGTACAGTGAGGCTGCTCTGGGATCCAGGCCAGACTCTGTCAGGTCGGAGTCATAGAAGATCAGATTTCCTTTCTGCAGCTCATCAAAAGCCAGTTTTCCCAGAGACTCCACCATCTCCCTGCTCTCTGGACTCCAGTGTGGATCTGTGGCAGCTCCTCCATCATACTTGACCTTCTTGACTTTGGCCTGGACCACCAGGTGGTGGATGTACATCTGAGTCATGGTCTTGGGCAGCTCTCCTCCCTCTCTGCTCTTCAACACCTCCTCCAGAACTGTAGCAGTGATCCAGCAGAAGACTGGGATGTGGCACATGATGTGGAGGCTTCGTGAGGTCTTGATGTGGGAGATGATCCTGCTGGCCTGCTGCTCCTCTCTGAACCTCCTCCTGAAGTACTCCTCCTTCTGTGGGTCAGTGAACCCTCGGACCTCCGTCACCATGCCGACACAGTCAGGAGGGATGTGATTGGCTGCTGCAGGTCGTGTGGTGATCCAGAGGCGAGCAGAGGGAAGCAGGTTCCCCCTGATGAGGTTTGTCAGCAGCACATCCACTGAGGTGGACTCTGTAACATCAGTCAGGATCTCAGGGTGCTGGAAGTCCAGAGGGAGTCGACACTCATCCAGACCGTCAAAGATGAAGACCACCTGGAGGTCTTCAAAGCTGCAGAGTCCTGCTTCTTTGGTTGGAGTGAAGAAGTGATGAACAAGTCCCACCAAGCTGAACTTCTTCTCCTTCAGCACATTCAGCTCTCTGAAGGTGAATGGAAATGTGAAGTGGACGTCCTGGTTGCTTTGGTCTTCAGCCCAGTCCAGAGTGAACTTCTGTGTCAGGACTGTTTTCCCAATGCCAGCCACTCCCTTTGTCAGCACTGTTCTGATTGGTGGAGATCTTCCAGGTGAGGCTTTAAAGAGGTCTCCTGGTCTGATGCTGCTTTCTGCTCTGGCTGCTCTCCTGGATGCTGTTTCAATCTGTCTGACCTCATGTTCCTCATTGACCTCTGCAGTCCCTCCCTCTGTGATGTGGAGCTCTGTGTGGATCTGCTTCAGGAGGGTGGCCTCTCCTGCTTTAGAGAGCCCCTCTAACACAACCTGGAACCTCTTCTTCAGGGCACATTTCACCTTCTGTTGGCAGACTCCAGGAGAAGTTCCTGAAAAGAAGAAAGCAGGAATGAGTTGAGTGTGTTTGACATTGAATGTGAAGATGACAGTGTGTTAGTGGAGATGTTTCTCCTCCATCAGCTCCATCCAGCTCCTCAGTGGAGACCAAACAGCCTCTGATCTGATGCAGATGTTTGCATCACGTGAGCAGCAGAGTTCAGGAACTCTTTGTGTCTCCTCTTCTCTGCTGCTTGTTTTGGACTTTCTGCCTGTTTCACACTTTCTGTGTCTGACCTGGAAATGACCTGTGTTCTCTGGATGGACTCTGTTTCTGACTGCTTTCTGCTCCAGCTGAGAACATTTCAGCTTCATCTCCATCCTGTGAAATGAGATCAAATCCTCTTACTGCTCCACAGATGCTCAGCCAGCTCCTCCTGCTTCATCCTCCTCAGGAAGTCCAGGGTGATCCTCAGAAATGACTCTCTGCTGCTCCTCTGCTCTTCATCCTCATCCTCCCTCTCACTCTCTGAGCATGCTGGGTAATCTGGACTCAGGAGCTTCTTCATCTGCTTCAGCTCCTTCTTCATGAAAGTCACCATGTTGTCCTCCAGCAGCTGGAACAGAGAAACATCTGGAGTTGACTTTGAGCTGAAACTGAAGCCAGATTGAGATGTGAGTGTAAATCCAGTGCAGAGAGCAGGATGGACAACATGTGAAGCCAAATCACACTTCATGTGGGATCTCCAGCAGAAGCAGCTTCAAGCATCAGTGAAGCCTGGAAGCTGGATGAAGGTTGGACTGTTTCACTTTGGACCTGAATGGATCTAATAAGCTGAGTGTCTGTTTCATGTTTCAGCTGGAAGTCACAGCAGCTTCTTCTGTCTCATGATGTGACAGTAAAGTGTTGAATGGAGACGTGTTCTCACCATAAATGTGGAGTCCAGATGTCTTTGATGCTGAGGGGCGGAGCCACCAGGGAGAAGCTGGGAGCTCTGCTGGCTCACGCTGCAGAAACATGTTGACTTTGTTAAAGCTGCTGTGTGGTGTGATGAGGAATCCTGAGACAAACACTGATTCTCACCCCTCATCACCACTTCCTGCTCCACATTTAAAGGTTAAGGGTTCCTCCTTAGAGCAGTCACTCTTCATGGACACACAGCTGGATGGAAACCCAGAGTCAGAGCTAAAAACAAACACAACATCAGGAACAGACTGACTGGAACAATGGAAGATACATGGAAGAACTGAGACTTTGATTCTCTAAGTCAGACTTTGTGAAAATACTGTGAGGATATTTAATAGTTATAAACTGTAGTTCCACATTTAAAGTTACTCGACCAGAAAAACAATCTTCAAAATGTACTTCCTATAAAACATCTCCCTTCTGCAGAGAGAATAAACCAAAACACCAAAACAAGACCATCAACACTCATTTGGACTCATTTCCAACCTGCAGTTTCCCAAATCGATCCCACCAAAGTTGATGTTTACAAACCAAACATCAAACTGTGTTGATGTTTCCTAACTGACATCATCTTGGGAAATCTGCCACAAGGGTTTCTGGGATATCAAAGATGGCGTCGCAGAAGCTGAAGCAAAATGATCAACATTGGACCGATTCAGCCCAAAATAAAAGACGGGACTTCCTCAGAGAAAGAGGATTAGAACCTCCAGAATATTCTTAAATGTTGTGAAACTGATCATTAATCAGCAAGAGGTCAACACACTGGTATGTTCCTTTAAATTTAAATGCTGGAATTATGTGTTTGTGTGAGTGTCATGACGAATTCCATTCAGAAAGGTATTAATGTATCAGAGATCAACATCAACAACTGAAACTGGATCCTACATGTTTCATGTTTCCCAAATGGATTCTGGTCAAATAACTTTAAAGTTAAAAATCATTCAGTTCAAATCTTTTACATCCCCCCCATCCCCCTCTCCCCTGGTGTTCCCCAGGGCTCTGAAACCAGCAGATTCATCATCAAAATAGGACTTTAGAAAGAGTGGAGGATCAGACTTTGCTGGTCAGTTTGCAGTTTGGACTCTTGTACTAAAATACTGGAAGTGAATCTTAGAGTGAGCACAACTTCTCTCACTCTGGTTTTGAGGAAATAAAAGAAAAGAAAGAGTTTCTTACTTTGTGTCTGAAGGTCCAGGTTCAGTACTGAAGACTGGTGGAAAACCTTTGGACCGGTCACTCTTCATAGACAAGCTGCTGGATACTGAAGACCCTGCTGTGTGTCTGAGCTTCTCACCTCTACACACACACACACACACACACACACACACACACACACACACACACACACACACACACACACACACACACACACACACACACACACACACACACACACACACACACACACACACACACACACACACACACACACACACACACACACACACACACACACACACACACACACACACACACACAGTCAAAATGTTGTATTAGATCAACAGATCACACTTGGTTCTTCTCATTTCATTTCCTGTTTTCAACAAAAGAACTTTAATGTTATTTTCTTCTGGAAAAGTTTTCAGGAATTGATCAGTAAAAATATATTTGATGAAAGAACTTCAATAACCTTCATGTCATTTCCAATCTGCCTTTTGTTTCAAAGTTCCTGGAAAAGTAGTAGCATCTGATCTTGACTCTGACTTTTCCCACGATAATCTGTATTCTGAATTTCACCTCTTACAGATTAAACTTGGATTAGAAAGGCCCACAAAGCAACATCAAGTGAGCGGCTCTGCGGTGAAGCCTGGAAGAGCATTAAAATAGAGGAAACCCAGCGAGCGCCTGCTGACGTCATGAGTTCACAACTTCAGCCAGTCATTGCCTGCAAAGGCTTTTCAACAAGTGTGAGAGATGAAGGATTGATTCTCTCTTATTTCATTGGTTCAGTGACTTTTGAGCCTCTGACATGAAGGGATTGTGTTCAAATCCTTTAGTTCCTCACATTGTTATGGGATGTTTTAGTTGAAGCCACTGAATTAAAGCTGAAGTCTGGAGGGTTTCATTTCTATTTCCTGTGGTAATATACAGAACAAAATGAGACAAACTTTGTCTCTGGACAAATCTTTGTGGACCAAACTGTAAGTTAGTGATGTGGGACGTTTGGACTTCAGTGTCATGTGGAGACGTCCACTTCCTTTAAACTCCCTGTTGGAAAGGTGACACTGCTCTGACCTTGGATCAGGTTAAGAGGAGTTAGAAACTCTGACCTGAAAGACAACACATGATCTTCTAGTCTTTGTCCTTTCCACTGCTTGTCCTTGTGTCTTTCATGATGACATTGGGACTGATCATGGGGACGGTGGTACGTCTCTGCACCTCATGTCCTTTACTGCAGCTCTTTTTCTGCTGCCTGTTGAAATCACTTCAGCTCACTTTGGATGACTTGAAATCACTGAGCCTTGAGACGTGTCAATACAGCAGAGCCACTTTTACTACATTTCATCTTTCTATGGAGTTTACATTTAGTGTCCTTTCTTCTGTTTGCTGTTTGACTGTGTAGCAGAATAGTCCTGTCTGGGACAAGACTAAGGTGGTTTAAGTCTCTGGCTAAGAGGGAGGCGTAAACCAATCAGGGCAGTCCACCCTACTATAAAGCGGGGGGCTGGTCTCCTTGTGCGGCCTCTCTCTCCAAGGCTGAGGGCACGCCCCTGTCGGTCGCTCCGCTCCGTACTTCCGGAAACATCGTGACTCTCAGAGCTGGTTGAACCCGCATCACGTTGTGGATTGCTACTGGTAGATTGCGCTTTTTGTCCAGTTATAGCCTCTCAAGGCACGGAGGCGACCCGTATATTAAAGCTCGCTAATGTTGTAGGAAGCTACGGGTGGCTACAACGCTCAGACATGCTTTCCCTCCCAGGTGTGGCACACCGCGTCCCTGAGGTATGTAGCCTAAATGGTGCCAGTCAGTAAATGATGTGTTTGGCTCTCGATGTGAGCTTCCCCTGTGATCCCTGTTTACATTTAGTGGCTGCATTGGAGAGCTGCGGCTGCTACTGGGCCGGTGCACCTCGCCGCTGCTTTGCCTACCGGCTGCTTTGCCTACCAGCTACTTTGCCTACCAGCTACTTTGCCTACCAGCTACTTTGCCTACCAGCTACTTTGCCTACCAGCTGTTCTGCCTCACTACGGCCTCACCGGACTTCCAGCCCCACTCCTAGCCGTGTAAACTTCAGCCTCACCTCGGCTGCCGGGCCGGCCGCGGCTGGGCCGGGTTCTGCCCGTTCTGGTTTTAACCTTTTGTGTCAAACCACTGCCTTTTAAGTTGAGCTTCCGCCTCATTTTAAAATGTGTACGCAGTGGGGTTACACTGTTTTCGGTTTATGTTGTTGTGGTTGACTTTCTGTTATGTTTATTGTTTTGGTTTAACGTTCAGTTTGTGTAGATAACCTCATTTTGTTTAGTTAAAATATCATTTCCTTTGTACTTGCTGTATAATATTATAGGTGGCTGTTTGTCATCTATCATATTGTCTTTGATTTTCATTTCCTTTTTTTCCTTTGTTGAGTATTCCCTAGTCATTATATCCCTCCATTTCAGACGCTGAGCCCCTACGGTGGTGGACTAGAGTCCGTGGTGGTGGTACCCCTCTTCTTCTGTGTGTGTGTGTGTGTGTGTGTGTGTGTGTGTGTGTGTGTGTGTGCGTGTGTGAGTGAGGCTAGCGTTCACCCGGTGACCTCCCCCTGGGATCCACTCACCCCCGTCGACACACTGCCCCGAGGTAAGCCGGCTCTCATCTGGAACACCTCCCCCTTTATTTTACGAGTGTTTTTATGGGTGATTTTGTAAATTGTTAATAAAAAGATATCATATTGTCAAGGAACCACGTCTCTTGCCTCTTGGTATAACGGACCTGTGTGCCTCTGAAGAAGTGATCAGAAGTGGAACAATTCCTGGGGTGAAATTCCCCGGGTGGCGTTGTCAGCAACTTGCTGAGTCTTTGGGACAAGTTTCCACTCGGCTCTATGCTCCCCCACAATTTTAGTTATCCAGCCCCCCAATTCCGCCACAACTGAATGCAGGAGGGGGGGACGTCTCTTACCTGTCCACACACTCTGGTGGGTCTTCTTCATCCACGTCACACATGTTGAGTCAGACAGAGAGAAACACACCAACCTGCTCAACACACACACACACACACACACACACACACACAGAAGATCATGTGGGTGGTGCAGCAGGAAACAGAAACACACATCCTGGTAGTTCCAGTTAGAGACGGTATCATTCAGTAGACTGAGATCAGAGAGCGACAGCCGAGACAAAACGGAGAAAGAAGAAAAACAAGAAGCATAAATAATGAACAAACAGAGGAAATAAGATGAGAGAAGAAAATATAGAAACATGGAAAATACAACAATCAATAGGATTAATGTCAGTTGGAGGTTTCAGGGAAAAAATGAAGCGTCTGGATGATAAATAATGAGATGATTGAGTCGTGTGTGTGTGTGTGTGTATCAAGGGTTGGTTTGAATGTTTTAGACTGACACAAACATGAGCCAATCAGAGTGAAGGAGGGCTGAAGCCCCGCCCACTGCTGAATGTTTTCAGAGTTTCTCCATGGAGAAGAAAAGAAGTGAAGAAAGGAGTTAAATGGAGGATGAAATGTTTGTCCAACAGGTGAAGAAGAAGAAAGCAGCTGTCAGAGGTTTGTGATGGTGTGAATGAAAGAGAAAAAGAGAAGTTAGAAAGTCTTTTGCTCCGTTGTGGAAGCTTCTAAAGAGCTGACAGATTCTCACCTGAACTCTCTTCTCTTGTTCTTACAGACACTTTTCCATGTGTGAGGAAACTTGTGGAGAGAAGAAGCTGCTCTTCGTCCGTCTCAGTCCGTCTCAGTCTGTCTCTGATGTCTGACAACCTCAAAGTTCTCTTTCCTGCTCTGACACACCCAGAGGAGGACGTTACTGAGAAAACCTGTTTGAAACCGGTTTGGTGCACTTACGTCGGGGGTGGAGTCAGAGGGGGTGGAGCTTCACCTGTTTGGCCTGACAGCTTCAGTCTGTGTGGAGAAACAAAGACTCTCCACTCCACCCACCGTCTGTCTGCTTCCACCACTTCTACACTCTTTTATTTTCATTCTATTTACACACCAGAGTCTTTTTCAAAAGGAATCTGGTCTCTTGTGAAAACCACTTTGAAAAAAACAACAAATGAAAAAGAAAAACAAGCACAAACTAGTAATGTGGAGAAAACATCTTACAACAGCAAAGATAAAAAAACCTTGAATGACCAGAGTTTTAAAACAGAAGAGGTTTAAAAATTTTAAAAATACATGAAATTATATCTGAAAAGGAGCAAAAATGTTGAATTGACTTAATACATTTTAAAGATAAAATATGAAACTGCTCCAAACAGCTGCTAATGAAACATTGACCAGCCTGGATTGTAACTGAAACTTTATAAAGCAACATCAGACACACTTCAGAGCTTGTATCATAACCAGGGGTCTTCAAGGTTTTCCAGGCCAAGGACCCCAAACTGATGGAGAGACGGAGCAGGGACCCCGACTATATATATTGTATGAAACTGTGTTTTATATGAAGCTGGCCTGGTGCCATGTATAAACAGATCTACTGTGTTATTGTCCATTCAATACTAAGCTATTGAAGTAATACACAGGTTGATATTTTCAGGTTTTTAAACATGAACAAGCTGCAGGGTGGCCGTGCCACTGCCTGTTACAAACAGACTTCTTGCCTACGACACTGAGCTGTTGGAATAATTCAGATTCATGTTTTTATCTGAAGCAGACATGTAGAAGTGACGTCAATCCTCAAGCCGTCTGTGGATGCTCACATACTCCCACATTAGTGTGACCTCTGACCCTGATGAGCAGCAACTGATGTGTCCTTGGACGGACGGAGGTCGTCAGGCTGAGGTCAAACCATCTCAGTAAAGGAGCTCTGAAATCCTCCCTCCAGCGCCTCCCAGTGGTCAGGAATTGCTGGTGTTACAGGAGGAGAGAGCACAGCAGAACCTGCCAGTTCCTCCACTGATGGAGACATGGAGGATCTTCCCTTTCTGACGCGCTCCCTCCATCTTCTGCTGGTTTGGAGAAAGCCTTCCATTCTGTCATACATGTGTACGGCCACCTTGCAGAGAAGCGTTCAGTTTGTTCAGCTCAGAGAAAATCAGCAGCATATGAACGTTTGGTTCCCCAGACATTGTGGCTGAAACATGCAGCCAGCTCTGTGAGCTTCTGGAGGAGGAAACACTCCAGAATAGACCAGAGTTTTAGACCAGGAATATCTACCAAAATGATTGTTAAAGCATTAATGGATGAACTTTTTATATTTATTCTTGTGCCTCCGTCTTTAAGAGGCGAGGCGCTCAGATTACTATTCCTAGGATCACGTTTATTTTTAATCTACTTCTTCTTCCGCCGGTATTTCTGCACAATGACGATGTCTCCCCATCAGGACACATGTTTAGTACACAGCTTACGGCCCCTGATGAGGACACCACTTAGCAAGCAGACACACAATCACTGCTTTCACTGTGGGACAGGAAGAGACGGACGTCTCCTAGACACCCTGCAAAGCAAGCAGGCAGACCCACCCTAAGATGGAATGACCTCATCAAGTACCAGTCAGAGCGAGGCGGGCCTGGGACCGGAGAGGAGATCTGGAGTATCAGAGGCAGCATCAGGAACAAAGCCCACATCAAGTGAAAAAACAGGGAGCAAAAATACACTTGAGAACTTTAAAGGATGAAGTTGTTTCCACCGTAGGAAACAGATTATTTCACAGCTACTGGAAGTTGAGCTGGAGTGTTTCTAGTGAGCAGGCATGTGAGTGCTTGATTAACTTGATAGATAGCAGGTGAGCAGTGGAGGGAGGGGAGGCAGAGAAGGAGGAACAGCAGAAGGGGCGTGGCCAGCCTTGCCCTGCAGCAAGGTAGAAATAAATAGGAGAGAGAGACAGGCCACAGCCACAGACAGCAGAGAGAGACAGACAAGAAACCCTTCAGAGGGGAAAACACCAGGAAGAAGAGGAAGAGGGAGGAGACTGCCGATAACCAACAACTCAACTGAGCTGGGGCGCCAAAAGCCAAGAAGATGACATCATCCATCAGGTCCTGCTGATTTTCCAGATTTCAGTATTGAGATAGTAGCAGCAAATCCCTCTAGTGAAATGGGTCATATATCCTGGCCCTGGTATTTTCTATAAGATTAGGGAAGTATGGATGGTTGAAGAGGACCACACAGTGGCACGGTGGTTTTCCCCCTCGCCTCAGAGAGAAATGGTTAAAATACCAGCTGGGGCCTTTCTATGTGGAGTTTGCATGTTTCCCCATGTGTCCATGGGTTTCACACTCCAAAAACATGCATGTAAGGTCAATCGGTGACATAAATTCCCCCTCGGTGTGAACATGAGTGTGTGTGTTTGTCCTGTGATAGACGGAGACCTGTCCAGGTGTATCCTGTCCTCGTCCATAGCAGGCTGGGATCAGCGTCAGTACCCCACCACCATGAGGGGGATACAAGATGGATGGATTATTTAAGAAATTCTCCTTAGAAGCAGTTTTCTGGAGATTCAGAGGTTTAGAGTCTTGAGTGAAACTTCCGAAAAATGTCATTTATTTTGAAAGGTCTCTATTGATTTCAACATTCTCTATTCTAATTTTTCTGATTCGTTGTTTTGCGCCGATCATTTCAGTTGGTTTGCTTGTAGTTTCTCTGATTTCTCTCAATGTAAGTAGTATTGTTGTGCCGATACCGAGACCAGTATCGGGAGGGGGGGGCCGATACCACACTAAAAGCTGGTATCGGTATCTGGAGGTATGAACTATTAACTCACTGATACGCAGCGCCGTGTGTTTTTCTCTCTCCCGACTCTCACTCACTGCCGCCCCGACTCCTGATCCATGTATGGTGACGTATTCAGTGCATGCCAAGGAAAGCCTCATATCTACATTATTTATTTTAATTTAAATTTAACTGCGGTTGCACTACTGTTTTACATGTATTTACCAGTACATGGATATTGCACTATTTTTTGTCATTTGTGAGCTAAAGCTCAGGTTTAAGAAAAGTTTATTATTTTTTCAGTTCCACCCATACCAGGTAGGAAATAAAAACGTTGTCCTATATTTACTGTGTTGGAGTTTTTTTCCTGTTTCACAAAGGGTTAAGCAGCCAGATGAAGCCATGATAGCAATGATTTATACAACCAAGTCAGTATTCAGTTCTTAAGAAATGGAAGAAAAACAGGCCATATCTTTTTTTTAAACACTGCAGTATAGGCAAGTATCGGCCGATACTATGCAACCGGGTATCGGGACACAAAATTGGCATCGGAACAACACTAGTAAGTAGTGTAGACTCTTGTGTTTTAAAAGCTGCTGTTTAACCGGGTATGTTGTTAAACGGTCGTGTTTAGTTTGGAGTTCCAGTCATTTTCTTTTGTTAAGGCCTTGGCTATTAATTAGAATAACTTGTTGATCTAATTATTTGATTATATTCGTTGGTTTCAATGTTTCCTTGTTGGCTCTTCATTTCATGTTTTCGGTGTAAACACATATCTGTCTTCTTAACTAAGCTTCCAAAGTTCCTCAAACAGTGTTACGCCCCAGCCTAGGAGCTACTGCAGCACAACATAAAATGCCACCACTCCATTGGTCCAAACAGCCACAAACTACTTCTCAGTGCAATAGTGTTTATTTACAATGTGCTCTAGTGTACAACAAGAAAATGATGAGTTCTTAACTAACTAATCTAAGAGTGAGCTCTACGATCAAAACAAACTAAAAATCACCCTATGCTGTCAGGGGTTAAACTTACCTAAAAACAAAAGGAAAACAAACAAGTCTTTCCTTCCTATCTAACATAAACAAGAGAAAACGATTTAACCCAGAAATTAGCTCACTCCACTAACACACTCTGCAGGCTGCACTCTGGCTGTTTGGCAGAATGAAGATGGTTCCGCCCCTCTGATCCAAGCTCTGCCCCCCTGCGACGTCATCCTTCCTCCTTTTGCACCGAGGACTTCCTGAGATTGGCCAATCCGGTCGTCGGGACGGCACAACCATATTTACATGTTTGATTGACCTGGAGAATGGCACAGGACACAGAAAACACACACACACATATACGACCACAGTCGTAACACCCCCTTTCCCAAGAATTAAATACCCCTCCAAGGGTTTTTAATTTAAAGAGGATCGAGACAGAGTATCAGCCAACACATTTTCTGTCCCCTTTTTATGTCTAATTTGCAAATTAAAATCTTGCAAAAGAAGGGACCAACGCATGAGTCTCTGGTTAGAGTTTTTCATTTGAGAGAGAAACACCAACGGGTTGTGGTCTGTGATAACCTGCACAGGCTGAGAACTAGAACCCAAATAAACTTCAAAGTTCTGCAGGGCGAGTAGCAAGGTGCTTCCTTTTCAATGGTACTGTAGTTCAACTGGTGCTTGTTGAACTTTTTGGAATAGTAGCAGATGGGATGACCAACTTCCTGTTCATCTTCTTGCAGGAGAACAGCACCTGCCCCCCACAAACTAGCATCTACTTCTAGCTTGAAAGGGCGTGAAAACTTGGGCGCGGCAAGAACAGGCGAGCTACACAGCAGAGCCTTAGCTGACTGAAAAGCAGCTTGACAAGCGGGGGTCCACACAAATTTCCTTAGCGGACTAACTAGGGCAGTGAGGGGAGCAACAACCTCAGAAATTTTTTTACAAAACCCTCTATAGTACCCACACATGCCCAGAAACCTTCGCAACGCTCGTCTGGATTGAGGAGCAGGGAACTCCACCACAGCTTGCACCTTAGCTGCTACAGGACGGACTTGGCCCTGACCCACCTGTTTTCCCAGATAAGTCACAGTTCCTTTACCAAACTCACACTTTGCAAGGTTAAGAGTGAGCGACGCCTGGCCCAAACGACTAAAGATTTCGGACAAAGTCCTCAGATGATCTGGCCAGGTGGATGAATAGGCAACTACATCATCCAGATACACCTCACAGTTTTCCACTCCAGCAAGAACTTTATGCATGAGGCGCTGAAATGTTGCAGGAGCATTTCGAAGTCCAAATGGCATCACAGTATACTGGAGAAATGAGTCAGGTGTAACAAAAGCTGAGATTTCTGAAGCACGAGGTGATAAAGGAACCTGCCAGTAGCCTTTTAAAAGGTCTAGTTTAGTTACATATCTAGCAGAACCCACTCTATCGATGCAATCCTCCATTCTTGGCAATGGATAGGAATCAGGTTTTGTGATGGCATTTACCTTCCGGAAATCCGTACAGAATCTCGGAGTGCCATCAGGTTTTGGAACCAACACACAGGGGGAACTCCACGCACTGGTGCTTGGTACAGCTAACCCATGCTCTGCAAGATAGCTCACCTCCTGCTGCATTTGAGCTCTCTTTGTAGGATTGATCTTATAGGAATGTTGTTTGATGGGCGCATGACCCTGCACATCAATGTCATGAACTAAGACAGAAGTTTGACGGGGATAATCTGAAAACAGGTGTAAATTGTCCTCAATTAACTGAATAATATCTCCCCTGTCAGACTCTGATAAGTGTGACAAAAATGATTTCAAATCAGCCAGTACCTCTGAGTTTCCCATACGAACAACTGGCATTAACCCACTTTTTTCCTCCAGGCCATCATCACACACATTATACGGTGGAGGAGCTTCACACATTACCACAGCAGGGTCCTCAGAAGCAGGCACAGGGGAGTCAACTCTTCCAAAGTAACGCTTTAGCATGTTCACATGACACACACGAGTTTTTCTTTTACGATCAGGAGTTTTAATCACGTAATCAGAGTCACTTATTTTACGCTCCACCTCATATGGACCTGTAAATCGACACTGTAGACTGATCCAAGCAATGGCAACAACACCAAAACTTGATCACCTGGTTTGAACACCCTCAGTACAGATTTTTTGTCATAATGACGCTTCATCTTAGACTGAGCCTGCGATAGATTTTCCTGAGCCAGCCGAAAAACATGATGGAGACGCTCACGAAAGGTACTGACATAGTCCAGCACATTATGCTCAACCTGCGGAGACTCCGACAACCATCTTTCCTTCAGAAGACCCAGTGGGCCACGCACAGTGTGCCCAAACACTAGATCACATGGACTGAAACCTAACGATTCTTGCGGAGTTTCACGTACCGCAAACATTAACAAAGGCAGGCCCTCATCCCAGTCTTTCTTAGTCTCCGAGCAAAATTTTCGCATCATGGACTTCAGTGTCTGATGGAACCTTTCCAATGCGCCCTGCGACTCCGGGTGGTAAGGACTCGATTTCTGATGTTTAATATTTAACTCCTTAACCACTTGAGCAAACAATCGAGACATAAAGTTTGTGCCTTGGTCAGTTTGGATTTCTTTCGGTAGTCCAAAAGTAGAAATAAACTGGACCAGCGCCTTAAGAACAGGTTTAACTCTTAGTGTGCGTAAGGGGATCGCCTGTGGGTAACGAGTAGCAACGCACATAATGGTCAAAATATACTGATGCCCAGATTTAGTTTTTGGCAGCGGCCCCACACAGTCAAGCATCACTCTTTCAAATGGCTCCCCAATTACAGGAATCGGGTGCAAAGGTGCTGGTGGAACGGGTTGATTGGGTTTTCCAGCAAGCTGACATGTGTGACAAGATCTGCAGTAATTGGCCACATCTGTTTTCAATCCAGGCCAAAAGAAATTGCGCAACACACGGTGGTAAGTTTTTTTTACGCCAAGATGGCCTGCTAAACAATCATGTGCGAGACTAAGTACCTGTGGGCGATACACTTTTGGCACAACTATCTGATGTACAGCACGTAGCTGGTCAGCACCAGGACTCCACTTCCTCATCAACACCCCATTTTCTAAAAAAAAAAAAAAGTGGTGACGTGCCATCATCAGCTGAAACAGAAGCAACACACAGATTGAGAGTTGAATCATTTTTCTGAGCAGAAATCAACATTTCACGAGTCACATTCAGGTTCAACTCTTCATTAAGAGGAAACAGACAAATGTCATTACATTTGGACAAATTTTCAGTTTTTACTACATCCTCCACAACCAAAGATTTCTCACACTCATCCAAGTTTGACATGAAAGACTCAGACAGATCAACAACATCACTGAGTTTACGAGCCTGTGCGCGTGTAACGGCGCACACTGGGAACAGAGTTGGTGCAGAGGGGTCAGCAGAGGCGGCCGCGAACGAAACGGAGACCGGAACGTCGACAACCATGGGATGAGGAAAAACGTTTCCTCCAGCTAAATCATTACCAAGAATGAATGAAACACCACTGATTGGCAACCGCGGACACACAACTACTTTCACCTGCCCTGTAACCAGCGGTGACTGTAAATACACCTGATGCAGTGGAGCTCTGATCACTGTCATCCCGATTCCCCACACCAACACATCAGCATCACAACAAGTCTCACTGGATAGCGGTAGGACATCACTCAACATCACAGAATGATAAGCAGCAGTATCGCGCAGTATCGTTATCGGAACCTTTTTGTTTTTTTCAGCAGACATGGAAACAAAGCCCTGCGTAACGAACGGTTTGAAACGGGCATCAACTTCAGCCCCTTTACGCACAGGACGCGCAGAACACAATTCAGACGAAGACGCAGTTTTAATCAGACACACACCTGCAGGCGGTTTAGTAGATTTACGTGAACCTTCTTTTCTTTTAAGAGCTGGACAAGTGGCAATTAAGCGACCCAGCTCATGGCAATAGAAACACTCGCGGTTGTCACTGGTAGCTGTGGAAAGTTTTCTACGAGCGAGCCTCGGTGATCCATTTCTCCGCTTAGACGCAAAACTTTGACTGCGAGACGACGGTGCAGAAAACACACTCTTGTGAGTCAAGATGAACTCATCAGCGAGGACGGCTGCTTTCATTACAGAAACAACTTTTTGTTCATTCAGATACACAACGATGCGCTCAGGTAAACATTTTTTGAATTCCTCAAGTAGGATTAACTCACGCATTTCCTCCACAGTTTTAACATTACATGCTTGACACCATTTGTCAAACAAAACACTTTTCTCACGCACAAACTCCACATTAGTCTGGTTGTCATGTCTCTCTCTTCTTCTGAAATTTTGCCTATAAGCCTCAGGAACTAGTTCATAGGCCTGCAACACAGCTTTCTTTAAAGTGTTGTAGTCCAGACTCTGCTCGATGGACAAACTAGCACAGACCTCCTGTGCTTTACCCACAAGTTTACACTGCAGCAGTAAGGACCAAAACTCTGTAGGCCACTTTAACGCAGAGGCTATGCGTTCAAAGGCACTGAAATATGAATCCACCTCAGATTCACGAAATGGAGGAACCAACGCAATGTGCTTACTCATGTCAAAGCCTTCGTGAGGACTCTGGTGGGGTGACCCATGAGGGGATGATGGACTGGAGAATAAACCGGCTCCCCGCTCTATTTCCAGTGCCTTAACCCTCAGATGCATGGCTTCTACCTCCAACTCCTGCTTACGCACCTCAATCTCCTGCTTACGCACCTCAATCTCCTGCTTGCGTACCTCAGCCTCTTTGATCTGCAGAGTTAGTTTCAGCATCTCTGCAGTCATGCGAGTCTCTGATGGAAGGTCTGAGGAAGGAGCATGAACACCAGCAGATTCACTCCGCTGAACTCCATCTGTGGAAGCAGTTTCACCCAACAAATCCCTTTCACGTAGCTGAGCACACAGTAGCTCTTTTAATTCCTCCTTCTTCACATTCAGTGGCACAAATACATCAAAGAAATTTGCAATAACAATCAAATCTTTCTTTCTGTATCTGCCCAACTTTTCTAAAGTTGGTTCGGTGGTGAAATCTTCCAACTTAAATTCCATTTTGCCACAGTAAACAGAGAAACATGCCAACCAGAAAAAAACCCACCACAACTCACCGAACTAACCACAACACGAAACGAGGAAAAGCGAAAAAAATATGGACGAGCCCCCAATTTATGTTACGCCCCAGCCTAGGAGCTACTGCAGCGCAACATAAAATGCCACCACTCCATTGGTCCAAACAGCCACAAACTACTTCTCAGTGCAATAGTGTTTATTTACAATGTGCTCTAGTGTACAACAAGCAAATGATGAGTTCTTAACTAATTAATCTAAGAGTGAGCTCTACGATCAAAACAAACTAAAAATCACCCTATGCTGTCAGGGGTTAAACTTACCTAAAAACAAAAGGAAAACAAACACAAAGTCTTTCCTTCCTATCTAACATAAACAAGAGAAAACGATTTAACCCAGAAATTAGCTCACTCCACTAACACACTCTGCAGGCTGCACTCTGGCTGTTTGGCAGAATGAAGATGGTTCCGCCCCTCTGATCCAAGCTCTGCCCCCCTGCGACGTCATCCTTCCTCCTTTTGAACCGAGGACTTCCTGAGATTGGCCAATCCGGTCGTCGGGACGGCACAGCCATATTTACATGTTTGATTGACCTGGAGAATGGCACAGTACACAGAAAACACACACATACACGACCACAGTCGTAACACTCTGCCATGTGTAGTGAACTAGAAATCAAGCTCAACACCACAGAAGCTGTTCTGCCCTTCATCATCTGCAGCCATATGGAAAGGACATACCAGTCAGTCACTAGTGCAAATGCAGAACGCAGTTTCAGCCTGAAATGAATTCCAAACTCTCTCTGGGCATGAAGGAGGCCAGACTCTCAAAGCTCACTTTGCTCTCCATAGAGAGACGTTGTGCTTGATAAGAAGGAGGTGGCTGAAAGGTTTGTGAGGATGAAGGAGAGGAAGATGGTGCTATAAGATATGAGGCCACGTTACTGTACATAGTTCAGAAATACCTTGGAGACTGGATGTTCAAACTGTTGGAGGCTTTTATATTGGACACTTTGGACTCTGGACACTTCATGTTGGCTACAATGGATGTTTTACTGGATTAGAGACATTCTTGTTGTCATGTCTTCTGGATGGGATTCAAACTACCCACCACTGGGTGGAAACCTCATCAGTAAGTTATTAGTGATGACAGAGGCTCAGCTTGTCATAGATGCTGGCTGTTTTCATTGCTGTCTGTGTGGTGGAGCGCCGGGTCTGCTTAGTTATTGCTTTAACGACAGGCAACCATGTTGCTGCAACACTGGTTTGTTGTCCTGTCTGGGTCCATCATGTGTGGGAGAAGAAGAGTCTGATCTGAAGGTGGAGGTCAGAGGAGAGTGACATCATGGAGGTCAGAGGAGAGTGACATCATGGAGGCCAGAGGAGAGTGACATCATGGAGGTCAGAGGAGAGTGACATCATGGAGGTCAGAGGAGAGTGACATCATGAGATCATCACCAGAGCACACTGATCATCGCTCAATAAAGAAACATCTAGAACACTACAGCTCGGCTCTTTATGATTACCTGGATCAATAAGTCTGATATGTGATGACATTCACGGTATGAGATGAATCTAGCCTCAATTCACCACTTCACCATCTGGTTCAATTCATCACATCACCAATTCACCACTTCTCAGCTCCAAGTGTCCAAATCTGAACAGCTGGTCTGGGCTATGAGTGGAAGCTGAGGTGGTCATGTGCCTGGGCCTCCAGTCTAATCCACTCCGAGTCCGAGTCCAAGTGTAAAACTCAGTCTCAGTCTCTCTCTCTCTTGGTGCACTCTCTCTCTCTCGCTCTCTCTCACGGTGCAACCTCAGCTCCGCCCACTGCTCCCAGAGTCCAGATCCATATTTCACTTTCTCTTGTATTGTTTGATTGTACACTCATAGTGACAGGGCGTCTTTTCCTTTATAAATGAGTTCCCAGTCATCCGATTGTACCTCAATAACTAGTTTATCCAGGGATTCCTCTCTTCTGACTCATTTGTAATGATATCCATCTGTTGTCTGTTTTAATCTTTCTGTGGTTTTTATTGGAAATAGTAAAAAAACAAACAGACATGAAATCACTGATATCATTGACTAATAAGCCCTTGTACGTTTTCTTCATTTGACTTTTATTTGCTGATTGTTTCATCTGAATGTTTAATCTGTTCCACCTCTTTAAGCTACATCAATAACCAATGTAATACACCCCCTGGATTTGGTCACCACAGTCACACGGTCAAAGAGTAAGTCAGCCTCGCTGCTGCCCCCTGCTGGCCGCGCCCCGTCACTATCTGTCAAATCCTGTTACAGAGTGCTCTGGTGTCTGTGGGAAAAAACTTGAAACTGAGCAAGATGACTATTGCAGCAACACGTCATCAGTAGGATAAAACTAAGCTGTCTCTTGATGGTCTACGACAGGGTGTCCAAACTGGGTCAGAGAGTGCTGGTGTCCAGTTTTTCTAGGATTTGGGAGAATTGTGGGTCTGTAGTTTGTGAAGTGTGTCTGTTTTCAATAACAGTATCCTTACTGGAAGCCTGTTGAATGATACTATGTAGAACCTTCTATCTACTGCTGACATGGTCTTTATTGTTTTCTGGTACTTTCTTTTAAATAAATTCATCTTACATTTTCTCATCATATGAGTGAACTTTGTTTTACATTTCTTGTATTTATTTTCCATCTCCTTCGTTCATCATTTATTGGATTCTCTATGTCATGTATTCTTCTCCTTGGATACATTTTTTAAGCCCTTTGTCATCCATTAATAGTCACTTTAATTTGAAAAAAAACCCTCCTATTTTCCCTTTGATAGTCACTTTAATTTGAAAAAAACTCCTATTCTCACTTTGATAGTCACTTCAATTTGAAAAAAAAAATCCTATTCTCACTTTGATAGTCACTTTAATTTGAAAAAACTCCTATTCTCACTTTGATAGTCACTTTAATTTAAAAAAAACTCTATTTTCTTTTTGATAGTCACATTAATTTGAAAAAAACTCCTATTCTCACTTTGATAGTCACTTTAATTTGAAAGAAACTCCTATTCTCACTTTGATGGTCACTTTAACTTGAAAAAAAACAACCATATATTTTCCCTTTGATTGTCACTTTAATTTGAAAATAACTCCTATTTTCTTTTTGATAGTCACTTTAATTTGAAAGAAAGTCCTTTTCTCATTTTGATAGTCACTTTAATTTGAAAAAAAAACCCTCATATTTTCCCTTTGATGGACACTTTAATTTGAAAATAACTCCTTTTTACCCTTTTTACTTTAATTTGAAAAAAAAACCTCCTATTCTCACTTTGATAGTCACTTTAACTTGAAATAAAAACCCTCATATTTTCCCTTTGATAGTCACTTTAATTTAAAAAAAACTCCTATTCTCACTTTGATAGTCACTTTAATTTGGAAAGAAAACTCATATTTTCCCTTTGATAGTCACTTTAATTTGAAAAAAAAAACTCCTATTCTCACCCCGATGTTCAATTTAATTTGAAAAACATATTTTTCCAGGATATTTTCAATCTAATTTGGAAAAAAAGCTCATATTCTAAATTTGATAGTCACTTTAATTTGATAGAAAATCATATTTCCACTTTCATGTTCACTTTAATTAAAAACCTTCTATTTTCACTTTGATACCAACCAGTGAGCAACAGGAGCAGCAGGCGAGGAGGTAAAAGGAGGGACAGCAGATGAACAGAGGATGAAAAAGGACGAGGACGGAGCGTCCACTGAAAGTCAGTCCATGTAAACTTAAGATGCAATCAGAAGAGGAAGTTTTTGACACAATGACTGTTGAGTAATTTCATCTGTGACGTTAGCAGAAGCAGCTTTTCCAGCAGAAGTCTAGTAAATGTGGTGAAACTATGATGAGGCTGTTTTCATTGACTAGATGTCCATGAACGCACCATGCTGAGCTGCTCTCTTTGGTTCCATGGTGTCATGGTTAGAACTCTGAGCTCTGAGTCCACTGATCTGAGTTCAACTCTCAGTGGAACCAAACTTTACTGCTGCTGCTCTGCTGTGGTCAACATTCACCACCATAGTAAGAACATGGACAATAACAAAATACACAAACAATATTGTACTGTGAAAGTGGAACATTGGACTCTGCTGACCTCCATGTAGTGACGATCAACTGCTTTATCTTCTTTCTCCACCAGGTGGCACTCTTGGTTTGAAGATAGAGGCTGAAGGACTGACAATGGAATGTGTTTTCAAATGTTTGTTCAACAGACGGCGCCATCTAGTGGCTTCAGAAAATCAAGACAGTGGTTGATGAAGCTTCATTTGGCCATCACTACCTCCAGGTACCATGCACCTCCTCCACTGGTGACTCTTGTGGGAGGAGACATTGTGAAACGTCTTCCTCCTGGGACGCCATCGCTATCATGACTTTGTCTCTAGAGCGCCACTGTTTGCAGTTTGCTGTATGAATGAGCTAACCTGCTAATGTGTGCTGTGTATCAATAAAATAACAGGAACAATGAAAAAGTATAAATAATTACTAGTGCTGTCAAAAATAATACGTTAATTTAATTAATTGATTTGAAACGTTTAATTTGTTATAACATTTTTACGTGATTAACGCAGTTTTGTTTACTTCCGTTTGTTTTAGTTTTTTTACTCCTTTACCGGAGCAGCATGTGCAGTGTCTCTGGGTGCATCGCCATGACGACAGAGCAGCACAACACCGAGTGGAATAATAATAAGGTAGAAAGTTTCACTTTAAAAAGTTCCCTGACGGCTGATTGAGAAAGTAAAAGTCATTAGTTTAACTTAGAAAAGCTGAATTTAACGACCACAGAAGTACTTCTTACAGTATATTATTGCCACTTTGTTCATGTAATAAGTTTACAACTTTGTTTCTGGAAATATTAAAATTCTCAAAGTGGTGGACCTGCACTCAAAAACACAAAACACAGACTTTTGTTCGATGTTTATTATTATAAAGCTGGAGGAAATACTTACAGGTAAATTATAAATTTCTCCTCTTTCTCTCTTTCCCTGGCTCTCCTGTATACTGTGTGTGCTGAGTCGACATTAGTGTGTGTTTAGTTGCATAATCAGAGAGCAGCAGAGTCCATCAATGTCTCATTACCAACTGTGGATTCAATTCAGCAGAAGAGAGAGGAACCTCATGGAGATCAAAGGAGATCAAAGGAGATCAGTGTCTGTTGCCATGGAGATGCTCAGGGAATTAAACCCCCATCTCACACATGACACTATACTACCGAGATATTGTTCTTCAGATATTATGAGAACCATCATCCATCAAACTCTGGACTTCACTTGGTACCAATAGATTGAAGACAGAGGCAAGTAGGAGAGCTGAGAGTGCTGCAGCTCCCCCTGTAGGATGGTATATGAACTGCATATCTTTCACTTCAATCGTCTAGAAATCAGTGTGTCCACCACTGCAAGTCAACAGATAGAACCAAACCTTTGGGTTTTAGTGAGGAGTCAGTCTTCTCTTGTATTGATATTAGTACTGTGACGGGCTGAGTTCTACTTTATTAATCTGATCATAAAATCAAATGTGTTTTATTCTCCATATTTTTCAGACTGTTATTGAATATAAAGCTGTGTTTGCAGAACATCTGACACCAGGTAATATTGATTGGTACGGTACTTTCGGTACGATCCACAACTTTAGTCAGTGAAAACACATGAAAACCTGAAGTGTATCATAACATATTGACACATACTGAGTGGTGGAAACAAGACATTTGTTTATTTCAAACACAATGAATATGAAGGTGTTGTAGACAACGTGAAGCATCAACAACGGGGTCAGAGACGTACCGTGGAGACCTCTGTACCTGTAAGACTTACAACTGCAAGCTTCAGGTCCTAAGTCAAGGCAACGTGTTGTGTAACCATGGAAGGTTCACTGTAATGTCCTACACAGAAGACGACCACTGTTGACTGTGGATTGCCCACATTGTAGAAACTACATTGTTGTTGTTAACAAACAAGATGTTGTCACTTGAAACGTTGATGAAATCAGGGCCTAAGACTCGGGTCAGAACCGACCCGTTAACATGTGACTGGGTTGTGAAAGCTCACACAGGAGGAGGGTTGAGAAAAGATCTGTTGATTGGCTTGGAATGGAACCCTGCATAGTTCTATAAGAACCCATAAGAACAAGAAGAACAGTTGGGCCGTGATGTCAGCCAGCTGCTGAAGAAATGCTTGTTAGGCAGGAGAGTTCATTCTCTGAGAAGAAGCTGTCAAACTCACAGGACAAGAACCTGAAGGTTCTGCTGGGGTGAAAGTTCACAGGGGTGGAGCAAGTCTCCACCGTATCAGGACCAGAACTGTCTCATTACTTACTGATTGGAGGAAGTAAATCCATCCAAAGCTCTGAAAGTGGCAGTGGTGGGATTTGAACCCACACCTCCTGAGAGACTGGAACCTTAATCCAGCACCTTGGACCGCTCGGCCACACTACTGCATCTGCAGGAATAGAGTGCTCATCACAACAGAACAGAGTATCTGGTTCATGTTCACCAGGGATGGGAATTGAAAACCGGTTCTGACTGAGAACAGGTTCCAATTGATCAATTCCATCGGAATCGTACTTCTTAAATGTGTTTGATTCTTCTTAACGATTCATTTCCCAGCATGACGTCAAGTGGCATTGCGGTACGTTGCATGACATCACACACTGCAACGAAGAGCTCCTTCAACCAGGAGAAAACATGGAGAGGAAGAAGGTCTAACCACAAAATAATAGGATACGGTAATACATGTTCACAGAATTGAATCGTTAAACAGAATTGAAAATGGAATCGGGATCAGAAAAATCGTATCAATTCCCATCCCTAATGTTCACACACAAAAAGATGAAAGATGGACTGTCCCGCCACCATTCATATGTTTACTCTGAAATGAGACTGATTGGTTGTCTCAAGACATAAAGGACAAGTTTGTCCTTCTCTTCTTAAAGTTGGAAAACACTTTCAATGGGCCCAACAAATGTATTAATGAACTAGTTGATGAGCTTCTGTTCATCTCCTCCAGGTCATCGGGTCCAGTTCTACAGGATGTGGTCCAGTTCTACATTCACATACGTTTACATACAAAGTAAAAGACAGGGGATGTAGCTCAGTGGTAGAGCGCATGCTTTGCATGTAGGAGGTCCTGGGTTCAATCCCCAGCATCTCCAAGCTTTATGTCTGACATCAAGAGCAGCAAGTAGATTAATATTGTCCTGGGGATCTCAGATGGTAGAGCCTCAGACTTTTAATCTGAAGGTCCAGGGTTCAAGTCCCTGTTCAGGCACTTTGTGGGAAGAAACTTGAAATTTACCAGGATTACTATTGCAGCTACACATCATCAATAGAGTAACTATGTCAATTCAGAACAGTTCTCTGGAGTCTCCATCCAGAGGAGTGTTGCTTTCATAATCTCCACCCAATTGTCAAATGACTGATATCCTGAGGAGCTGCTGTCCAGTAGAGAAATACTCTGGTGGAGCTGCTGTTTATCTTGATCATATCAAGTATGAAAAGTCTCTGAGGTTACATAACCAGCAAACATAATGACTTTATTTCTATAGTACTTTTCTAAACTCAGTTAGAAAGTACTTTTACATTAAAACCACAATACAATTTACAACAATGAAATACAGAGCATACAAAGTTCTTGGTACCATTAGTAGACCCCTTCAGAGGAACGGTCTGGCTTATTTAACTTTGTGAGGTGACCTTGAGTGGTTTGAAAGGCGCCATACATATGCATTATTTTGTTAATGCTGAAGGCAGTCACACATTAGTGATACAAAATCTTTAGTATTATTATTAGTATTATGACTTCTTTGCCATTCAAATAAAAAAAAAAGTACAGCTGGTTCATGAGATGACTGCTATGCTGTTTGCTTTTTATATCTTTATCTGTTTCTGAATAAATCATAAAAAAATTTGAAAAAATGTCCCAAACAAAGCAGATGGGCGAGGCACCTCATGGAGATCAGAGCAGATCAAAGCAGGAGAAAATCTTTGATCATAGCATCTCCATGGCAACAGGTGATGATCTCCATCAATCTGATATGATCTCAGCACTGGAGCCATGAAGATGCGGAGGTCAAAGGAGATCGGGTTTGTTCAACCTTCAGCATTCACACTTGCATTTTCTTCTAGAAATGCAAACCTCTAGTAATTATTATTATCATAACAGGTCTCTGATATCTGGAGGAGTCAGACAATTCAAGGCTTTTAAAACAAGCAGTAGCATTTTAAAAACTCTTCTAAAACTCCCTCTGCTTCATCTGATGATGTCATCACCATGGTTGTGAAAACGTCCAATAACAAGAACCTTCATTGTGATCAGGTGTGGTGCAACCCCACGGGATGCTAGCGCTCCAGGACCAAAGTTGGACACCCCTGTCCTAGACCAAGTGCTGACATGTTCAAAAAGCCAAAGGAATCAACTCATTGTCATAAATAAGGCAGGAGATCAAGACTCTGGATGGTCTCCAGTCCATCACAGGACAAACATCAGGACAAAAATTGCCTCCAACATCTGGAGGTAATTTATCATCACCAGTTAAACTCACATTCTTGTTTTTGGACTGTGGAAGGAAACCAGAGTACCTGGAGGATGGATGGATCCATGTAAAGTTTCTTGTTCAGTATTTTAAATCAAACCTCAGCAAGGAGCTAGTGGCGCAATGGACAACGTGTCTGACTACGGATCAGAAGATTCCAGGTTCAACTCCTGGCTAGCTCGATAATGTTCTAGTTAACTTCATCAACAACATTTCATTTGTTGTTGTTGGAACCGCCACATTGTTCTACAAAGACCCCAAAAGCCTTAAAAGTCATGGATTCTTTAAAAAGTTGAAAAGAAAAACTTTCTTCTATCATTTGTTCCCAAGATTCACACCAATACTGAGTAAAGGAAACTTTTTCCAAGTGAACATAAGTCATGTCTGTATATTCCATCCATCCATCATCCATCCATCCATCCATCCATCCATCCATCCATCCATCCATCCATCCATCCATCCATCCATGATCCATCCATCCATCCATCATGTGATCCAGCAAACATGTCCAAGCAGTAATGTTGTGTTGTTGCTTCTCATTGTCAATAGAACCATGAGAAAGTATGAGAGTAACTGATACTCTTGTATGATCACTGGACCTTTTGAAAGCAGTCAGACTCTCATACTGTACCAGTAGCATCTGTGTCATTCACAACCCGCCTACATTTTAACTGGACTTTCTGTGGTGGACCAAACAACACAGTTGGGTCTGGGTGAGCTTTGCTTTACCTTACCGTCCTGGTGCGCTCTGGAACGTAGGACTTGGTAGAACCACGGCTAAACTAAGCTTTGAAAAGTCCTGATCGTTATCAATGAATGCTCTTTAATCTGAGCTTCCACCATTAAAATCCCTGTTCAGGTTTGCTCTAAAACCAAGCAGTTCTTCATTCCAGCTTCAAATGGAGAGAAAACTGGTTTTCCTGAAGCAAAACTTCTCACCTGCAGCCAATCAGGCAGTGAGAAAATATCATGCAATACAGCCAGCAGTCTGCTCAGATGTTTCCTGATTGTTTTCAAATCCAGAGCGGAGCTTTTCAGCATCTTCAGGAAGGAACAATGGACTACAATGTGTTGAGTTTCAAAACACCGAGCAAGAAGAGTCTCCACTTCTGGACCTTGGTGGTCAGGATCAGTGTCTGCTTCGTCTCACTCATAAGTGAGAATCATATGGAGACACAACACTGTGTTGGCAGGCCTGGGTAGTGCGGTGGAATTAATCATGGCACGTGGATCAGGGCCAGGCGTGGTGCCGGATGATCCCACCAGCATTTTCTCTAATCCTCCAACTCTAATGGTAAAAAACTTCACTCTTGAAGTAAAAAGCAGATGAGAAGTTGGGCTTGGATGTAAAAGAGTCTTTATTCTCCAGAACAAAGACTCTGAGCCGAGGATCCCACCGACGACTGAACTCCTTCAGCTGTTTCTCCCTTTTAGAACCTGTAGTGTCCCTCTTCACTTGACCCCCCTGTGTTCAGAGGACACGTTTCTGTCTTACCTCGGTCAGAGGTCTTCATATAACACACGTTTTATCACACGAGTGATCTGACCTTGTTCAATTGATCATCCATAAATGTCTGCTTATACAGGTCAATAAACCCTCAAGTTATTACCTCCAGCTGTGATTGAAACTCCAGTATTTAAAGCGTGTAGCTCACAGGTGTGTTTAGTTACATAACCAGAGAGCGGCAGAGTCCATCAATGCAGCTATGCTTACCATTATACCACCATCACTACTCTGAGTGGCTTCACCTCTCAAATATGATAAAGAATATAGAGCGATGGTGAAGAAGACTTGAAGAAGTTTGTAGAATGGGACAGAAAAGTGTCTCATGTTTGTGAGTGAGACGTGTCAGAGCCTGTTTGGCTTGTGTCTCCTCACGATCAAGAGACACTAACTCACTATTAATCTACTTGCTGCGGTTAGACATAAAGCTTGGAGATGCTGGGGATTGATCCCAGGACCATAGACATACTAAGCATGCACTCTACCACTGAGTACTTGTTCTGGTTGTTTCTATTGAACTGAATCAGTCGATGTAAGACAAGGAGGAAAAGCCCTGAGCAGCATGTGTCCCTCTCTCACCAGGACACTGTCCCTCTCTCACGAGGACACTTTTGATTGTGGTGTGTGGCTGCTTGCTGGAGGGGAGGATTTATGGAAGTGTTGTCTGTCAGTGAGGATTTCATGGTTGGAGTCAGAACATTTTAGGAGATATTTCACTGACCTGCCAACTAAATCATTATCAAACAATTTCTTCACCAACATGTTTGTAAAGGTGTATAATTATAACATGATGACAACGTTGAAAATCAACTCCCATGGTAAACCCTGAAAAAACCTGCTCAATTTAGGGTACCAATAAATGATTGTGAAAATATATTCTTTTTTTTTTAATTGGATCTCAGTAACTTATGAGCAGTGATGTTAGTCACATGTTACTCCAGTATGAACACTTTAACCCTAACCCTGGTGCTGGTGGTAGTGCTGGTGCTGCTGGTGCTGGTGCCAGTGCCATTGCTCGTGCTCGTGTTCGTGCTCGTGCTTGTGCTCGTGCTCATGCTCGTGCTCGTGCTAGCCCCTGTCACCAAAGTTTTCCAGCAGCTGCTTAGGAGGTGATATCTGGATCATGAAAGTGATTCTGGTTCTACATTTCTTTCTACATTATATTATCATATACCATGGCCCTAAACTTTGTAAAGTCATCCTTGAGATTGGTTGGAATATGAAGCACATCAGGAGACAAAACAACGTCATGATATCCAGAATCTAAACCCGACAGGAAGTTCATCATTTGGCGTTAACTGTGACATTCTCATGTTGAACTCCTCCTACAATGTAAGTCCAAGAGACCTCAAATGTTGCCTGGAGATACAACAGTCCTACACAATGAAAAGAGAATCAACATTCTTCTTCAAAAGTTAAAGGGTGTGGCCACAGCAGCCTGCCAAGAATCTGATGGTTCACCATGAAACCATGATCAATCCATCTTCTCCCGTTTCCAGGTCACAGGGGTGGAAGTCTGAGCACCATCACCCAGACCACATTGGACTTATTAAGACCTTTTCCTGTGGATGATGAGCCCACAGGAAGGTGGCGCCCAGTGTGGGACAGGAACCCCCAACTTTGAGACTGTGAGGCTCATACTCTACCAACTGAGCTAGCCAGGTAACATACAATATATATATATATATATATATATTTATATATATACAGAAATGCAGTAAAACACTGAATTTACTCTTGAATGCAATAAAACTCTCTTTCACTGTATTTATGATGAATTGGTACATAATCACACAAAAGTTATCATAGTATCAAGTCATATTGGCCCCAGTATGGATGATTTATTAAGGGTTGATAGTTACTGTACTTACCATGGAGAATCCTTCGGAATACAGTTGTGACAGTTCTTAAACGTGACAGTATAATAGATGGTCAAATAGACCTCCAGAATTACGGCTTGGACAGATGGACGTGTCTTGGACGTCTATGGATGTTACTTGCTCAGTGGGTTTGATCTACAACAGAAGCTGATCTCCTTTGATCTGCTTTGACCTCAGCACTTGAGACGCTATGGAGCCATGGAGACGCTGAGATCAAAGGATATTTATTCAAAGGAGAAAGCAGCTTCATTCAGCCCCTTCAGAATTCACGCTTGCATTTTCTTCTGGACACGCAAACCTCTAGTTTCAGTAGACTTCCTGTTTCAGGGTGTATATTAAAGTTTGAGGCGTGTCCACAAACTCAAATTGCAGACTTCCTGTTGGATTGAGGTCAGGGGTGTCAATGTGTGATTTTAAAATCTTGATGAGATGAACAGGTGAGTTTTGGTTTGATCTCTCTACGACATTCCTGCTGGCCATGGTGTTTGGTTTTGCAATATATTGAATGAGAGGATAGAGGCAGTGGGATTTATCATTCGGAGATTTGACTGCTCATCAAATCCAAACCGCTCAAGTTACCACAAAGTTGTACAGAAGTTTTTAGCAGAAGTGTCTCCTCTGTCATTTAATAGTGTTTTGAAGCCGATATGATTTTCTCCCTCAGAGGAGATAATGTTTGCGTACAAGCCCATTTGAATTTGGGGTGCAAGTCTTGTTTTGAAAGGCAAATTGTGGACTTCCTGTTGGATTACGTCAGAGGTGTCATTGCATGATTTCCAGGTCTTGCTGAGACAAACAAGTGAGTTTTGGTTTCATGTCTCCATGACTTTCCTACGGGCCGTGAGACCCAATTTAAATTTCAGGCGATAATCTTATTTTGAAAGTCAAATTTCGGACTTCCTGTTGGACTTAGGTCAGGAGTGTCATCACATGATTTTTAAATCTTAATGAGACGATGAGTTTTAGTTTGATCTCTACAACATTCTTAGAGAGATCACACCATGGCTGTGGTGGTCATCGGTCATTTTAGTGTTTGCAGGTGGCGCTAGAGAGCACATTTTGGCTCTTTATGGGTTAATTTTTTACATTTTCTTATTGAGTGCACCAGTCCTGATGAGTTTGCCAAATTTGGTGAGCAAGTTTAGGTCAGATTTGGGTTCGATGTGGTCAGGAGAAGAAACAAAGAAAGAAACACTACAGATGCAATAGGGTCCTCGCCTCCAGGCAGCTTCCCTTCTGGGCTCGGTCCCTAAAAAAAAGGTGCACAGAACCCGGTGTCCAGTGATGAGGTCCTAGAAAGGGAACCACAAATAGACTCCAGAGTCTTGCTGTGCAACCTTTATGTTCACATTGGCAACAGCTGGAATGGCTTGAAGGGGCCATTCCCAGTCTGAACCTCATGGTTTTCAATAACAAAACTAAAAGGTCTTGCTCTCCCCTTTGGGGAATTGAACCCTGGTCTCCCACGTGACAGGCGGGGATACTCTCCACTATACTAACAAGGAGATGTGAGTTAACCACTGTCTAAGTCTCTCAGGCGCGGAGCCAAACTTTGCACATACGCTTGTGTAACCACAGCGGAGTGTCACTCAAACTGTGGGGGAGGGGCTCATGCAGCACAGCAGTTGGATCACATGACCTCTCTTGGTGGGAATCTGCTGCTATGTGAGCATTGGTGGTTCAGTGGTAGAATTCTCGCCTGCCACGCGGGAGGCCCGGGTTCAATTCCTGGCCAATGCAACATACCTTTTCTGAACCGTACTTTGTGAAGAGTTGACATAAGTATCCCACTGTGGGTTTTTGTCTTACTGGTCAGCTTATGCTGCTTTTCTACTGGTACCTACTCAGCCCTGCTTCACCTGACTTGCCTCACTTTTGATGCGTAACGCAGGCGGCGTTTCAAATTTCCCCAAAAAAACAAATTTGACCCCTAAACATTCTCCAAAACTCACAAAATTTGGCACATTCATCAGGACTGGTGCAGACTATAAGAAAATGTAAAAAAAATAACCCACAAAGTGCCAAAATGTGCTCTCTAGCACCACCTATAATCACTTAAATGACCACCACAGCCATGGTGAGATGTCTGTCAGAATGTCGTAGAGAAATCAAAGTAAAACTCATTTGATCATCTCATTAACACCTAAATATCACACAATGACACCCCTGACCTAAGTCCAACAGGAAGTCCACAATGTGCCCTTCAAAATAAGATTTACACCCCAAATTCAATCTGGCTCTCCCTCAAACACTACCTCCTCTGAGGGTGAACATCATATCGGCTTCAAAACACTATTAACTGACAGAGGAGACACTTCTGCTCAAAACTTCTATACAACTTTGTAGTTACTCGAGTGGTTTGGATTTTATTTGCTGTCAAAGATTGCAATGCCGAATCCCGCTGCCTGCCTCCTCTTATTCAAATATATTGGAAAACCAAACACCACGGCCAGTAGGAATGTCGTAGAGATCAAACCAAAACTCACTTGTTCGTCTCATCAAGATCTAAAAATCACACATTGACACCCCTGAACTAAATCCTACAGGAAGTCTGCAATTTTCTTTTGTTTCCACACCTCAAACTTCAATATTCGCCATCAAAGAGGAAGTCTACTGTAACTACTGGTTTGTGTTTCCAGAAGAAAATGCAAGTGTGAATGCTGAAGGGGCTGAATAAAGCTGCTTTCTCCTCTGAATGTATCTCCTTTGATCTTGGCTCCATGCCATCTCCAGTGTTGAGATCAGAGCAGATCAAAGCAGATCGAAGGAGATCAGCGTCTGTTGCAGATCAAAAACACTGAGCAGGTAACATTCATAGACGTCCAAGACCGTCCATCCATCCAGGCCATAATTCTGGACGTCTTTTTGACAGCCAGAACTAGTTTACAAATGACAAAAACATGATGGACATTACAAAAAATATTTACAGCTAAGACAGCCAGAATCAGTGGAAAGAGACGGTCACAAGATGTCTGTTAAGTCTAACTGCCTGTATAATTATTGATTCGTCATTAAAATATTGAGGGAAGTAGATCATGACAGGCAAGAGGAGACAGCATGTGAAGTTTAATGCACAATGTCTGAGTTATGACCATTTATTGTTTTGGTCACGAGGTATTGAACTTTTTCATCCTCCAAGGAGAAACTTGTCACTTTGAAAACCTTTCATCTTATGAATACAACTATGTACCTGAGTAAATGTTTTATCAGCACTGTCAGTTGTTGTTTATCACATTGGTGCAGTGGTCAGTGGTCATGGGTTCTCTTTGCAAATGATTTGTTGAGAAAATCATTTCAGTGGAGAACATGAGCACTCATTGTTTCATCACAACCAGACTCTCTGTGGTGTTGAGGTGCGGGTTTGATCAGAATATGCAAATTACTCTAGTGATCGGCCAATGGAAGGTTCTGATCCACCAGAAGCAATTTACATATAAACAAATCCTCAAACAAGTAAATTGTTATTTACTTTTGGACAATTACTGATCACTAGCGGTAGACCACCAAAGTAATGGATTACTGGAGTAATAGATTATTAAGGCAATGTACCAAGTGTAAGTTATGCAGGGCTACAAGGGTTGATTAAAGTAAATAGTCAGTGGTCGTCTGACAGTTGTGAGCTATAAAGGGTTACCTGACGGGAGGAACCTCCAGAGGTGTCAGATCACTAAGGCGGTCCACAAGTGATACGACTGGTCACTAGGAGTGACCGGTCAATAGGAGTGACTGGTCAATAGGAGTGACCGGTCACTCCTTGGTTAACAACCGCGGGTCACTGGTGTGAACTACCGAAGCATCTGTGGAGCCACAGGAGGCAACTCGCTGAAGCAACCTGGAAAGAACTCAAGTTGCTCGGAGTCACAAATGGTTATTGACCAATCAATGATCAACAGTACTTGATTACCAGTGACGGCTAAATTACAGGAAGTAATTCATGATTCAAGTTATCAATGAAACAAATCTGGGATTTATAAATTAATAGTTGAAGGGAGGTTAAACTACTTCAGTGGAATGAATCACCGAGGGTGATCTACAAGTCATTTAGGATAGATTGTTAATTAAACAAATTGTGTTATTTATTTAGTAACAATCAGAAGTAATCAAGAAGGAGTTGGAATTAAGTAAAGTCGTGGTTTACTAATTAATACAATGAATTACTTGAATGTGCCAAACCATTGAAAATGAATTAAAGGCAGTTTAGATTATCAACTGAACAAACTTGTGATTTATTAATTAATAATTCTGGATAATTAGATGCTGAGATGCAAGAAAACCACTGCAAAATGTTTAAAAACAATCTTGATTATTAATTAAATAAATTGATTAATTAATTTATTAATTAATAAGGAATACTAATTATATATCTACAATGAAGTCACAGACCAATAGCTTTAGAGGGAATTCAAGTTCTGATTAAATTAACTGAGTATTAAATCAATCAATAATACTGCGAGTAATTAGACACCAAAATGATTTAAAAGCAATGCGGGTTATTCCAGCAATAAACCTGCATTCATTAGCCAACAACTCTTAAGTGTATTAAATTACTGAAAGTGTTAAAATCATTGAAATTAATTTAAACCGTTCAAACTATTAATCAATGAATATTACCGTTACTTAATCAGAGAGTCGGGGCTCCAGCTGAAGTTAGGATCTTACACTAAACATCAGTCTTATTAAATGAGTAAAGTTCTTCTTCCTGGTTGGAATGAGAAGCAGACTTTAAATGAAACAGGGAAGGAAGGCTGGGAATCCCAGCACTGACTGTTCCAACCAGCAATCGTCACAGAAAAACACCAAAACCACCAAGAATCCTTCAATTCAACTACTAAGTGTTTATTAACTAACGTCTATTCCTAAATCATCAATCTACCAATCACATCTGATCAATAAACATCAAGTCACATCTCATCAAACAACACAAAACAAAAGCCAGCAGAGAAAGTGTGTGTGTGTGTGTGTGTGTGTGTGTGTGTCTGTGTGCGTGCGTGTGCGTGTGCGTGTGTGTGTGTGTGTGTGTGTGTGTGAACGTGTGTGAACGTGTGTGAACGTGTGTGATTGAGTGGGGAATGAGTGTAATGACCACAAATGTCCACCAGAGGGGTTAGACGTCAGCGGTCCCATGCAATAAACCCAGGCGGCCACCAAACGGCACAGTGACCTGGGCCGTTTTCCAATACGCATACTTGTCTATACTTGTGCTCTCGTGCACTCGTGAAACGTCATCAGTGGGAGACCAAGTACTGTTCCAATTCTTAGGCCGTTTCTCACCGAGTACACATGGAATACCCGGATGTATCCTCGCTCTGCCCACATTTTTGAGGATGCATCGACACTGACCTGTGCAGGCTTGGGAAGCCAATTTACCCATAATGCATTTGGCAGGAGAAGCCGGAGGAGATCGCGGAGGAGGAAACACACAACGGTGCGTAAAAATCTGAAATATTAGCGTCATTGTTCAACAGAGTGCAGTTTTAAGAGTATTTTAGGCCAGAATATAGTTGTTTAAAATGTTGTTATGAGGTTGATATTTCAAGATCACGTTTACTTAAACATTTGTTCTGGTGTTTTCACGAGATCTAAATGTTTTAGTGTAAATCTAACAGTGTTCATGTACATTTAAATTTGCTGCTGAGGGGAAAGATCCTGTTTAAAACTATTTAACTTGACTGAGAGGTGAAGGTACTACTGGCCATCGTGTTTTGTCTCAATTGCACTGAAGTGTTCTACCCATTATACTGGAGGTTCTACTGGAGGTTCTACTGGTTCTATTGGAGGTTCTACTGGAGGTTCTACTGGAGGTTCTACTGGAGGTTCTACTGGTTCTATTGGAGGTTCTACTGGTTCTACTGGAGGATGCTGTGGATTCAAACTAACACCATGCACTATTTGAATCCAGGACTCCTGAGGAACCTGAAGCCTGGTCCAGTGGAGAAGAGGAACTCCTCCAGATGAGGAGTGAGGATTGTTTTTGATGCTTGAATTATTACATGTATATATTTTATTCATTCATGTGTTAATAACTTACTGAACTGGTAGTGTGTCATTCTTTTTGTTCTATGTCCTCCTCATAGACCTCATAATTGTTGAAATTCCTCCGAGACAATTTCTTCTTTAAAGCAACATTACATTGTTTATCAAATAACACAGACAAATGTTAAGTTCTATATTTTACAGTCATATACAATCATTTACAGTCTGTTGATCTCTGTCTTTATCCATCGATCTCCATCTATTTACACATGAGTAGAGAACATGACCACATGAGGAGAGCTTCCTGTCTAGATGTGGTTCTGCTCTCTGAGGTCGTTCTTCAGGAGCAGGTAGCTGGACAGTGAGTCTCGCTCGCACATCACTTCCTGCCAGGTCCCTCTGGGCGCCCTCAGTGTCACCTGGTCGTCTCCATCATCATCCGTGGACCTTCCTCCTCCTCCTCCTCCTCCCTGGACCTCCCTCTCCACCTCCATGATGTCACCCGATGCCACACAGACAACACTCAGACAGCAACCAGAGGACGTCTCTCCAGGCTCTCAGAAAGACGGAGCACCAGCAGGTTTGTCCTGGAGTCTGTTGGGTTTCAACCTGCCTGTCAGTTAAAATTCACATGAAAACATTTGATATATTTTGATGTAATCATGAATCAGAATTCATTGTGTACCTTCATGTTCATGATTTTGATTATTGAAATAAAGCAGGTTGCCAGTACAGTGATATAATAACAACTGTGCGCTGCAGGCATGGATATAGTACTTCCTCTGTCCCCCATCAGAAAGTACTTGGTGGATACAGTACTTCCTCTGTCACCCAGCAGAAAGTACCCAGCTGGTACCAGTACTTGCTGGTACATGGAGGATCTGTGCAGGACAAGAGCATCCTGCACAGATCCCCAGTTGCCAATGTACACATCAATAAGCCTCATATATTATAGAGTATTTTTTAACGACAGGTAGATGCAGGAAAGAGTCTACCTTGCTGACATGTTTCAGCTTCACCTGTAGTCTTCCTCCAGGAGGAGACGCAGGATGTGTGCAGGAAGAGGCGCATATGATCAATAAACATCAAGTCAGATCTCATCAAACAACACAATACAAAACAAAAGCCAGCAAAGACAGTGTGTGTGTGTGTGTGTGTGTGTGTGTGTGTGTGTGTGTGTGTGTGTGTGTGTGTGTGTGTGTGTGTGTGTGTGTGTGTGTGTGTGAAAGAGAGAAGGGAACGAGTGTGTGTGTGTGTGTGTGTGTGTGTGTGTGTGTGTGTGTGTGTGTGTGTGTGTGTGTGTGTGTGTGTGTGTGTGTGTGTGTGTGTGTGTGTGTGTGTGAACGTGTGTGATTGAGTGGGGAATGAGTGTAATGACCACAAATGTCCACCAGAGGGATGTAGACGTCAGCGGTCCCATGCAATAAACCCTGGCGGCCACCAGAGGGCGCCAGACGGCACAGTGACTCAGAGTGGGGAATGGGTGTAATTACCCACACGGCCACTAGAGGCGTTTGGCACCCACTTCCTGGGATAGTGTGACGTCACTGGGCTCCGTGCACAGCTCGTTAGGCCTGCTGGAGCACCGGGCTTCATGTAGCTGAGAAATCCCAGCGGCAGTGAACTACACACGTTCCCAGGGACACAGTGAAAAGAGGTGATCAGGAACAGCTGAGAGAGAGAGAGAGAGAGAGAGAGAGAGAGAGAGAGAGAGAGAGAGAGAGAAGTATATTATTTAAAAAAATATATATATATATTTTATTTATTTATTTATTTTTTCTAATATTGCAACTTATTTTAATATTTTAAGCCAATTCTGTTTTACTCTTCTTTGGAAAATTGTGCATAAGGTCAAACTCCTGTTTTTTTCTGTTATTGAAATGTTCTTCATTACATTGTTGGTTCTTTAAAATGTGACCTCCATTGTACTTCCTGTTAAGATTTTATTACATTTAAATAAATAAAAAACTGATCCAGCTTCACTGGTGTTTCTTTATAATCTAAGAAAACCAAATTCATTCTCAATTATGTCTTTTTGGGTTAAACCAAATGAAAAATAAAAGAATTACTGCAACACAAATAATTAGTTGAAACTCTCTTTAATTGAATTTAATGGCACTAAACCAAATAAATTAGGTGAGGTATATGCAATTGGTTTGTTCTGGTAAAATATGAAAACATTTAGTTGGAGGAGTTTTTAGATTGTTGTGCAGAAACAAACTCAAACTGAGTCGGAGCTCAGAAACTTTATTAGATGGAAAAACTGCCCCAATCCAGTGGAGTTAATCCAATGAGGTGTTTTTGTTGAGTGCAGTCTGTTGTCCTCGTCAGGCAGGTTGTCCTCATTAAGGGGAGGTAACAGTTAAATATGTGTCGGTGCAGTGACGTGTCCCCCCAGCAGGGGGCAGGTGGTGCAGTGGACAACATGTCTGACAGAGTGTGGTGCTACCAACACCAAGGTCCTGGGTTCAAGCTCTGGAATGAAAGAGGGATTATTTAGAGATTACTTTAAAACCTCTGCTGCTGAAGCTCAGATGTACAGATGACAGCAGGTAATGCAACACTAAGAGTGAGCAGAAGGAGGCGCTGTGGCTGAGCTGCTCAAAGTACCTGTCTAGTAAACAGGAGGTCTTGGGTTCAAATCCCAGCAGTGCCTCACAACATTCCATTTGGAAAGTGACTGTAGGTCTTTATGTGAAGACAAGTGGACAGTTTGTCTCTCTGGATTTCAAATCGTCTGTCTAAAGTCAGAGTGTCAGTGTGAGAAAGAATTTGTCAATCTGAATCTGCAGAAGTCATCTTGTGTTTTTTCTGGAATTAGATTTTGAAATGTGTAAAAAATCTGCTCCTCTGTATTAGAACTTGTACATGTAATAAGATTAGTCAGTCGTACAAAGAGTTATCAATACATACGAAGATATTTTTGGAGTTGAAAAGTTTGTTTTCATCTTCAAATGATGAAAATACAAACAACTCACCAGTTTCCAGAGGAGCACTTTCACTATCGTCTGTTTGTTTCCACGTGACTTTTGCTCCAGTTGTTTCATGAGGATTGATAAAGAGCATTACAGTAATCAATTAGTGAGCTGATAGAGCAGGAATTGTCCTTTCAAGGTGGCTGTGATTTAAAAAAGGCTTTACTTTGGTTCTAATGTGGAGTTGATTAAAACAAACTGCTCTGGTTTCCACACTCAGTTTCCACACTCAGTATCTGCTGGTACCTCATGGTACAGTTCAGGTTCTCATGTGTTTTCACTGAATAAAGTTGTGGAGTGTACCAGAAGTACCGTAGACCACCGTCAGCCCTCTGTTGTGGCAGCGAGCACGTCGGTACGATTCCATAAGGAGGAGCTACAATGCAGCCGTCTGGATCCTGCCAACAACACTGCTCAATACTTTAATGTTCCACAAAGACTCTTCTTCAGTCTGATGGATTCATTTAGATGTACTTCTTTCTCCTCAAATGTATATGTCTGACCTATTCATGTTCTTCTCATCTCAGAACACCAAGGTCCTGGGTTCAATTCCCAAACTGGCCATAGAACTGACTGCTAACAAGTAAATGTGTAGAGTTCAGTCGTCTCAGCTCTGTAATGAAAGACTGAGTCATTTCTTTACATGAGGAACTTATTAGAAAGAAACTTGTGGACATTGAACAGTGTGAGAGTCCAAACTCCTTTGTGGTCACGCCTTGTTCCTCCTGCAGTTTCAATGTCTTCAGGACATTCAGGTCATGCAGTGAAAAGAGACGATGACTTTGGAAGACATCTTTGTCTTCTTTCTTTAACCTGCTCCGACCAAGACAACAACAATCAGCAGAGAGACCAAACAACAACAGGAAGAGCAAAACTACAGGTCAACTTAGAGAAAGAGTCCTGGGAAAAGACATCCCATAATGCCTTGCACTGTCCCACCTGACAGCATCAGCAGCGTCCCACAGCCGCCACCACAATACAAACATCTTGGTGGAAGTTTTCAAGGATCCAGACAGAATGTGGCAGCAGATTTGAACCTTCAAGCAGATTGACTCATGTGGCAGGATGTGGAGGACACAATGTCAAAGTCAACATCAAATCCATAAAGGAGCTAAAACCAGGATCAGATGTTGAGACAATAGAGAAGTGTGTATAAATGTATGAACTGTCCACCTTTTGACATTATTGAACTCACCTGACACTTTATCAAGGAAGTGAGTTTGTCAGTGTTTGGTTGGAATATTGTAGTCATGGGACCACGTGGCCAAATGGATAAGGTGTCTGACTTCGGATCAGAAGGTTGAGGGTTCGAATCCCTTCGTGGTTAAAAGTATCCATCATGTAGTATGTGAAGTACCTTTAGAGAGTCTCGTCATGGTTTCACCACATTTACTAGACTTCTGCTGGAAAAGCTGCTTCTGCTAATGTCACAGATGTTATCTTCTGATAGCATCTTAAGTTTACAGGGACTGACATTCAGTGGTCCCTCCGTCCTCGTTGTCCTTTTCCATCGTGTGCTGTCCCTCCTTTTACCTCCTCACCTGCTGCTCCTGTTGCTCATTGGTTGGTTGGTTGCTGCTTGGGTTTGGTGTTTGTGTCTGTTGCCTTCAGGGGCAATGGGAAATAAAACCACAACATGAAAGAAACACTAGACCAACCATTAGTAGGAGGGGGTCATGGTAATGTAGGATTTACTTTGTTTTTTATATGTTGATTGTTCAAAGCTATCGATCCAGTCTGTTTTTGGCAGCGACCAGATTCAGTTCAGATCCACATCAGAACCTTAATGTGATTTGTTAACAAGTGAAAGAGCCAATAGGTTGTAAGGGCCCATGACTCCACCCCTCTGAAATGTGACACTTCATGCAAGTAGTTAAAACACATACATACAGTACATACATAACACATAACACATAACACATAACACATAATACATACATACATACATACATACATACATACATACATACATACATACATACATACATACATACATACATACATACATACATACATACATACATAAATAAAAAACAATAAATAAATACACTCAGATGAAAACATAACCTAACTTGGTTGGTGAAGTTAATAAATAATATTTTTGTCAAGATCAAAGTGAAGATCGAAGTAAAATAACTTTGATCATTTCCATTCTTTTATGACATCACTATGACATCACCAAACAGAGTTAGCAGATAGAACCATCAGGGTATCACACTTCACAGCCTCCCTGGGAAAGTTCTGGAAGACATAGTACTCCACCAAGGTTGTGTCTTGTCAGCCCTTCTGTTTGTGATTTTCATGGACAGGGTGTCGAGGTGCAGCTGAGGCAAGAGGAGACAAAAACTCAGGGAGGCTGACAGTAAGGTAAGGTTCTATACTTTCTATTTCATTGGACTTATACTTTGTTACAGGTCTGTGCTCTCTCTCTCTCTCTCTCTCTCTCTCTCAGCCTGCTGGTCACTTCATAAGAACAACCAGTCCATCAAAGAAAATTACTTTTTTATCACATCACACCTGAAGCTCCAGACATTAGCCGACATTTTTCTGTGTTAATGTGACGTAGCTAAACTGTACAGCTGAAACACTAATAACTAATAATTAATAACATAATGAATGCTATATATTTTTTCATATCCATGTCCATGTGGCCGTGATCATTTAGTGGTTTGCGCTCTGTGTTGTGGCCGTGATCGTATAGTGGTTAGTACTCTGCGTTGTGGCCGCAGCAACCCCGGTTCAACTCCGGGTCACGGCAGTGGCTCCTAAAGTATTGATTTTGTTGTCACTCATGAAGCTGCTCTATCATCAACTTGAAGACTGAATGAATCTCAAGAAGATTCTAACTCTTTTAAAATCTACCATCAGTATGTTTCTCTCTCTCCTAGTTTATCTAGAATAAAATAGTTACTCACTATCTATTATATGTTGTTGTTTCCGTTCATATTTATTTATGTTCTTAAATTCTATTAACATTTCAGTACAAATATTAGAGGTCCATATATTGTGCTGTGGAAAATGGACCTCGGGGTTCAGATTCTATCAGGGTCCTTTTACAATCTTACACCGGCACTGAGTCTCGATGGAGCCTTGGCCAAATGAAGCCTCATCAACCATTTTCTTTATTTTCTGACTCCACCAGATGGCGCTGTTGGTTTGAAGATAGAGGCTGAAAGATTGGCAATGAAGTGTGTTTTCAAACATTTGTTGAACAAACAGCGCCATCTAGCACCATCTGCTTGTATGGGAGACTGCCTGAGAATAGCTTGTAGAGCTTTTAATCCCCCTGGCTAGAGGGCGCTCTTCTTCCTCTTTTTCAACTCAAATTTTCACAAACACATCAATGTTGGTAAACTCTGTGTAACCTGGAAGGAAATGATTAAAATGGCATTTCTGACCTGAACCTGAGGGTTATCAGTAAGTAAACTAAAGAGCAGTACTCCCCATCAGGGAATTGAACCCCCAGCTCCCATATGACAGGTAGGGATACTCTCCACTATACTGAAGAAGAAATGTTGCTATGCATGCTGTCTGTCAGGGTCGTAGCCAAACGTAGCATGGAGGCTGTTATGATGTCCAGAGGTGAGCTCTGGTGATGACCTCATGATGTCACTCTCCTCTGACCTCCATGATGCCACTCTCCTCTGACCTCCATGATGTCACTCTCCTCTGATCTCCATGATGCCACTCTCCTCTGATCTCCATGATGTCACTCTCCTCTGACCTCCATGACATCACTCTCCTCTGATCTCCATGATGTCACTCTCCTCCATGATGTCACTCTCCTCTGGCCTCCATGATGTCACTCTCCTCTCACCTCCATGATGTCACTCTCCTCTGATCTCCATGATGCCACTCTCCTCTGATCTCCATGATGTCACTCTCCTCTGACCTCCATGACATCACTCTCCTCTGATCTCCATGACATCACTCTCCTCTGACCTCCATGACGTCACTCTCCTCCATGATGTCACTCTCCTCTGACCTCCATGATGTCACTCTCCTCTGACCTCCATGACGTCACTCTCCTCTGATCTCCATGGTGTCACTCTCCTCCATGATGTCACTCTCCTCTGACCTCCACCTTCAGATCAGACTCTTCTTCTCCCACACATGATGGACCCAGACAGGACAACAAACCAGTGTTGCAGCAACATGGTTGCCTGTCGTTAAAGCAATAACCAAGCAGACCCGGCGCTCCACCACACAGACACCAATGAAAACAAGGATCTTTAAGGAAAAGGCCAGACAGCCAGCATCTATGACAAGCTGAGCCTCTGTCATCACTAATAACTTACTGATGAGGTTTTCATCCAGTGGTGGGTAGTTTGAATCCAATCCAGAAGAAATGACAACAAGAATGTCTCCAATCTAGTAAAACATCCATTGTCGCCAACATGAAGTGTCCAGAGTCCAAAGTGTCCAATATAAACCCTCCAACAGTTTGAACATCCAGTCTCCAAGGTATTTCTGAACTATGTACAGTAACGTGGCCTCATATCTTATAGCACCATCTTCCTCTCCTTCATCCTCACAAACCTTTCAGCCACCTCCTTCTTATCAAGCACAACGTCTCTCTATGGAGAGCAAAGTGAGCTTTGAGAGTCTGGCCTCCTTCATGCCCAGAGAGAGTTTTGAATTCATTTCAGGCTGAAACTGCGTTCTGCATTTGCACTAGTGACTGACTGGGATGTCCTTTCCATATGGCTGCAGATGATGAAGGGCAGAACAGCTTCTGTGGTGTTGAGCTTGATTTCTAGTTCACTACACATGGCAGAGAAAGAAAGAAATCCATCCCAGACCTGCTCAGCTGTATTCTGGCTCTTATATTGGTAGAATCATTACACATTACACTCTAGAATCATTACACTCCTATGATAATAATCTTTGTGCCTCCATTTTGTCTCTTGCTACCGACTCGTATTGTCTCCATAATAGAGGACATGCTGCAATGTTTTATTTTTAGGTTTAGAGGCTTTTTTTGTGTTTTTCATCAAACCCCCATCCACTTTGAATGGGAAGATTTTCATATATATTTTTTTTTTTCCAGAAACAATTAGCTAAACTAAACACACCTGTGAGCTACAAGCTTTAAATACTGGAGTTTCAATCACAGCAGGAGGTCTGCTAAGCCAAGTCTTAGAACCTTGGGAGTTCTCTTTGACAAAGACCTGTCATTGGTGCAGCAGTTATTCACAGTAGCAGGCAAGAAGTGATGGCAAGAGGTGGAGGTTTTTAACCCTTTGCGCCCTAAAGCTCATTTTGACTGTTTTCACTGCGGTTGTTTTTACATTCATATCTCACTATATAAAGTGTTTTTCTTGAAAATTTGGTACCAGCGCGTGAACTAATCAGTTGCGGGGTCACAGGCTGTGCCAGTCGGCGTAGTCGTGCCCACCTGATGGTGGACACAGGTGGGCATCTCCGCCTATAAAAAAAAAAAAAAGTAAAAAAACATTGAAAAGAGAATCGATAAAGAATTGAATCGTTAGACAGAATCTAAAATGGAATCAGAATTGGGACAATGGTATTAATTCCCATCCCTAATGTTCAGACACAAAAAGATGAAAGATGGACTGTCCCTCCACCATTCATATGTTTACTCTGAAATGAGACTGATTGTTCCACCCCCTTTAATCAATCAGTGCTATAATCCACCGCTCTGGATCATTTGAAGATGAAAGTCTGACAGATGATCAGAGTTCTGAAGATTCAGTATTCGGCCTCACGTCTCATTAAAGAAACATCTAGAACAGGGTTCCACTGTGTTCTGTTCAGGGGGAAACTGGTCCAAATGGCTCATTGAGTGTTGAAGGTTGGCGAACTTGAGGAACCACAGGAGTTGTCTCAAGACATAAAGGACAAGTTTGTCCTTCTCTTCTTAAAGTTGGAAAACACTTTCAATGGGCCCAACAAATGTATTGATGAACTAGTTGATGAGCTCCTGTTCATCTCCTCCAGGTCATCAGGTCCAGTTCTACAGGATGTGGTCCAGTTCTACATTCACATACGTTTACATACAAAGTAAAAGACAGGGGATGTAGCTCAGTGGTAGAGTGCATCCTTAGCATGTATGATGTCCTGGGTTCAATCCCCAGAATCTCCAAGCTTTATGTCTGACCTCCAGAACACAAACACAGAGCTCCACAGCAAGCATTGTTGATGTAATCTAAGAAGTAAAGCTGAGCTCTGGAATTCTGCAATCTCAGAGACAATATCATGGAGCTTCTGCTGGAAAATCCAACATCCAAGTATTAATATTCCAGAGTGCAGTGAGAAGCTGAACACCACACTGGAATCTGATTACATGAACATTAGTCTGAACTACAAAACTCAACTTTGATGTTTCCTTCAAAACCAAAACACTCAGAAATAAACTCTTTTTTTATTACTGATAATGACTCATCTGCGTTTTAAAAACTAACCAACACAAAACTACAACTTTACAACTTGATTAATGCCATTCAAATATATATATATTCAAATCACAAAAACCTTGGAAAAAATGTGTCAAACAAAGAAGATGGGAGAGGCACCTCACGGAGATCAGAGCAGAACAAAGCAGGAGATGATCTCCTTCAATCTGATATGATCTCAGCACTGGAGCCATAGGAACACAGAGATCAAAGGAGATCAGCTTGATTCAACCTTCAGCATTCACACTTGCATTTTCTTCTGTAAATACAAACCTCTAGTAATTATTATTATCATAACAAACTACAAATGACTGTGTTGCATTTGGTGCTATATAAATAAAGATTCATTGAATTGATGTCATGAGGCACTGCTGGGATTTGAACCCAGGAAATCCTGTTCACTAGACAGGCACTTTGGCCAGCTAAGCCACAGCGCCTCTTTTGGTGCAGTTCAGTACTGCATTACCTGGTGTCAGAACTTGTTGAAGTGAAACTCAGAGAGCAGATGGCATCGTACAGGTGTTCCTCACCTGTTGAACTAATTCTGGATTTACAGAATTGTGGCTTCATGACAGCTGGGGAACATCTGGACCTGATGTCACAAAAGCTTCCACATTGTGACATCACTGTGATGTCACAATGTGGAAGCATGGTAACAGACACATGACAGTGACACAGCGTAACCCAGGATCCAGACAAGTGTAAACAGTGTGGATCAGGGCTGCTCCATGTGATGTGATCAGCTGAAACAGATGTTAACCAGGTGTGAACGGCCCAGAAAGACCTGATGAGACACACAAGCTGAAGAGGCTCTGACAGAACTCACTCAGAAACCTGAGTCACTTCTCTGTCTGACAAAACAAACTCCTCCACTTCTTATCATCTTCTTATCATTCTTATCATCCTGTCTTACATCAGCTTAAATCCCAGCAGTGCCTCACAACATTAATTCAGTTCAACTTTACTTATATAGCACCAAATACAACACAGTCATTTCTTGGTGTTTTTACAGGAGAAACCCAACAAGTCCACATCATCAAGCATGAGGGTGACGGTTTGGTACAGTACTTTCAGTACCATCCACAACTTTAGTCAGTGAAAACACATGAAAACCCGTACTGTATCATAACGTACCGGCACATACTGAGTGGTGGAAACGATTTATTTCAAACAGGATAAGTATGAAAGAGTTGGTGAGAGGGTGAAGCTCCCACGGAGCTGATGGGGTCAAAGATCATGCTCTACATCAGGGGTCTCAAACTCAGTTCCTGGAGGTCCTCAGCCCTGCATGTTTTCCACGTCTCCCTGCTTCAACATGGCTGATTGCAATGAGTGGCTCCTTATGGAGCTTTGTGCTGAATGTGGTGATGAACCATTCAGGAGTGTTAAAGAACCCAAACCTCCTGAGAGACTGGAACCTTAATCCAGAGCCTTGGACCGCTCACTCACACTATAATCATATAAGTGACATCATGGAGGTCAGAGGAGAGTGACATCATGGAGATCAGAGGAGAGTGACGTCATGAGGTCATCACCAGAGCTCACCTCTGGACATCAAAACAGCCTCCATGCTACGTTTGGCTACGACCCTGACAGACAGCATGAATAGCAACATCTCTCCCTTAGTATAGTGGAGAGTATCCCTACCTGTCACATGGGAGCTGGGGGTCCAATTCCCTGACAGGGAGTGCAGCTCTTTAGTTTACTTACTGATAACCCTCTGGTTCAGGTCAGAAATGCCCCTTTAATCACTTCCTTCCAGGTCACACAGAGTTTGGAACCATTAATGTGTTTCTACAGTGTAGTGGTTATCACGTTTGCTTCACACGCAAAAGGTCCCCTGTTTGAAACCGAGTGGAAACTATAAAGAAAGGTTTTTGAAATTCCTCAACACAGTTTCCAACATATTAGGAGTTTAATGGACGACGACATCTTGTTACATAAGCAAATATAAGAACCCAAAACCTTTTAACTGACAGTGGTGGGATTTGAACCCACACCTCCTGAGACACTGGAGCCTGAATCCAGAGCCTTGGACCGCTCACCCACACTATAAACATATAATAATAATAAGGTCTATTTATATAGCACCTTTCACAGACAAAAAGCCACAAAGTACTTCACAACACAGTTCAAAACCATCAGAAAGTACACAGAATATAAAAGACCAAGACAAGACAAAATCCTAGGAGCACAAAGGTCGTTAATTAAAAGCCTGAACTAATAGATGAGTCTTAAGTTTGTTCTTGAAGGTGTCAACAGAGTCAATTGAGCACAAAGAGGGAAGAAGATCCTTCCAAAGCCTCGGAGCAACAGCCTGGAAGGATCGGTCACCTCTAGTGAGAAAATGAGAGCGTGGAACCTTCAGCAGGTTCTGATCCACAGACCTCAGAGCCGTTCAGGGTGTAAGGCTGGATCAGATCACTGAGATAAGAAGGAGCCTGACCATGCAAGGCTCTGAAGACCAGGACCAGAACTTTAAACTGGATCCTATAGGACACTGGCAGCCAATGAAGTTCTTTTAGAACCGGGGACATGTGAGTCCTCCTATTAGTACGGCTCAGAATTCTCTCTGCAGAGTTTTGCACTAATTGCAGTGGAGAGAGCTCCTTCTTGTTCAGACATGAAAACAAACGGTTCCAATAGTCGGAACACGAAGACACAAAAGCAGGAATGAGAAGCTCCAAATCGTTCCATGAGACCATGTTCCTAAGTTTAGATCTTTTCCTGAGTTGAAAGAAGCAGTTCCTGGTCAGCTGCTTCCAGTGCTGCACTAATGACAGGTCTTTGTCAAAGAGAACTCCCAAGGTTCTAAGACTTGGCTTAGCAGACGGGCCTCAGTCACCCAGGTACTGTTTAATCCCAGGGATTGAATCATCAGGGGCAATAACCAGTGTTTCTGTTTGGTCTGCATTGAGCTGCAGAGAGTTATCGCTGAGTCATTGTTTTATTTCCACCAGACAATGGAGCAAGTTTAGCTTCCTGATCTCAGACGGCTTAAAGGAACAGTAACGCTGATATCATCAGCAAATAAGTGGAAAGAAAAATCACGGAACCTTTGGAGGATCTTTCTCAAAGGGATCAAATACAACAAAAATACACCTCCTCCTGAACCTCATCATGAACCTCCTCCTGAACCACATCCTGATCCTCCTCCTGAACCTCCTCCTGAACCTCATCCTGATCCTCCTCCTGAACCTCATCCTGAATGTCATCCTGAACCTCCTCCTGTGCCTCCTTCTGAACCTCCTCCTGAACATCATCCTCAACCTCATCCTGCGCCTCCTCTTGCACACCCTCCTGTGCCTCCTCCTGAACCTCCTTCTGCGCCTCCTCCTGTGCCTCCTCCTGCGCCTCCTCTTGCACAATTCTGAATCCCCTCCTCGCACCTCCTCCTGCACACACCCTGCACCTCCCCCTGCACAATCCTGTGCTTCTTCCTGCACCTCCTCCTGCTAATACTCCTGCACACATCCTGCAGCTCCTCTTGCACAATCCTGCGCCTCCTCCTTGCACCTCCTCCTGCACAATTATGCGCATCCTCCTAGACCTCCTCCTGCGCCTCCTCCTGGACCTCTTCCTGTGCCTCCTCCTGGACACATGCTACGCCTACTCCTCCACCCCTCCTGCACCTCCTCCTGCACCTCCTCCTGCACCTCCTCCTGCACCTCCTCCTGCACCTCCTCCTGTGGGTCCTCCTGCGCCTCTTGCACCTCATCCTGCGCCTCCTCCTGGACACAAGCTACTTCTACTCCTCCACCCCTCCTGCACCTCCTCCTGCACCTCCTCCTGTGGGTCCTCCTGCGCCTCTTGCACCCCCTCCTGCACCTCCTCCTGTGGGTCCTCCTGCGCCTCTTGCACCTCATCCTGCGTCTCTTCCTTGCACCTCCTCCTGTGCCTCCTCTTCCACCTCCTTCTGCACCTCGTCATGTGCCTCCACCTCTTCCTGTACCAAACCTGTGCCTCCTGCACCTCATCCTGTGCCTCCTCCTTTACACATGCTACGCCTACTCCTCCACCCCTCCTGCAAGTCCTCCTGCACCTCCTCCTGCACCTCCTCCTGTGGGTCCTCCTGCGCCTCTTGCACCTCATCCTGCGCCTCCTCCTTGCACCTCCTCCTTTGCCTCCTCCTCCTCCTCCTTCTGCACCTCGTCCTGTGCCTCCACCTCTTCCTGTACCTAACCTGTGCCTCTACTGTTACAGAGATCGGGGGGAGAATCATGGGGCGGATAAGTGGGTGGCGGGTTATGAGGCTCACACACACACACACACACACACACACACACACACACACACACACACACACACACACACACACACACACACAAACACACACACACACACACACACACACACACACACACACACACACACACACACACACACTCACACACACACACTTCCACTCCTCACGAAAGGTGCTGCTGAAGTTGCTTGTTCTCTGTCATCATTTGCTCAAACTTTAAAATTCATGTTCCTCTTTTGTTGTCACCTCTTTGTTAATTCATGTTCCTGCTTATTGTTGCTGTGTAGATAGAGCTGCCCAGGCTGGTTAATCTAGAAAATCATCTTACTGTCTAGATAGAGCTGCTCAGGCTGGTTTAGTTTAATAACAGTTGAAAAGTATTTAGATCAGTGTGATAACTGCAAATAATATATGTAGCACGAACAAGGGTATTGTATGTTATCCCCCCCAATTTCTCTTCTCTTCTCTTCTCTTCTCTTCTCTTCTCTTCTCTTCTCTTCTCTTCTCTTCTCTTCTCTTCTCTTCTCTTCTCTTCTCTTCTCTTCTCTTCTCTTCTCTTCTCTTCTCTTCTCTTCTCTTCTCTTCTCTTCTCTCCTCTCCTCTCCTCTCCTCTCCTCTTATCTTCTCTTATCTTCTCTCTATCTTTGAGCGTCCACCCCCCCTGGTTGTGTACGGCAGCCATGCCAACTTCTAATAAAGTTGGCATCGCTGCAACAGGAGGAGACTCCAGGTCTTTTCATGTTGCAAGAGCAACAACTGTTCTGACTCCGGAAGGCTCTCAATCACATAATATTGTTAGCCCAAGCTGCCGAACAAAACAAGGGCAGAAGAAGAAAAAGAAAAAAGAGAGAAATACTCTGATGGAGCTGCTGTTTATCTTGATCATATAAGTATGAAAAGTGTCTGAGGTCACATAACCAGCAAACATGATAATAATTGTATTTTCTTCATTTACTTTTCTAAACTGTTACAAAGTGGTTTTTACATTAAAACCACAATATAATGTACAACAATGAAATACAGAGCATATAAAATAAAGATAAGAAGAAAGAAAAACAAAACCAGATGGAAGAGGCACCTCATGGGGGTCAGAGCAGATCAAAGCAGGAGAACATCTTTGATCTTAGCATCAACACAGCAACAGCCGATGATCTCCTTCAATCTGATATGATCTCAGCACTGGAGCCAAGGAGACGCTGACATCAAAGGAGATCAGCTTTATTCAACCTTCCACATTCACACTTGTATTTTCTTCTGGAAATACAAATCTCTAGTAATTATTATTATCATAACAGGTCTCTGATATCTGGAGGAGTCAGACCATTCAAGGCTTTAAAAACAAGCAGTAGCATTTTAAAATCTCTTCTAAAACTGACAGGCAGCCAGTGAAAGGAAGAAGGGATTGGTGAAATGTGGTCCCTCCTCCTGGTGCCTGTTAAAAAGCTGGTAACAGCATTCTGCTCCAGCTGCAGTCTTTGAACATTGAGCCTACTGATGCCAGAAAAAAGGGAGTTACAGTAATCCAGCCTGGACCAGATGTCCTGCATGTTTTAGTTCTCTCTTCATCTGATGATGTCATCACCAAGGTTGTGAAAAAGCACCATAACAAGAACCTTCATTGTGATCAGGTGTGGTGCAACTTGGAGAGAGCTAAACCCCGCGGGACGCCAGAGCTCCAGGACCGAACTTGGACACCCCTGTCCTAGAGCAATGTGCTGACATGTTCAAGAAGCTAAAGGAATCAACTCATTGTCATAAATAAGGCAGGAGATCAAGACTCTGGATGGTCTCCAGTCCATCACAGGACAAACACACAGAGACAAACAGTCACACACACCTTCACACCTGGAAACATTTACTGTCACCAGTTAAACTCACATGCTTGTTTTTGGACTGTGGAAGGCAACCAGAGTACCTGGAGGATGGATGGATCCTTGTAAAGTTTCTTCTTCAGTATTTTAAATCAAAGCTCAGCAAGGAGCTAGTGGCGCGATGGATAACGAGTCTGACCACGGATCAGAAGATTCCAGGTTCAACTCCTGGCTAGCTTGATACTGTTCTAGTTAACTTCACAGACAACATTTCCCTTGTTGTTGTTGGAACCATAAAATTGTTCTACAAAGACCTTAAAAGTCATGGATTCTTTAAAAAGTTGAAAAGAAAAACTTTCTTCTATCATTTGTTCCCAAGGTTCACACCAATACTGAGTAAAGGAAACCTTTTCCTAGTGAACATAAGTCATGTCTGTATATTCCATCCATCCATCATCCATCATCCATCATCCATCCATGATGTGATCCAGTAAACATGTCCAAGCAGTAGTGTTGTGTTGTTGCTTCTTATTGTCAATAGACCCATGAGAAAGTATGAGAGTGAATGATACTCTTGTATGATCACTGGACCTTTTGAAAGCAGTCAGACTCTCATACTGTACCAGTAGCATCTGTGTCGTTCACAACCCGCCTACATTTTAACTGGACTTTCTGTGGTGGACCAAACAACACAGTTGGGTCTGGGTGAGCTTTGCTTTACCTTACCATCCTGGTCCGCTCTGGAACGTACAACTTGGTAGAACCAGGGCTAAACTAAGCTTTGAAAAGTCATGATCGTTATCAATGAATGCTCTTTAATCTGAGCTTCCACCATTAAAATCCCTGTTCAGGTTTGCTGTAAAACCAAGCAGTTCTTCATTCCAGCTTCAAATGGAGAGAAAACTGGTTTTCCTGAAGCAAAACTTCTCACCTGCAGCCAATCAGGCAGTGAGAAAATATGATGCAATACAGCCAGCAGTCTACTCAGATGTTTCCTGATTGTTTTCAAATCCAGAGCGGAGCTTTTCAGCATCTTCAAAAGGAACAATGGACTACAATTTGTTGAGTTTCAAAACAGCGAGCAAGAAGAGTCTCCACTTCTGCACCTTGGTGGTCAGGATCAGTGTCTGCTTCGTCTCACTCATAAGTGAGAATCATATGGAGACACAACACTGTGTTGGCAGGCCTGGGTAGCTCAGATGGTAGCGTATCAGACTTTTAATCTGAGGGTCCAGGGTTCAAGGCCCTGTTCAGGCTCTTTGTGGGAAGAAACTTGAAACTGAGCAGGATGACTATTGCAGCAACACATCATCAGTAGGATAAAACTAACCTGTCTCTTGATGGTCTACATCAGGGTGTCCAAACTGGGTGCTGGTGTCCTGCATGTTTTAGTTCTCCGCATGCTTCAGCATACCTGAATCTAATGATGACGTCATCAACAAGGTTGTGAAAAATAACAATAACGAGCCTTTCATTACAAAGCAGATGGGAGAGGCACCGGATGGAGATCAATGGAGATCAAAGCCAGAGGAAATCTTTGATCTGAGCATCTCCATGGCAAAAGGCACTGATCTCCTTTGATCTGATAAGAGATCAGCACTGGAGCCATGGAGACGCTGAGATCAAAGGAAATCAGCTTTATTCAATCATCAGCATTCACACTTGCATTTTCTTCTGGAAATACAAACCTCTAGTAATTATTATTATCATAACAGGTCTCTGATATCTGGAGGAGTCAGACCATTCAAGGCTTTAAAAACAAGCAGTAGCATTTTAAAATCTCTTCTAAAACTGACAGGCAGCCAGTGAAAGGAAGAAGGGATTGGTGAAATGTGGTCCCTCCTCCTGGTGCCTGTTAAAAAGCTGCTAGCAGCATTCTGCTCCAGCTGCAGTCTTTGAACATTGAGCCTACTGATGCCAGAATAAAGGGAGTTACAGTAATCCAGCATGGACCAGATGAAGGCATGTATTACTTTCTCCAGGTCTGCTGGGGAGAGGAATGACCTGGTCTTGACTAGTCGTCTCAGCTGAACAAAGCAGGATTGTACTACCTTGGTCACCTGACAGTCAAAGGACAGGTTGGAGTCAAACACCACACCTAAATTGTGGGCACAAAACACAATTCACCACTTCACTAATTCACCATTTTACCATCTGGTTCAGTTCACTACTTCACCATTTCACCACTTCACCATCTGGTTCAATTCATAACTTCATCATCTGATTCAATTCATCACTTCATCATCGGGTTCAATTCAACACTTCACCAATTCACCACTTCACCATCTGGTTCAATTCACCACTTCACCATCTGGTTCAACTCACCACTTGCTCATTTGGTTCAATTCACCACTTCACCACCTGGTTCAATTCACCAATTCACCACCTGGTTCAATTCACCACTTGATCATCTGGTTCAATTCGCTACTTCACCAATTCACCACTTCACCAGTTTATGAATTGACCACTACACCAACATCTTCATTTCATCACTTCATCATTTGGTTCAAATCAACACTTCACCATCTGGTTCAATTCATCATTTTATCATCTGGTTCAATTCACTACTTCACAAATTCACCATTTCATCATCTGGTTCAATTTACCACTTCACCATCTGGTTCAATTCACCAATTCATCATCTGGTGTAATTCACCACTTCACCATTTTATCAATTCACCACTTTACCATCTGGTTCATTTCATCACTTCATCATTTGGTTCAATTCGCTACTTCCCCAATTCACCACTTCAACAGTTTATCAATTCACCACTTCACCATCTGGTTCATTTCATCACTTCATCATTTGGTTCAATTCACCACTTCAACATCTGGTTCAGTTCATCACTTCATCATCTGTTTCAATTCACTACTTAATCATTTGGTTCTATTCACAGTTTCACCATCTGGTTCAATTCACCACTTCATCATTTGGTTCAATTCACCACTTCATCATCTGGTTCAATTCACAACTTCACAAATTCACCACTTCATTATCTGGTTCAATTCACCACTGAAACATCTGGTTCAATCCACCACTTCACCAATTCACCACTTCACCATCTGTTTCAATTCATCACTTCATCAACTAGTTCAAATCACCACTTCACTGATTCACCAGTTCGTCATCTGGTTCAATTCACAACTTTAACATCTAGTTCAATTCATCGTTTCGTCAATTGGTTCAATTAATCACTTCATCATCTGGTCCAATTCACCACTTCACCAATTCTCCACTTCTCCACTTCACCATCTGGTTCAATTCACCACTTCATCATTTGGTTCAATTCACCACTTCGTCATCTGGTTCAATTCACCACTTCATCATCTGGTTCAATTCACCACTTCACAAATTCACCACTTCATCATTTGGTTCAATTCACCACTTCGTCATCTGGTTCAATTTATCACTTCATCATCTTATTCAATTCACCACTTCATCATCGGGTTCAATGCATCACGTGGTCATCTGGTTCAATTCACCACTTCACCATCTGGTACAATTCACCACTTCACCATCTGGTACAATTCACCACTTTATCATCTGGTTCAATTCACTACTTCACCAATTCTCCACTAAATCCATCTGGTTCAATTCACCACTTCATCATTTGGTTCAATTCACCACTTCACCATCTGCTTCAATTCACCACTTCATCATTTGGTTAAATTCAGCACTTCACCATCTCATTCAATTCAACACTTCACCATCTGGTTCAAATCACCACTTCATCATTTGGTTCAATTCACCACTTCATCATCTGGTTCAATTTCCCACTTCATCATCTGGTTCAATTCACCACTTCACCATCTGATTCAATTCACCACTTCATCATCGGGTTCAATGCATCACGTCGTCATCTGGTTCAATTCACAACTTCACCATCTGGTACAATTCACCACTTCATCATCTGGTTCAATTCACTACTTCACCAATTCTCCACTTCACCATCTTGTTCAATTCACCAATTCAGCTTCTGGTTCAATTCACCACTTCATCATTTGGTTAAATTAACCACTTCACCATCTGATTCAATTCACCACTTCACCAATTCAACACTTCATCATCTAGTTCAGTTTACCATTTCATCATTTGGTTCAATTCACAACTTCATCATCTGGTTCAATTCACCACTTCACCAATCCTCCACTTCACCATCTGGTTCAATTCACCACTTCATCATTTGGTTCAATTCACCACTTCACCATCTCGTTCAATTCACCACTTCACCATCTGGTTCATTTCACCACTTCACCAATCCATCACTTCACCATCTGGTTCAATTCACCACTTCATCATTTGGTTCAATTCACAACTTCATCATCTGGTTCAATTCACCACTACACCAATCCTCCACTTCACCATCTGGTTCAATTCACCACTTCATCATTTGATTTAATTAACCACTTCACCATCTTGTTCAATTCAACACTTCACCATCTGATTCAATTCACAACTTCATCATTTGGTTCAATTCACAACTTCATCATCTGGTTCAATTCACCACTTCATTATTTGGTTCAAATCACCACTTCACCATCTCGTTCAATTCTACACTTCACCATCTGACTATATTCACCACTTCATCATTGGGTTCAATTCACCACTTCACCATCTGGTTCAATTCACCAATTCACCACTTCACCATCTGATTCAATTCACCACTTCACCAATTCAACACTTCACCATTTGGTTCAATTCTCCACTTCACCATCTGGTTCAATTCAACACTTCACTATCTGGTTCAATTCACCACTTCATCATCTTATTCAATTCACCACTTCATCATCTGGTTCAATTCACCACTTCACCTTCTGGTAATATTCACCACTTCATCATCTGGTTCAATTCACTACTTCACCAATTCTCCACTAAATCCATCTGGTTCAATTCACCACTTCACCATCTGGTTCAATTCACCACTTCATCATTTGGTTCAATTCACCATTTCATCATTTTGTTCAATTCACCACTTCATCATTTGGTTCAATTCACCACTTCATCATCTGGTTCAATTTCCCACTTCATCATCTGGTTCAATTCACCACTTCACCATCTGATTCAATTCACCACTTCATCATCGGGTTCAGTGCATCACGTCGTCATCTGGTTCAATTCACCACTTCACCATTTGGTACAATTCACCACTTCATCATCTGGTTCAATTCACTACTTCACCAATTCTCGACTTCACCAACTGGTTCAATTCACCACTTCATCATTTTGTTCAATTTACCACTTCATCATTTGGTTCAATTCACCACTTCATCATCTGGTTCAATTTACCACTTCATCATCTTATTCAATTCACCACTTCATCATCTGGTTCAATTCACCACTTCACCATCTGGTACAATTCACCACTTTATCATCTGGTTCAAGTCACCACTTCACTAATTCACCACTGCACCATCTGGTTCAATTCACCACTTCACCATCTGGTTCAATTCAGCACTTCACCATCTGGTTCAATTCACCACTTCATCATTTGGTTCAATTCACCACTTCACCATCTCGTTCAATTCAACACTTCACCATCTGGTTCAATTCACCATTTCATCATTTTGTTCAATTCACCACTTCATCATTTGGTTCAATTCACCACTTCATCATCTGGTTCAATTTCTCACTTCATCATCTGGTTCAATTCACCACTTCACCATCTGATTCAATTCACCACTTCACCATCTGGTACAATTCACCACTTCATCATCTGGTTCAATTCACTACTTCACCAATTCTCCACTTCACCATCTTGTTCAATTCACCACTTCACAATCTGGATCAATTCACCACTTCACCATCTGCTTCAATTCAACACTTCATCATTTTGTTCAATTCACCACTTCACCATCTGGTTCAATTCACCACTTCATGATTTTGTTCAATTTACCACTTCATCATTTGGTTCAATTCACCACTTCATCATCTGGTTCAATTTACCACTTCATCATCTTATTCAATTCACCACTTCATCATCGGGTTCAATGCATCACGTGGTCATCTGGTTCAATTCACCACTTCATCATCTGGTTCAATTCACTACTTCACCAATTCTCCACTTCACCATCTTGTTCAATTCACCACTTCAGCATCTGGTTCAATTCACCACTTCATCATTTGGTTAAATTAACCACTTCACCATCTGATTCAATTCACCACTTCACCAATTCAACACTTCATCATCTAGTTCATTTTACCATTTCATCATTTGGTTCAATTCACAACTTCATCATCTGGTTCAATTCACCACTTCACCAATCCTCCACTTCACCATCTGGTTCAATTCACCACTTCATCATCTGGTTCAATTCACCACTTCACCATCTGGTACAATTCACCACTTTATCATCTGGTTCAATTCACTACTTCACCAATTCTCCACTAAATCCATCTGGTTCAATTCACCACTTCATCATTTGGTTCAATTCACCACTTCACCATCTGGTTCAATTCACCACTTCATCATTTGGTTCAATTCACCACTTCACCATCTCGTTCAATTCAACACTTCACCATCTGGTTCAATTCACCATTTCATCATTTTGTTCAATTCACCACTTCATCATTTGGTTCAATTCACCACTTCATCATCTGGTTCAATTTCCCACTTCATCATCTGGTTCAATTCACCACTTCACCATCTGATTCAATTCACCACTTCATCATCGGGTTCAATGCATCACGTCGTCATCTGGTTCAATTCACCACTTCACCATCTGGTAAAATTCACCACTTCATCATCTGGTTCAATTCACTACTTCACCAATTCTCCACTTCACCATCTTGTTCAATTCACCACTTCACTATCTGGATCAATTCACCACTTCACCATCTGCTTCAATTCAACACTTCATCATTTGGTTCAATTCACCACTTCACCATCTGGTTCAATTCACCACTTCATCATTTTGTTCAATTTACCACTTCATCATTTGGTTCAATTCACCACTTCATCATCTGGTTCAATTTACCACTTCATCATCTTATTCAATTCACCACTTCATCATCGGGTTCAATGCATCACGTGGTCATCTGGTTCAATTCACCACTTCATCATTTGGTTCAATTCACCATTTCATCATTTTGTTCAATTCACCACTTCATCATTTGGTTCAATTCACCACTTCATCATCTGGTTCAATTTCCCACTTCATCATCTGGTTCAATTCACCACTTCACCATCTGATTCAATTCACCACTTCATCATCGGGTTCAGTGCATCACGTCGTCATCTGGTTCAATTCACCACTTCACCATTTGGTACAATTCACCACTTCATCATCTGGTTCAATTCACTACTTCACCAATTCTCGACTTCACCAACTGGTTCAATTCACCACTTCATCATTTTGTTCAATTTACCACTTCATCATTTGGTTCAATTCACCACTTCATCATCTGGTTCAATTTACCACTTCATCATCTTATTCAATTCACCACTTCATCATCTGGTTCAATTCACCACTTCACCATCTGGTACAATTCACCACTTTATCATCTGGTTCAAGTCACCACTTCACTAATTCACCACTGCACCATCTGGTTCAATTCACCACTTCACCATCTGGTTCAATTCAGCACTTCACCATCTGGTTCAATTCACCACTTCATCATTTGGTTCAATTCACCACTTCACCATCTCGTTCAATTCAACACTTCACCATCTGGTTCAATTCACCATTTCATCATTTTGTTCAATTCACCACTTCATCATTTGGTTCAATTCACCACTTCATCATCTGGTTCAATTTCTCACTTCATCATCTGGTTCAATTCACCACTTCACCATCTGATTCAATTCACCACTTCACCATCTGGTACAATTCACCACTTCATCATCTGGTTCAATTCACTACTTCACCAATTCTCCACTTCACCATCTTGTTCAATTCACCACTTCACAATCTGGATCAATTCACCACTTCACCATCTGCTTCAATTCAACACTTCATCATTTTGTTCAATTCACCACTTCACCATCTGGTTCAATTCACCACTTCATGATTTTGTTCAATTTACCACTTCATCATTTGGTTCAATTCACCACTTCATCATCTGGTTCAATTTACCACTTCATCATCTTATTCAATTCACCACTTCATCATCGGGTTCAATGCATCACGTGGTCATCTGGTTCAATTCACCACTTCATCATCTGGTTCAATTCACTACTTCACCAATTCTCCACTTCACCATCTTGTTCAATTCACCACTTCAGCATCTGGTTCAATTCACCACTTCATCATTTGGTTAAATTAACCACTTCACCATCTGATTCAATTCACCACTTCACCAATTCAACACTTCATCATCTAGTTCATTTTACCATTTCATCATTTGGTTCAATTCACAACTTCATCATCTGGTTCAATTCACCACTTCACCAATCCTCCACTTCACCATCTGGTTCAATTCACCACTTCATCATCTGGTTCAATTCACCACTTCACCATCTGGTACAATTCACCACTTTATCATCTGGTTCAATTCACTACTTCACCAATTCTCCACTAAATCCATCTGGTTCAATTCACCACTTCATCATTTGGTTCAATTCACCACTTCACCATCTGGTTCAATTCACCACTTCATCATTTGGTTCAATTCACCACTTCACCATCTCGTTCAATTCAACACTTCACCATCTGGTTCAATTCACCATTTCATCATTTTGTTCAATTCACCACTTCATCATTTGGTTCAATTCACCACTTCATCATCTGGTTCAATTTCCCACTTCATCATCTGGTTCAATTCACCACTTCACCATCTGATTCAATTCACCACTTCATCATCGGGTTCAATGCATCACGTCGTCATCTGGTTCAATTCACTACTTCACCAATTCTCCACTTCACCATCTTGTTCAATTCACCACTTCACTATCTGGATCAATTCACCACTTCACCATCTGCTTCAATTCAACACTTCATCATTTGGTTCAATTCACCACTTCACCATCTGGTTCAATTCACCACTTCATCATTTTGTTCAATTTACCACTTCATCATTTGGTTCAATTCACCACTTCATCATCTGGTTCAATTTACCACTTCATCATCTTATTCAATTCACCACTTCATCATCGGGTTCAATGCATCACGTGGTCATCTGGTTCAATTCACCACTTCACCATCTGGTTCAATTCACCACTTCATCATTTGGTTCAATTCACCACTTCACCATCTGGTTCAATTCACCACTTCACCATCTGGTTCAATTCACCACTTCATGATTTTGTTCAATTTACCACTTCATCATTTGGTTCAATTCACCACTTCATCATCTGGTTCAATTTACCACTTCATCATCTTATTCAATTCACCACTTCATCATCGGGTTCAATGCATCACGTGGTCATCTGGTTCAATTCACCACTTCATCATCTGGTTCAATTCACTACTTCACCAATTCTCCACTTCACCATCTTGTTCAATTCACCACTTCAGCATCTGGTTCAATTCACCACTTCATCATTTGGTTAAATTAACCACTTCACCATCTGATTCAATTCACCACTTCACCAATTCAACACTTCATCATCTAGTTCATTTTACCATTTCATCATTTGGTTCAATTCACAACTTCATCATCTGGTTCAATTCACCACTTCACCAATCCTCCACTTCACCATCTGGTTCAATTCACCACTTCATCATCTGGTTCAATTCACCACTTCACCATCTGGTACAATTCACCACTTTATCATCTGGTTCAATTCACTACTTCACCAATTCTCCACTAAATCCATCTGGTTCAATTCACCACTTCATCATTTGGTTCAATTCACCACTTCACCATCTGGTTCAATTCACCACTTCATCATTTGGTTCAATTCACCACTTCACCATCTCGTTCAATTCAACACTTCACCATCTGGTTCAATTCACCATTTCATCATTTTGTTCAATTCACCACTTCATCATTTGGTTCAATTCACCACTTCATCATCTGGTTCAATTTCCCACTTCATCATCTGGTTCAATTCACCACTTCACCATCTGATTCAATTCACCACTTCATCATCGGGTTCAATGCATCACGTCGTCATCTGGTTCAATTCACCACTTCACCATCTGGTAAAATTCACCACTTCATCATCTGGTTCAATTCACTACTTCACCAATTCTCCACTTCACCATCTTGTTCAATTCACCACTTCACTATCTGGATCAATTCACCACTTCACCATCTGCTTCAATTCAACACTTCATCATTTGGTTCAATTCACCACTTCACCATCTGGTTCAATTCACCACTTCATCATTTTGTTCAATTTACCACTTCATCATTTGGTTCAATTCACCACTTCATCATCTGGTTCAATTTACCACTTCATCATCTTATTCAATTCACCACTTCATCATCGGGTTCAATGCATCACGTGGTCATCTGGTTCAATTCACCACTTCACCATCTGGTTCAATTCACCACTTCATCATTTGGTTCAATTCACCACTTCACCATCTGGTTCAATTCAACACTTCACCATCTGGTGAAGTGTTGAATTGAACCTGATGGTGAAGTGTTGAATTGAACCAGATGGTGAAGTGGTGAATTGAACCACTTCACCATCTGGTTCAATTCACCATTTCATCATTTTGTTCAATTCACCACTTCATCATCTGGTTCAATGCATCACGTCGTCATCTGGTTCAATTCACCACTTCACCATCTGGTACAATTCACCACTTCATCATCTGGTTCAATTCACTACTTCACCAATTCTCCACTTCACCATCTTGTTCAATTCACCACTTCACCATCTGGATCAATTCACCACTTCACCATATGCTTCAATTCAACACTTCATCATTTGGTTCAATTCACCACTTCACCATCTCGTTCAATTCAACACTTCACCATCTGGTTCAATTCACCACTTAATCATTTGGTTCAATTCACCACTTCATCATCTGGTTCAATTTCCCACTTCATCATCTGGTTCAATTCACCACTTCACCATCTGGTTCAATTCACCACTTCATCATTTGGTTCAATTCACCACTTCACCATCTCGTTCAATTCAACACTTCACCACCTGATTCAATTCACCACTTCATGATTTGATTCAATTCACAACTTCATCATCTGGTTCAATTCACCACTTCACCAATTCATCACTTTACCATCTGGTTCAATTCACCACTTCATCATTTGGTTGAATTCACAACTTCATCATCTGGTTCAATTCACCACTACACCAATCCTCCACTTCACCATCTGGTTCAATTCACCACTTCATCATTTGATTTAATTCACCACTTCACCATCTCGTTCAATTCAACACTTCACCATCTAAATCAATTCACCACTTCATCATTTGGTTCAATTCACAACTTCATCATCTGGTTCAATTCACCACTTCATCATTTGGTTCAATTCACAACTTCATCATCTGGTTCAATTCACCACTTCACCAATTCTCCACTTCATTATTTGGTTCAAATCACCACTTCACCATCTCGTTCAATTCAACACTTCACCATCTGATTCAATTCACCACTTCATCATTTGATTCAATTCACAACTTCATCATCTGGTTCAATTCACCACTTCACCAATTTATCACTTCACCATCTGGTTCAATTCACCACTTCATCATTTGGTTGAATTCACAACTTCATCATCTGGTTCAATTCACCACTACACCAATCCTCCACTTCACCATCTGGTTCAATTCACCACTTCATCATTTGATTTAATTCACCACTTCACCATCTCGTTCAATTCAACACTTCACCATCTGATTCAATTCACCACTTCATCATTTGGTTCAATTCACCACTTCACCAATTCTCCACTTCATTATTTGGTTCAAATCACCACTTCACCATCTCGTTCAATTCAACACTTCACCATCTGAGTCAATTCACCACTTCATCATTGGGTTCAATTCACCACTTCACCATCTGGTTCAATTCACCACATCACCAATTCACCACTTCACCATCTGGTTCAATTCACCACTTCATCATTTTGTTCAATTCACAACTTCATAATCTGGTTCAATTCACCACTTCACCAATTCATCACTTCACCATCTGGTTCAATTCACCACTTCATCATTTGGTTCAATTCACAACTTCATCATCTGGTTCAATTCACCACTTCACCAATCCTCCACTTCACCATCTGGTTCAATTCACCACTTCATCATTTGATTTAATTCACCACTTCACCATCTCGTTCAATTCAACACTTCACCATCTGATTCAATTCACCACTTCATCATTTGGTTCAATTCACAACTTCATCATCTGGTTCAATTCACCACTTCACCAATTCTCCACTTCATTATTTGGTTCAAATCACCACTTCACCATCTCGTTCAATTCAACACTTCACCATCTGATTCAATTCACCACTTCATCATCTGGTTTAATTCACCACATCACCAATTCACCACTTCACCATTTGGTTCAATTCACAACTTCACCATCTGGTTCAATTCACCACTTCACCATCTGGTTCAATTCACCACATCACAAATTCACCACTTCACCATCTGGTTCATTTCACCACTTCATCATTTGGTTCAATTCACCACATCACTAATTCACCACTTCACCATCTGGTTCAATTCATCACTTCATCATCTGGTCCAATTCACCACTTCATCATCTGGTTCAATTCACCACTTCACCATCTGGTTCAATTCACCACTTCACCATCAGCTCTACCAGTTTTCCCCCGTAACAAAAATGTTCCTGGTCCAGGTCCATTGTTCTCATACTAGTACGCACAGTCTCCTCCTAAGTTTATTTTAGATCACAAACTTAGTGTGGAAAGTGGCGTACGCATCTTTCAGGACCTGTTTTGTCATAATCTACCTTTATAAATGAGGCCAGACATTGTTCTGGCTCCATCATGTTCCTGGTCCAGGATCAGTTTAACATCCAGACCCAGATCATCGAGTGTTTTTAGGAGAAAATCCTGAAATGTGTCGGCGTTGCTGTTTGAAAGCTCCTCAAAGTGAATAAAGCCCCGATACTGTTGGTTGAGTCCTTTTGCTTCTTGAAGATGTTGCTGGTTGGTCTGGGAGGAGGATTCTCACACACAAAGTCAAGCCTCTTGGGAAATTTAACACAAAGGATCATGGTTGATGACCAAAGGGCTCGTCCGGGAATTGAACCCGGGACCGCTCCCACCCAAAGCGAGAATCATACCACTAGACCAGGAGTGTCAAACTCACTTCCATCGAGGGCCACGTCAGCATCATGGCTGCCCTCCAAGGGCCAAATGTAACTGTAAGACAGTATAAATGTAACTAAATGTAAATAAATATAATGTAAAATAAATGTGACTACTCCTCAATTTTAAATAACACTGACTTCATTACTTACTCATATTACAAATATTACATATGCATTTGCATTGATATAAAAATATATATCTGGTAGTTGCTCTGTTAAGTTTAACTTTGTCATACTTACCGACACGCCTCAGAACACTCGCTGAAGCACAAACATGTCTTCTCCTCCCCATCGTTCATGAAACAGCCTTTCATCTGCATCAGGTTTTCTCTTCCTGGACATTTTGGGATCATTTATATTTCTCAATTCTACTTGTTGAAAATTGCATTGATGTTTATACACTGCAATCTCCACGTGTAATATAATAGAACAATCATATATAAATTGTACACAAATTGTAAACGTGCCATATTGTAACAAAACTGCAAGATTAAATCTTTAGTATTTTAAAATTAATAGAATCAGCATGCATTGTGGGAAATGTAGTTTATGGTCAACGCAGTTTTACAAAGATATCGTGAGCTCAAAGAAACAAACCTCACTACTTGATAAAATTATATTTTGCAGTTGGTGTAAAAGTGTATAAACAACAGTAAATCAAATTTTTGGAGGCGTTTTTTTTTTTTTATTCTTAACACCGCTCCGCACATGCCGCACGTCGTTCAGCCCTCGTGACCCCGTGTCTGTGCCTCAACGCAGCGCACGCGGGACGGGGGGGGGGGGGGAGTTCGCCGCTCGCCGCCGCGTGTGGTTCTCACGGGGGTTGTCTTTCGTCGGGTGGAACACTGGTCGGAGCGGGGAATATCTTAACCTGGATAAGCTCAAATTCATTATTATTTCCACCTGAACAAAGGCACATGTAATTACCGTAATGTTGCCAATAGACGCGCACCCCAAGGCGTCCTCTGCGCATCTATTGAAAACACTACGGTATTTTTTTTTTTTTAAAGATAATCAGACCTTGAAGCCCTCGCGGGCCACATAAAATAACGTGGCGGGCCACATTTGGCCCGCGGGCCTTGAGTTTGACACATGTGTATTAGATCATTCTGTTTTGAATATCCCCTCAAAAAAAGCACCAACACAATATGAAAACACAGCGTTCCCTGCAGACCGAGAGAACGTATTCCTCCTCGTAAGTCACGTCCTCATTCCTCTCCAGTCTCCGACCTCCCAGAGAGGCTCAACTTGTCAACAGTGCAACATTTGAGAAAGTGTAAATTCCAGGGGGCAATGAAGGCAAATACACATTTGACAGTTCTTTTTTATAGGAAAATTTATAATTCAGGTTTCATGTTTGGAAAAAATAAAAGAGTTCCTTTTGGTGCAGAAAACTGTAAAACTACTTTTTTCCCCTCAAACCAATACTCAGGAATCGTTAGGAGAATTGATAAAATCTCATAAATTCTCACTCCGAGTGATCTACCTGTTAATTCTCCTTTAAAAAAAAAAATGTAAAAAAAATAAAAAATCAACAAGAGAATCGATAAAGAATTGAATCGTTAAACAGAATCGAAAATGGAATCGGAATCAGAAAAACCGTATCAATTCCCATCCCTAATGTTCACACACAAAAAGATGAAAGATGGACTGTCCCTCCACCATTCACATGTTTACTCTGAAATGAGACCGATTGTTCCACCCCCTTTAATCAATCAGTGCTAGAATCCACCGCTCTGGATCATTTGAAGATGAAAGTCTGACAGATGATCAGAGTTCTGAAGATTCAGTATTCGGCCTCACGTCTTATTAAAGAAACATCTAGAACCGGGTTCCAGTGTGTTCTGTTCAGGGGGAAACTGGTCCAAATGGCTCATTGAGTGTTGAAGGTTGCCAACCTTGAGGAACCTCAGGAGTTGTCTCAAGACATAAAGGACAAGTTTGTCCTTCTCTTCTTAAAGTTGGAAAACACTTTCAATGGGCCCAACAAATGTATTGATGAACTAGTTGATGAGCTCCTGTTCATCTCCTCCAGGTCATCAGGTCCAGTTCTACAGGATGTGGTCCAGTTCTACATTCACATACGTTTACATACAAAGTAAAAGACAGGGGATGTAGCTCAGTGGTAGAGCGCATGCTTCGCATGTATGAGGTCCTGGGTTCAATCCCCAGCATCTCCAAGCTTTATGACTGACATCAGGAACACAAACACAGAGCTCCACAGCAAGCGTTGTGTTGATGTAATCTAAGAAGTAAAGCTGAGCTCTGGAATCCTGCAATCTCACAAACAATATCATGGAGCTTCTGCTGGAAAATCCAAGATTGTGTCAGCCAAGTATTAATATTGCAGACTGCAGTGAGAAGCTGAACACCACACTGGAATCTGATTACATGAACATTAGTCTGAACTACAAAACTCAACTTTGATGTTTCCTTCAAAACCAAAACACTCAGAAATAAACTCTTTTTTTATTACTGATAATGACTCATCTGAGTTTTAAAAAATAACAAACACAAAATTACAACTTGATTAATGCCATTCAAATATATATATATATATATATATATATATATATATATATATATATATATATATATATTCAAATCACAAAAATCTTTGAAAAAATGTGTCATACAAAGAAGATGGGAGAGGCACCTAAAGGAGATCAGAGCAGATCAAAGGAGGAGATGATCTCCTTCAATCTGATATGATCTCAGCACTGGAGCCATGGAAACACATAGATCAAAGGAGATCAGCTTTATTCAACCTTCAGCATTCACACTTGCATTTTCTTCTGGAAATACAAACCTCTAGAAATTAATATTATCATAACAAACTACAAATGACTGTGTTGCATGTGGTGCGATATAAATAAAGATTCATTGAATTGATGTCATGAGGCACTGCTGGGATTTGAACCCAGGAACTCCTGTTCACTAGACAGGCACTTTGGCCAGCTAAGCCACAGCGCCTCCTTTGGTGCAGTTCAGTGCTGCATTACCTGGTGTCAGAACTAGTTGAAGTGAACCTCAGAGAGCAGATGGCATCGTACAGGTGTTCCTCACCTGTTGAACTAATGCTGGATTTACAGAAGAGTGGCTTCATGACAGCTGGGGAACATCTGGACCTGATGTCAAGAAGCTTCCACATTGTGACATCACCGTGATGTCACAATGTGGAAGCATGGTAACAGACACATGACAGTGACCCAGCGTAACCCAGGATCCAGACACGTGTAAACAGTGTGGATCAGGGCTGCTCCATGTGATGTGATCAGCTGAAACAGATGTTAACCAGGTGTGAACGGCCCAGAAAGACCTGATGAGACACACAAGCTGAAGAGGCTCTGACAGAACTCACTCAGAAACCTGAGTCACTTCTCTGTCTGACAAAACAAACTCCTCCACTTCTTATCATCTTCTTATCATTCTTATCATCCTGTCTTACATCAGCTTAAATCCCAGCAGTTCCTCACAACATTAACTCAGTTCATCTTTACTTATATAGCACTAAATACAACACAGTCATTTCTTGGTGTTTTTACAGGAGAAACCCAACAAGTCCTCATCATCAAGCATGAGGGTGACGGTTTGGTACAGTACTTTCAGTTCCATCCACAACTTTAGTCAGTGAAAACACATAAAAACCCGTACTGTATCATAAAGTACTGGCACATACTGAGTGGTGGAAACGATTTATTTCAAACAGGATAAGTATGAAAGAGTTGGTGAAAGGGTGAAGCTCCCAGGGAGCTGATGGGGTCAAAGATCTTGCTCTAGATCAGGGGTCTCAAACTCAGTTCCTGCAGGGCCTCAGCCCTGCATGTTTTCCACGTCTCCCTGCTTCAACATGGCTGATTGCAATGAGTGGCTCCTTATGGAGCTTTGTGCTGAATATGGTGATGAACCATTCAGGAGTGTTAAAGAACCCAGACCTCCTGAGAGACTGGAACCTTAATCCAGCACCTTGGACTGCTCACTCACACTATAATCATATAAGTGACATCATGGAGGTCAGAGGAGAGTGACATCATGGAGATTAGAGGAGAGTGACATCATGGAAATCAGAGGAGAGTGACATCATGGAAATCAGAGGAGAGTGACATCATGGAGGTCAGAGGAGAGTGACGTCATGAGGTCATCACCAGAGCTCACCTCTGGACATCAAAACAGCCTCCATGCTACGTTTGGCTACGACCCTGACAGACAGCATGTATAGCAACATCTCTCCCTTAGTATAGTGGAGAGTATCCCTACCTGTAACATGGGAGCTGGGGGTTCAATTCCCTGATGGGGAGTGCAGCTCTTTAGTTTACTTACTGATAACCCTCTGGTTCAGGTCAGAAATGCCCTTTTAATCACTTCCTTCCAGGTCACATAAGCTTTTACCAACATTGATGTGTTTCTGTAGTGTAGTGGTTATCACGTTTGCTTCACACGCAAAAGGTCCCCTGTTTGAAACCGGGCGGGAGCATAAAGAAAGGTTTTTGAAATTCCTCAAGACAGTTTCCAACATATTAGGAGTTTAATGAACGACGACGTGTTGTGACATAAGCAAATATAACAACCCAAAACCTTTTAACTGGCAGTGGTGGGACTTGAACCCACACCTCCTGAGAAACTGGAGCCTAAATCCAGAGCCTTGGACCGCTCACCCACACTATAATCATGTAATAATAATAATAAGGTCTATTTATATTGCACATTTCACAGACAAAAAGCCACAAAGTACTTCACAACACAGTTCAAAAACATCAGAAAGTACACAGAATATAAAAGGCCAAGACAAGACAAAATCCTAGCAGCACAAAGGTCGTTAATTAAAAGCCTGAACTAATAGATGAGTCTTAAGTTTGTTCTTGAAGGTGTCAACAGAGTCAATTGAGCACAAAGAGGGAAGAAGATCCTTCCAAAGCCTCGGAGCAACAGCCTGGAAGGATCGGTCACCTCTAGTGAGAAAATGAGAGCGTGGAACCTTCAGCAGGTTCTGATCCACAGACCTCAGAGCCGTTCAGGGTGTAAGGCTGGACCAGATCACTGAGATAAGAAGGAGCCTGACCATGCAAGGCTCTGAAGACCAGGACCAGAACTTTAAACTGGATCCTATAGGACACTGGCAGCCAATGAAGTTCTTTTAGAACCGGGGACATGTGAGTCCTCCTATTAGTACGGCTCAGAATTCTCTCTGCAGAGTTTTGCACTAATTGCAGTGGAGAGAGCTCCTTCTTGTTCAGACATGAAAACAAACGGTTCCAATAGTCTAAACACGAAGACACAAAAGCAGGAATGAGAAGCTCCAAATCGTTCCGTGAGACCAAGTTCCTAAGTTTAGATCTTTTCCTGAGTTGAAAGAAGCAGTTCCTGGTCAGCTGCTTCCAGTGCTGCACTAATGACAGGTCTTTGTCAAAGAGAACTCCCAAGGTTCTAAGACTTGGCTTAGCAGACTGGCCTCAGTCACCCAGGTACTGTTTAATCCCAGGGATTGAATCATCAGGGGCAATAACCAGTGTTTCTGTTTGGTCTGCATTGAGCTGCAGAGAGTTATCGCTGACTCATTGTTTTATTTCCACCAGACAATGGAGCAAGTTTAGCTTCCTGATCTCAGACGGCTTAAAGGAACAGTAACGCTGATATCATCAGCAAATAAGTGGAACGAAACATCACGAAACCTTTGGAGGATCTTTCCGAAAGGGATCAAATACAACAAAAATACACCTCCTCCTGAACCACCTCCTGAATTTCATCCTGAACCTCCTCCTGAACCTCCTCCTGAACCTCATCCTGAACCTCCTCCTGAACCTCATCCTGAACCTCATCCTGAACCTCCTCCTGAACCTCATCCTGAACCTCCTCCTGAACCTCATCCTGAACCTCCTCCTGAATTTCATCCTGAACCTCCTCCTGAACCTCCTCCTGAACCTCATCCTGAACCTCCTCCTGAATTTCATCCTGAACCTCCTCCTGAACCTCCTCCTGAACCTCCTCCTCAACCTCCTCCTGAACCTCCTCCTGAACCTTCTCCTGAACCTCCTCTTGAGCCTCATCCTGAACCTCATCCTGAACCTCATCCTGCGCCTCCTCTTGCATATCCTCCTGCGCCTCCTCCTGAACCTCCTCCTGAACCTAATCCTGAACCTCCTCCTGAACCTCTTCCTGAACCTCCTCCTGAACCTCATCCTGAACCTCCTCCTGAACCTCCTCCTGCACCTCCTCCTGAACCTCATCCTGAACCTCCTCCTGAACCTCATCAAATGCACATAATGCACCTCATCCTGCACCTCCTCTCGCACATCCTCCTGCGCCTCTTCCTGCACCTCCTTCTGCACCTCCTTCAGAGCCTCCTCCTGCACCTCCTCTTGCACATTTCTACATCTCCTCCTTGCGCCTACTCCTGCATAATTATGCACCTCCCCCTGCACAATCCTGCGCTTCTTCCTGCGCCTCCTCCTGTGAATCCTCCTGCACACATCCTGCAGCTCCTCTTGCACAATCCTGCGCCTCCTCCTTGCACCTCCTCCTGCACAATTATGCGCCTCCTCCTGCACCTCCTCCTGCACCTCCTCCTGGACCTCCTCCTGGACCTCCCCCTGTGCCTCCTCCTGCACACATCCTGCACCTCCTCCTGCACTTCCTCCTGTGCCTTCTCCTGCGCCTTTTGCACCTCATCCTGCTCCTCCTTCTGCACCTCCTCCTGCTCCTCCTCTTGCATATTTCTGCATCTCCTCCTTGCACCTACTCCTGCACAATTATGCACCTCCCCCTGCACAATCCTGCTCTTCATCCTGCACTTCCTCCTGCGCCTCCTCCTGTGAATCCTCCTGCACACATCCTGCAGCTCCTCTTGCACAATCCTGCGCCTCCTCCTTGTACCTCCTCCTGGACCTCCTCCTGCACACATCCTGTGCCTCCTCATGTGCCTCTTGCACCTCATCCTGCGCCTCCTCCTTGCGCCTCCTCCTGCACAATCATGCGCCTCCTCCTGCACCTCCTCCTGTGCCTCCTTATGCACACATCCTGGGCCTCCTCCTGGGGCTCCTCCTGGGCCTCCTCCTGTAAACATCCTGAAGCTCCTCCTGCACAATCCTGAGCCTCCTCCTTCACATCCTCCTTCGCCTCCTCTTGCACCTCATCCTGCACCTCCTCCTGTGCCTCCACCTCCTCCTGTACCTAACCTGTGCCTCCTGCACCTCATCCTGCAACTCTTCCTGCACAATTATGCGCCTCCTCCTGCGCCTCCTCCTGCACCTCATCTTGCGACTCGTCCTGCACAATTATGCGCCTCCTCCTGCGCAGATCCTGCCCCTCCTCCTGCGCCTCCTCCTGAAACTCCTCCTGCACAATCCTGCGCGTCCAACTGCACCTCCTCCTGTGCCTCCTCCTGCTCCTCCACCTTCCTGCACACATCCTGCGCCTCCTACTGCACACATTCTGTGCCTCCTCCTGTGCCTCCTCCTTGCACCTCCTCCTGCAACTCCTCCTGCACAAACCTTCACCTCATCCTGCACCTCTTTCTGTGCCTCCTCCTGCGCCTCCTCCTGCTCCTCCACCTTCCTGCACACATCCTGCGCCTCCTACTGCACACATTCTGTGCCTCCTCCTGTGCCTCCTCCTTGCACCTCCTCCTGCAACTCCTCCTGCACAAACCTTCACCTCATCCTGCACCTCTTTCTGTGCCTCCTCCTGCGCCTCCTCCTGTGCATCCTCCTGCGCATCCTCTTGCGCCTCCTCCTGCAGATCCTCATGTGCCTCCTTCTTCGCTGCCTCCTCAACCTCCTCCTGCGCCTCCATCTCCGCCTCTTCCTACACACATCCTGTGCCTCATCCTGCATCTTCTCCTGCACCTCCTCCTGCACCTCCTCCTTCACACATCTTGCGCCTCCTCCTGCACGTCCTCCTGCACCTCCTCCTGCACCTCCTCCTGCACCTCCTCCTAAACATAAACATACAACATTTCTTTCTTCACTTTGATCTCCACTCTCTCTCTCTCTCATCAACAACATTTCACATATATGGTACAAATCCAGCTTTTATACATTTTACACCTCACTTGGGTTTGAGGGAATCACATCCAGAACAGGATGGAACACAGGAGCCATCTTGGATGGGTCTACTGTCCTTTACAGAGACCTGGAACCTTTTGCATGACCAATCTGATTCTAGACAGACCTGAAAGCTAAAGGAACAAATCATAATGCTGAAGTCTGAGTCAAAATGAAAGACTAGCTGAAGTGCTTCAGTTTGGTTCAATCAGTTATAAAGACACAAACTGGAAATTACAACGAGGTTTCTCTGATAAAAAACCAGGAACATGGACATGTTGTCTGACAGTCTCGTTTTCACAACCGATCATCTTCTGCCTCCAGATAAAGACGACTCTGGTGGGATTCGAACCCACAACCTTTGAATGTCTTCCCTGAAGATTAGGCTAGAAGTCCAATGCGCTGTCCATTGCGCCACAGAGCCTCTAGTGGTGGAATGAGGATATTGTCTAACATGAGCAGGAGTGAGAATCCTGAAGGTCTGAGCTCCACCAGGAAACCTTCTCTTTTTACTAAACTACCGATATGATTGAGTTCATGTAATGTGGCTTTAATGTAAGTAGTTATAAGTAGTTTCTACACAGACACTCTAGTGCAGTCATTCTCAAAGTGTGGTACGCGTACCAGTAGTGGTACTCAGGGCTCCCTCTAGTGGGACGCCAAAGGATCACTGAAATAAATAGAAATGCGTTGACATCAACAGTTATTCACGGCAGCAGGCAAGAATTGTTGGCAAGAGGTGGAGGTTTTTATCCCTTTGGGCCCTAAAGCTCATTTTCACTGTTTTCACTGCTGTTGTTTTTACATTCATATCTCACTATATAAAGTGTTTTTCTTGAAAATGTGGTACCGGCGCGTGAACTAATCAGTTGCGGGGTGACCAGCTGTGCCAGTCGGCGTTGTCATGCCCACCTGATGGTGGCACAGGTGGGCATCTCCGCCTATACAGCTCCGGACAACGTTTCTGAAAATGAATTTCCAAGAGTTCCTCCACTGTACCATGAATAACGACATATACAATCGAGTTCTTATGAAAAATAAAGTTTTTATGTGAAAACGGTTATTCAGCGGCGCTTTCTGTGGACTGACCCCGACAAAGGGACCTCATTTCTGGGTTCGTGTCACGGCAACTCATGGTAGAGCGTTTATACCCGTAACTTAGTGTGTACTGCACCTGAAAACACAGGATTTAGCAGCTCTGTCAGAAAAGGCCTATCGAAGTTGATTCTGGTGAAAAAATTGAAGTATTTTGTGTGTAAAATGACTTTTCACATCGAGTCCCGGAGGTTAGCGGGTCGCAAAGCGTAGCATTATGGGCGATCGTGACACAAAGTGCCGCCACTGCCGTAACGCTGCCCGCTGATTCCAAATATGGATGAATTGGACGGTGGAAGAGGAGTTACTTCGATCGCTTCTAAAGCCGTTATCTACTTCATAATATTTATTGTCTGAAATACTCCGTACAAAACATAATTTCCTGAAATGACAACCATGTTTCATTTTCGATTGGCTCGAAGCGGGGGCCATGTAACACAAGAAGGGAGGGGGGATCACAGATCTATAGTAGAATGATAGAGAGACATTCGCTAGAATCCATTGACCATCTTTTTTATCATAGTTTTATTTTTATTCTGTGTGTGTGTGTGTGTGTTTCTGTATCAGAAAGCAGCCATACAGCAGTGTGTGAAGTTCAGGCAGCCTGATTTAATTTTTTTTTGATCAAGTATAGTACATTCGATAATTAACATTTAAGTGCAGTACAGTTTTATTTCATCTTTAAGAACTGTTTTTTTGTTTGTTTGTTTTTCATTTATTTGAGTACAATGTTTATTTAACTTTTCTGTGCAATATATTTTAATTGAATTATTATTTAAGTACAGTCTTTTATTATCCTATATTTAAGCGTAGTGTTACTAATCTAACTGTGTAAAATGTTACAATGGCTGACAATATTAAATTTACTTCTTTAGGAGTAAAACCTCTGCCTTGTTTTTGATGAACGCTTAGGCTTACTAGGCTACTGTATTGTGTTGGTCATTATGGTGGTACTTGGAGAGCCAAGTACTTTCTGGGTTGGTACTTTGTGTAAAAAGTTTGAGAACCACTGATCTAGAACACTGCAGCCCAATAAAGGAACATCTGGTTCATTCATCATCTGGTTCAATTCACCACTTCACCATCTGGTTCAATTCACCACTTCACCATCTGGTACAATTCATCACTTCACTAATTCACCACTTCATCATCTGGTTCAATTCATCACTCCACCAACTGGTTCAATCCAACACTTCACTTATTCACCACTTCACCATCTGATTCAATTCACCACTTCATCATCTGGTTTAATTCACAACTTCACCATCTGGTTCAATTCACCACTTCATCATCTGGTTCAATTCACCACTTCACCACTTCACCATCTGGTTCAATTCATCACTTCATCATTTGATTCAATTCACCAATTCACCAATTCACCACTTCAACATCTGGTTCAATTCACCACTTCATCATCTGGTTCAATTCACCACTTCACCAATTCACCACTTCATCATCTGGTTCAATTCACCACTTCACCAATGCATCACTTCACCATCTGATTCAATTCACCACTTCATCATCTGGTTGAATTCACAACTTCATCATCTGGTTCATTTCACTACTTCACAACTTCACCATCTGGTTCAATTCATCACTTCATCATTTGGTTCAATTCACCAATTCACCAATTCACCACTTCACCATCTGGTTCAATTCATCACTTCATCATCTGGTTCAATTCACGACTTCACCAATTCAACACTTCACCATCTGGTTCAATTCATAACTTCATCATCTGGTTCAATTCAACATTTCACCTTCTGGTTCAGTTCATCACCTCATCATTTGGTTCAATTCACAACTTCACCAATTCACCACTTCACCATCTGGTTCAATTTGCCACTTCATCATCTGTTTCAGGTCATCACATGATCATCTGGTTCAATTCACCACTTCACCAATTCACCACTTCACCATCTGGTTCAAGTCACCACTTCATCATCTGGTTCAATTCACCACTTCATCATTTGGTGCAATTCACCACCTCACCATTTCACCACTTCACCATCTGGTTCAATTCATCACTTCATCATCTGGTTCAATTCACCACTTCACCAATTCACCAATTCACCACTTCACCATCTGGTTCAATTCACCACTTCATCGTCTGGTTCAGTTCATCACATGATCATCTGGTTCAATTCACCAATTCACCACTTCACCATCTGGTTCAATTCACCACTTCACCATCTGGTTCAATTCAGCACTTCACCAATTTAACACCTTTAACATTTAACACAAAGTGTTTGCCAAGGTGAGTGTCCATGTGACTCGTGACTGTTCAGCCCCGTTTCCATTCATCACTTCATCATCTTGTTCAATTCACCACTTCACTAATTCACCATCTGGTTCAATCCCCCACTTCACCAATTCACCACTTCATCATTTGGTTTAATTCATCGCTTCACCATCTGGTTCAATTCACCACTTCACCAATTCACCACTTTACCATCTGGTTCAATTCATCACTTCATCATTAGGTTCAATTCACCACTTAACTAATTCACCACTTTACCATGTGTGGAAAGTTGCGTACGCATCTTTCAGGACCTGTTTTGTCATAATCAACCTTTATAAATTAGTCCAGACATTGTTCTGGCTCCATCATGTTCCTGGTCCAGGATCAGTTTAACATCCAGACCCAGAGCATCGAGTGTTTTTAGGAGAAAATCATGAAATGTGTCGGCGTTGCTGTTTGAAAGCTCCTCAAAGTGAATAAAGCCCCGATTCTGTTGGTTGAGTCCTTTTGCTTCTTGAAGATGTTGCTGGTTGGTCTGGGAGGAGGATTCTCACACACAAAGTCAAAGCCTCTTTGGAAATTTAACACAAAGGATCATGGTTGATGACCAAAGGGCTCGTCCGGGACTTGAACCCGGGACCTCTCGCACCCTAAGCAAGAATCATACTCCTAGACCAACGAGCCGACATGTTGAAGAAGCTAAAGGACTCCAGTGATGTCATAAATAATTCAGGAGATCAAGACTCTGACACTGTCAGGTCACAGTTTGACAGTCTGGTTCAGTAGCACATGCTCAGTAACAGTGCTCCGTAGCCTCCGCCTGTCCCTGTGGGGGGAGTCGGGAGTGTGAAAGAAAAGTTCCACCTTGAGAGCCGGGACCAAAAAGTGACGGTTGCAGTAGATCCGAGCACCACTGTCGTATAAACGGAGCACAAATGTGACTAAAGTTTTGTGGTTCTACTTGTTTTTGTTGTGGTGTAAACGGACCTTAAATCATCTGTAAATTAGAACCCTGATTGTTGTGGGCTGAAGATGGAGATGTGTAGTCTGTAAGTCAGATCAAAGCAGGACAAAATCTTTTATCTTAGCTTCAACACAGCAACAGCCGATGATCTCCTTCTATCTGATATGACCTCAGCACTGGAGCCATGGAGACGCATAGATCAAAGGAGATCAGTTTTATTCAACCTTCAGCATTCACGCTTGCATTTTCTTCTGGAAATACAAACCTCTAGTAATTATTATTATCATAACAGGTCTCTGATATCTGGAGGAGTCAGATCATTCAAGGCTTTAAAAACAAGCATCAGCATTTTAAAATCTCTTCTAAAACTGACAGGCAGCCAGTGAAAGGAAGTAGGGATTGGTGAAATGTGGTCCCTCCTCCTGGTGCCTGTTAAAAACCTGGTAGCAGCATTCTGCTCCAGCTGCAGTCTTTGAACATTGAGCCTACTGATGCCAGAATAAAGGGAGTTACAGTAATCCAGCCTGGACCAGATGAAGACATGTATTACTTTCTCCAGGTCTGCTGGGAGAGGAATGACCTGGTCCTGACTAGTCGTCTCAGCTGAGCAAAGCAGGATTGGACTACCTTAGTCACCTGACAGTCAAAGGACAGGTCGGAGTCGAACGCCACACCTAAATTGTGGACCTCTTTTCAAACATTGCTCACTGAGCTACCAAGACTAGAGCAAAGGTTGTTAATATAATTAAAGTTAAAATATTTTGCAATCAACCTAATAATTCATCTATCATTCTATCTATCTATCTATCTATCTATCTATCTATCTATCTATCTATCTATCTATCTATCTATCTATCTATCTATCTATCTATCTATCTATCTATCTATCTATCTATCTATCTATCTATCTATCTATCTATCTATCTATCTATCTATCTATCTATCTATCTATCTATCTGTCTGTCTATCTATCTATCTATCTATCTATCTATCTATCTATCTATCTATCTATCTATCTGGAATTGATCTTTTCTTTTTTTTTTTACACAAATTACAGTTGAAATCCCCTCCTGGGATTATTCTGCCTTTACTTCCTGTGTCATCGTCACTGAAATGTCTTTAAACAATGTAGGCAGGGCGGCACGGCTCGGTTGGTAGAGCGCTCCTCTCTCAATTGGAAAGTTGCATCTTCAATTCCCATCTCTGCCTGCCTACATGCCGAAGTGTCCTTGGGCAAAACACTGAACCCCAAACTGCCTGGGTGAATGCAACGTGAGAGTGAGAGTGAGTGGTTGGTGGTTGTTGCTGATGGTGCAGATTGCCACCAGATGGCACTGTTGGTTTGAAGATAGAGTCTGAAAGACTGGCAATGAAGTGGACTTTCAAATGTCTGTTGAACAGACAGCGCCATCTAGTGGCTTCAGAAAATAAAGAGAGTGTTTCATGAAGCTTCATTTGGCCATCACTCTCAGGGCAGCTGTGGCTACAACGTCCAGTATGGACTGAATGAGTAAAGCAAAGTAAAGCGTCTGTTCTGCCCTGCGGATCTCAAGTTATTGTTCCTAGTGGGACCGGTTTCAGGGACGGAGCAGTTGTGCAGAAGCGCGAAAACCAAAACAAGTTGTCTTTCTTTTAAGAACTCGATCAGATCTTTGTCTGTAAGTAACTACACAGTGATACTATAGTTCATCCTGTCGTACATTGATTTACATTTGTGATACATTCTGTTACGATTAGCGGCTGTTGTTTTTGTCGTTGTATTATTCAATCTGCCCAGCAGGGGGCCTCAACACTGCGTCACAGGTTAATGAGAGGATTTGATTTTATCTGTTTAGCCACATTTACTGTGTTTAGAAGTGTAAAACTTGAGATTATTATTTTTTACAAGACTCAAGAGACATTATACTTTTCTGATGTTCATTTCCTGTTTATTGTTTCAGTCTAACAGACTAAAATTGAGAAATAGGTGTAAAGAAATAAAACTGAGGAAGAAAAGAGAACAAAAGACGAAACCTCAAACCTCAACCAAATTTCTGGAGCTTCGTTTCTTCATGATGTTATCTATCTGTCCAGCTGCACAAAACTTTGAACGTGTATTGAGTGCAGAATAATACCTGTTCAGGTTTGCTGTAAAACCAAGCAGTTCTTCATTCCAGCTTCAAATGGAGAGAACTTGTTTTCCTGAAGCAAAACTTCTCACCTGCAGCCAATCAGGCAGTGAGAAAATATGATGCAATACAGCCAGCAGTCTGCTCAGATGTTTCCTGATTGTTTTGAAATCCAGAGCGGAGCTTTTCAGCATCTTCAGGAAGGAACAATGGACTACAATTTGTTGAGTTTCTAAACAGCGAGCACAAAGATTCTCCACTTCTGCACCTTGGTGGTCAGGATCAGTGTCTGCTTCGTCTGACTCAGAAGTGAGACTCAGATGGAGACACAACACTGTGTTGGCAGGCCTGGGCAGCTCAGATGGTAGCGTATCAGACTTTTAATCTGATGGTCCAGGGTTCAAGTCCCTGTTCAGGCTCTTTGTGGGAACAAACTTGAAATTGAGCAGGATTACTATTGCAGCAACACATCATCAGTAGGATAAAACTAACCTGTCTCTTGATGGTCTACATCAGGGTGTCCAAACTGGGTCCTAGAGTGCTGATGTCCTGCATGTTTTAGTTCTCTGCCTGTTTCAGCATACCTGAATCTAATGATGACGTCATCACCAAGGTTGTGAAAAGGAACAATAATGAGCCTTTCATCACAAAGTGGATGGGAGAGGCACCGGATGGAGATCAACGGAGATCAAAGCCAGAGGAAATCTTTGATCTGATCATCTCCAGGGCAAATGGCACTGATCTCCTTTGATCTGATAAGAGATCAGCACTAGAGCCATGGAGATGCTGAGATCAAAGGAAATCAGCTTTATTCAATCTTCAGCATTTATACTTTCATTTTCTTCTGGAAATACAAACCTATAGTAATTATTATTATCATAACAGTTTTCTGATATCTGGAGAAGTCAGACCATTCAAGGCTTTAAAAACAAGCAGTAGCATTTTAAAATCTCTTCTAAAACTGACAGGCAGCCAGTGAAAGGAAGAAGGGATTGGTGAAATGTGGTCCCTCCTCCTGGTGCCTGTTAAAAAGCTGGTAGCAGCATTCTGCTCCAGCTGCAGTCTTTGAACATTGAGCCTACTGATGCCAGAATAAAGGGAGTTACAGTAATCCAGCCTGGACCAGATGAAGACATGTATTACTTTCTCCAGGTCTGCTGGGGAGAGGAATGACCTGGTCTTGACTAGTCGTCTCAGCTGAACAAAGCAGGATTGGACTACCTTGGTCACCTGACAGACAAAGGACAGGTCGGAGTTGAACACCACACCTAAATTGTGGGCCTCTTTTCAAAAAATGCTCAATGAGCTACCAAGACTAGAGCAAAGGTTGTTAAAACCACCAGAACTGGGTCCATTGGGGGCGATCAAAATGATTTCAGGTTTTAAACCGTTCAGCTGTAAAAGGTTTTTGGACTTTGGTTCTTTACTTTTGTGAGGCAGGACAGGATAGAGGCAGAGTCCTTTGAGCAAGGCTTTATAGGGAAGTTCAGTTGTGTGTCGTCTTCATGAAAATGAAAGTTAACATTAAGGCCACCCAAAACAGAGCCTTGAGGGACACCACAACAAAGAGCAGCACAAGAGGAAGAGGTCTCTCCAAGCTGAACAGAAAATGATCTGTCTGATAAATACCAGGAAAACTAGTTAAGATCAACACCAGTGATGTCAACAAGATTTTTCAGAGGGTTAATTAAAATCTTATGATTGACTGTGTCAAATACTGAGCGAAGGTCAAGGAGGATTAAGAAGAAGTACAAGTCATTATTGGCTGAAAGTAGTAGATGGTTGGTGACCTTAACCAGCACAGTGTCAGAGCTATGATGTGCAGGAAACCAGACTGAAATGTCCCAAAGGTTTGATTTGAATCCATCAAAGATAATGAGCTGGGAAGCAAAGCAACAGTTTTTCTAAAATTGAACTGCAACTGATTGTCATAAATAAGGCAGGAGATCAGGACTCCTTACATCCTTGACAGAGCTCATGGAATGACCACAACCTGACAAAAGTAATGAAAACATTAGTCATGGCCGACCTTGAAGAAATGAAGCTGAAAGTTGAACTGCTATTGGAGGATTTGTAACTTTATCTGACCAGGTTCGAGCACATTAATGGCAAACTGCAGGTCGTGTGGCTGAGTGGTCCAAGGTGCTGGATTAAGGCTTAGGCATTAAGGCATTTTAGCTTAGTTGCACGGATTCACAAAGCACATAAAAACATTCAGAACATTCAGGAATAGTGTGACTTTTGTTAAGATTTGGCTCATCGTTTCTGGAAAAAAAAAAAAAGATAAACTCCTCATTCAAAGTGGACGGAGGTTTGATGAAAACCACAAAAACAGCCTCTGAACTTAAAAATGAAAACGTTGCAGCATCTGTCCTCTATTATGGAGACGGTACGAGTCGGCAGCAAGAGACAAAATGGAGGCACAAAGATTATTATCATAGGAGTGTAATGATTCTAGAGTGTAATGTGTAATGATTCTACCAATATAAGAGCCACTGTGATAGAGTGGGACCTTTCCAGGGTACTTTAATAATGAAGTTGGAATGACAGGATGAACGCAGAATGAACGTGATGAATGTGTGTGTGTGTGTGTGTGTGTGTGTGTGTGTGTGTGTGTGTGTGTGTGTGTGTGTGTGTGTGTGTGTGTGTGTGTGTGTGTGTGTGTGTGTGTGTGTGTGTGTGTGTGTGTGTGGTCTACAAAGGAAACAAACAAATACAGAACAATATTGAAATATTGTACAAATAAATAAAGCTATATTATCCAATATTAAACATTGTCAATTCTTACTTAAAGTATAATGGTTTGGTCAAAATAAACCAAAAGGTAATACATTTGAACAAAGTATGAATATAAAGGCTGAATAATCAGGCTGTAATGAAATGAAGGATTTTAAACAGATTTGGTGGTCTGTGTCTCCCTCTAGTGGGTGTAGACTGCAACTGCATCTTATTAAACCGATCACATGAAGACAACATGAACAATTAGTTGAAACAAGGGCATGCAGCACATATGGAGACTAAACTACACATAACAACGTCAAAACAGGCCTCAAGTACTCAGCAATACACCTTGAAAGACATAACAAAGGGTTTACACGAACTAATGACACCGTCACATGAGCCTAATTATCTTAGGAACGATTCTCAAACGTGTTCAAACTTCAAAATAAACTCAGGATGGGCAAAGAGGGTTTAACTAAAAAGTACCTTGTCAGTCATGAAGCAATATTTACACATTTACACAGACTGTCACTTACTTTGGCTCAAGCACACACACCAATGGTATCCATCGTGTACAATGTGCTCAGAGTACTGAGGAGACGCTCAGAAAGGAAGTGACACTGTAACTTCAATATTTTCACATTAAAATAACAAGCATAAAATACTTTCTGACAGCAGTGGAAGAGTCCAAGCAGCTGGATCCTCTCACTATTCACAATTGGGTGTGAGAGATGTGTGTCATCAGCCATGGCTGAACGTCATTGACCGTCTCTCCTTTGTTTCTCACTCTGCTTTACTTTTTAACCTTTATCTGACCAGTGGCCTGAACTAGGAACCCTGATCAACATATCCAGGATCTCTCTGTTTCCTGGGTTGACTGATCCTGATCACCGTTACTACCAAGCAGGTTATCAACTCGCTGGTTCAACCCAGACCTACGTGTGCACATTCACATGAAAGGGGCGGAGTTTGCAGTGTCTGACCAATCACACACAGAGAAACTCTGCAGAGCAGTTTACAGATTACTGAAGGAGCAGTTAATCTCTGAGATTATGAAGAATTAAAACACATCCAGCAGCTAAAAGCAACACTGCTGCTGCAGCCAAAGCCAGAACATTCCTGACTTGTTAATGCTGACTTGGTGAGATTATATGATATTTATTTATCAGACAAAATAAACAGACAGCACTGTGATCACTCAGTTTCACTTTATTCCAGCAGAAACGTGTCGGGCTGAACTTCCTCACTGATCTTCTTTTAGTTTAGATTTTCCATCCAGTTGTTTTGAGGCTGAGTTTCTCTTGTGTTTTATGTTGGAATATTAATTCATCACCGTGACGACAGGAGTAGTTCTGGTTCCATAAATTCATGTTTCTGCAGTTCTGTCAGGTGTGATCATTAAGCTCATTATTCCAGATCAGCCCTCGTGGAGATAAACAGACCTGGAACAAGTCAAGAACAAAAACCTCCTTCAAAGCCTCAGAGACCAGGATTTATTTTATTATGTCAAAAAGATCTCTAAATTAATTTCTCATCTCCGCTCTGCTGCAGCTCAGTGCTGAACCTGCCCACCAATCACCATCATTTAAGAATGGGCGGGGCATTTTCCAATTGGTCAGGAGGCGGAGCTTTGACATCTTATCCAGAACATAACCAGCAGGTTAGATTTTCGTGGTAAGTTACCAGGTGAGTTATCCTGGTGAGAAGTGAACTAGCGTCATCGTACGGAAAACCAGAGTTAATCCTGAAGTTATCTCGATAAGAGAAAATCCAGCTTTGTAGTACTCAGGCCTCAGGTCACACAGAGTTTACCAACATTGATGTGTTTGTGAAAGTTTGAGTTGAAAAAGAGCAAGAAGAGCGCCCTCTAGCCAGGGGGATTAAAAGCTCACAGCACCTGCTATTCTCAGGCAGCCTCCCAGACAAGCAGATGGCGCTAGATGGCGCTCTCTGTTCAACAAATATTTGAAAACACACTTCATGGCCAATCTTTCAGCCTCTATCTTCAAACCAACAGCGCCATCTGGTGGAGTCAGAAAATAAAGAAAATGGTTGATGAGGCTTCATTTGGCCAAGGCTCCATCGAGGCTCTGTGCCGGTGTAAGATTGTAAAAGGACCCTCATAGAATCTGAACCCCGAGGTCCATTTTCCACAGCAGGTAATAAGGACCCCTAATATTTGTACTGAAATGTTAATAGAATTTAAGAACATAAATAAATATGAACAGAAACAACAACATATGATAGATAGTGAGTAACTATTTTATTCTAGATCAACTATGAGAGAGAGAGACATCCTGATGGTAGATTTTAAAAGAGTTAGAATCTTCTTAATGATAGAGCAGCTTCATGAGTGACGACAACATGAACTCTTTAGGAGCTACTGCCGTGACCCGGATTTGAACCAGGGTTGCTGCGGCCACAACGCAGAGTACTAACCACTATACGATCACAGCCACACAGACATGGATATACGTCACATTAACACAGTGAAATGTCGGCGAAAGTCTGGAGCTTCAGCTGTGATGTGATAAAGAAGTAATTTTCTTTGAGAGAGAGAGAGAGAGAGAGAGAGAGAGAGAGAGAGAGAGAGAGAGAGCACAGACCTGTAAGAAAGTATAAGTCCAATGAAATAGAAAGTATAGAGTCTTACCTTACTGTCAGCCTCCCTGAGTTTTTGTCTCCTCTTGCCTCAGCTGCACCTCGACACCCTGTCCATGAAAATCACAAACAGAAGGGATGACAAGACACAACCTTGGTGAAGTACTATGTATTCCAGAACTTTCCCAGGGAGGCTGTGAACTGTGATGCCCTGATGGTTCTATTTGCTGACTCTGTTTGGTGATGTCATAGTGATGTCATAAAAGAATGGAAACGATCAAAGTTATTTTACTTCGATCTTCACTTTGATCTTGACAAAATTATTAGTTATTAACTTCACCAACCAAGTTAGGTTATGTTTTCATCTGCTGCATTTATTTATTGTTTTTATATATATATGTATGTATGTATGTATGTATGTATGTATGTATGTATGTATGTATGTATGTATGTACTGTATGTACTGTATGTACGTGTTTTAACTACTTGCATGAAGTGTCACATTTCAGAGGGGTGGAGTCATGGGCCCTTACAACCTATTGGCTCTTTCACTTGTTAACAAATCACATTAAGGTTCTGATGTGGATCTGAACTGAATTTGGTCGCTGCCAAAAACAGACTGGATCAACAGCTTTTATTTCAAAAATAAAAACAAAGTCTCACACCTGAACAATCAACATATAAAAAACGAAGCGAATCCTACATTACCACGACCCCCTCCTACAAATGGTTGGTCTAGTGTTTCTTTCATGTTGTGGTTTTATTTCCCATTGCCCCTGAAGGCAACAGACACACTCACCAAAGTCATGCAGCAACCAACCAACCAACCAACGAGCAACAGGAGCAGCAGGTGAGGAAGTAAAAGGACAATGAGGACAGAGCAATGACTGAAAGTCATTTCATGTAAACTTAAGATGCTATCAGAAGATCAAGTTTTTGACTCAATGACTGTTGAGTAATTTCATATGTGACGTTAGCAGAAGCAGCTTTTCTAGATGAAGTCTAATAAATGTGGTGAAACCATGATGAGACTCTCTAATGGTACTTCACATATTACACGATGGATAGTTTTAACCACGAAGGGACTTGAACCCTCAACCTTCTGATCCGAAGTCAGACGCCTTATCCATTTGGCCACGTGGTCCCATGACTCCAACATTTCAACCAAACACTGACAAACTCACTTCCTTGATAAAATGTCAGGTGTGTTCAATAATGTCAAAAGGTGGACAGTTCATCCATTTATACACACTTCTCTATTGTCTCACCATTTGATCCTGGTTTCCAGGGTTGAAGTCCCTGTTTCTGTCTCGTGATGTTCTATGTCAATACAGAACAGTTCTCTGGAGTCTCCATGCAGAGGAGTGTTGCTTTCATGATCTACACCAGGGTTCCACAATCCAACAACTTAAGTGCCGGTGCCCTGCACGTTCTAGCTCTCCCAGCTTCAGCACACCTCAATCTGATGTTGATGTCATCATCAAGTTTGTAAAAAAAGCCAAGTAAGGAAGCTCTTATTGTGTTCAGGTGTGTTACAACTGGCCAAGAATTGGGGAACTCTGATCTCCACCCAATTGTCAAATGACTGATATCCTGAGGAGCTGCTGTCCAGTAGAGAAATACTCTGGTGGAGCTGCTGTTTATCTTGATCATATCAAGTATGAAAAGTCTCTGAGGTTACATAACCAGCAAACATAATGACTTTATTTCTATAACACTTTTCTAAACTCAGTATTAAAGTGCTTTTACATTAAAAACACAATACAATGTACAACATTGAAATACAGAACAAACAAAAATAGACAAGAAGAAAAAGAATCTAAAAACAAGATAACGTCAGTTTATAAAAGCCAAGTGATAAAAATGAGTGTTAAGAAGAGACTTAAAACAGGATATTGAGTTTTCCTGCCTGCGTTCCAGAGCCGAGGGGCCGGAGAGTAAAGGCTCTGTCACCCTGGTAATGAGCCTTGTTCTTGGTACCATTAGTAGACCCCTGTCAGAGGAACGGTCTGGATTATTTAACTTTGTGAAGTGACCTTGAGTGGTTTGAAAGGCTTTTGTCAGATCAAAGTTGAGATCAAATTGAAGAAAGAAATGTTGTTACTTTGATCTTTTCCATTCTTTTATGACATCACTACGACATCACCAAACAGAGTTAGCAGATAGAACCATCAGGTTATCACACTTCACAGCCTCCCTGGGAACGTTCTGGAAGACATAGTCCAGAAAGTGTCAGTAACAGAGGAAGGTTTGGATCCATGGAGCTCTGGGATCTGGGCCCAGCAGGCTTCCACTGCTCCACTCTGCTCAGAGCAGGAATCACAAGGAGGGTCTGAGAGCAACATCATCCACTGGACTTAGCACTTCTCTTTGCTTTGCTTTGTTGAGAAAATCATTTCAGTGGAGAATATGAGCACTCATTGTTTCATCACAACCAGATTCTCTGTGCTTTATTGTGGAACATTTGTTCTTCAACAATCCAGGTTCCTTGTAGGATCTTCTTCCCACTGAGGTCCTTGTTCAGGGACATGGGGGACATGAAAGTCCACTTCAAGGAATTCCACCTTCCATTTCCTGCAGTGTGATTAGTTTCCAGGGTGCTGTTGGTCTTGTTGACAGTGTTGGCTTGGACAGAAGAGGCTTGAACAAGCAAACAAGCTCATCAGGGTAAAGGCTGTGAGACGGGTGGAGCAAGGAAAGACCAGAAAATTCTCCAGCACACGTGACCTTGTATGTTTGTAGGTCAGAATGTCCAGGGGTTGTGGGTTGGAGTCCCATCTGGGGTGTTGAAGTTGATAGAGGCTAAAGTGTCTGTTGAAGCAGCTCATTGTCACCATCACACTGCAGCTCCTTCACTCAATGTTTCTCTAACATGACAAAGCAACTAGAGAGCAGCTGGGATGTCAGGAAGTTAGAGGATCTTCCCCACGTCTTGTGACAAACATTCTGTCTTTCAGTCTCTAAAGAACACACATGAGCGCTTTCATTGATTTCTCCTTCTGTTTTTACAGAACATTTTTTAACCTTCTTTTACTCTGTGATCATTCAGGATAAACATGTTTCAGTCCCGGTCCAATGTTTTCTCTTGTTCATTACCGTATATCCTGGACTAGAAGTCCTGCTTTCTTAGTTGGTGGCTGATCATTCTACTGACATTAAGAAGCAAATCCTCTTTCAGTCCTTCTATTACACTTCATCCTGTGCAGGGTTGCAGGGAGGAGACACCTGGACAGGTTCACCAGTCCATCACAGGACACACACACACACACACACACACACACACACAGATCACTCTCCTGTGTTCAGCTTCATACTTTCACTCACCAAACGTTTCTTCCTGGTATTTCTTGTCCTACAATAAAACAACCACGTTGTCCTGCAGGACAAATCACGTTGTGTCTCCTGCCCTGCAGCTCTCATGTCTCTCGCTCGCTCCACTTCCACCTCTTACATTTCTTAAAGGGAAACACGCTCCCCTCTCTCTCACTTCCTGTCGTTTTCCTTCAACAGAGGGAAAGTTTCATTCAGACCAAAGTTTTATCCACAAGATGAACCAGAGTGACTCTAAAACCTTGTAGGAATTTGGGTTGTTGGGGCATCGACACATTATTGGTTTGTTTCCTCAACTCTGATGAGGGAGGTTGGGGGTTCAACTCCCAGCTGAGTTGGTTCCTGTCAGGACTCACTACAGCATTTTATCTCAGTTGAAGACTTCAACATTTGAAATTCTGCTGGTCATGGAGTAGATACTGAGACTGATGACATCACAATGATGTCATAAAGTGGCTCCTGCCATGTTGCCATGGTAACTGTTGCATCATAGAATGAATTCACTCAGCTAAGCACAGTTTTACCTCCTGTCTGGTTCTTCTGTCTGCCACAGACATGGTGGACTGAAATTCACTCCGCTCCCACTTCCTGCTGAAACACGTCAGATGCACTGACCGCCTCACGCTTCACAATGCCTTCCTCCAACAACTTACCCGACAAACACAGTTTAATTTCTGCCTTACGAGCATTCAAAGGCACATCAAGCTTGAAAAAATTAGCAATTAACAATAAATCTGCTTTTGTGCACTTTTCCAGCTTCACTAGTGTGGGAGCCTGTACAAAATCTTCAAAATCGAAAACCATCCTGTTAATTAAACAAAATCTTACCACGGTAGGAAAAAGAAACGGACGAGCCCCCAATTTATGTTACGACCCAGTCTAGGGGCAAGGCCGCAACATAAAAGATTAAAAGAAAGTAAGGAATATGTACAATGGTACAAATAATCTCAACAACCAATTCGAGAATCGCCACCAGTTCTCACACAAAACTCTCACCGAATCACACAGAAAATGCTGCTCAGGGGGACATCACCAGTTCTGACAAAAACTCTGGCAAGAAAACACACAAATGCAACACAGCTGCTGTCAGGCCGAGTCCCCCCTTCCTCCACACTTCCTGCACCTTTTGGCTCCTGGCAGGTGAAGAGCTGACCAATAGGGGCTTGACTCCACTTGACGTCTGGAAGTGGGCGGGGCGAGCAGAGCTGCTATGAAAAAAACAGGACTCACACAGAGAGGTACGAACCAAAACAAAAACACAGGAGGACATAAACAGAACTAAAACATACGGCCAAGGCCGTAACAGCCACTAGAAGTAGAGATATTTTCAGGATTGTTACGTTACGTTATGGAACGAACACTGAAGGTAACCCAGAAGTGGAGTATGGACATGATTGTGTGTTCATCTGTGGTCTGGTGGTGAGTGTGTGTGTTGCCTTCAGGGGCAATGGGAAATAAAACCACTGCATGTAAGAAACACTAAACAATAAAAACACTTCTGGTTAAGATCACAGCAACTTAAAACACAATAAATAAACCAAATATGCAGCAAAATCATTGAACTGTGACTAAAAAGCTGTGAACAATGAAGCTGTCCCATGAAGACAAAGTCTTGACTAGTTTCCTGCTGCTGGTTGATCCATGATGCAGAAGATTTGGATGAATGACTGATGGTTTCTTTGTATGTTTCACATCTTGTTTTGCTCTTGTATAGAAAACATTTACAATCACATTCAACACAAATATTGGAAGAAAGAAAGTAGATGTTTTCACCAACGTGGGCCGGGGAGCTCAGCTGGTCAGAGTGTGGTGCTAATGAACCCATGACCTTGGTGTTATTAGCACCAAGCTTCATCAACCACTGTCTATATTTTCTGAAGCCACTAGATGGCGCTGTCTCTTCAACAAACATTTAAAATACACTTCATTGCCAGTGCTTCAGGATCTATCTTCAAACCAACAGTGCCATCTGGTGGTGAGAAAATTAAGAACGTGGTTCATGAGGCTTTATTTAGCATCACTACTTGTGAGTTTCTCCACCTGTCACACAGGAGACTGGGGTTCACTGTCCTCATGGAGTTAAGGGATTGTTGTGGAGGATTGCTCACACTGCATGAGCAAGGCACCACTGTTATAAATGGCTGCAAACCCAGGCCTCCAGCGTGGCAGGGGACAACTCTACCACTGAAGCACCAATGCTAACACATCAGATCAAACTGTCTCCATTTTAAATGTCAAAGAGAACTTGTCAGCCACCTGACGGCAGAGAAGTAGATGACCTCACCAAAATCTGCCTCTGATTGCTCCAAACAAGTCTTAAATTGGCGGTGATTCAGACCTCTGGACTTCAGGAAATGATCCGTCTTCACAACAATCTCCATCACATGTTTCATTTCAAGCGTTTGAGCAGCGAGGGCTTCTCGCTGTATTATGCAGCGATATTTAAGGAATTTCTCACCTCTGTTGTTGACCACTTTCTCAGAGAGCAGCGACACGGCACCTGTCTTTCTCCAGACCATTGCCGGTGCTCCATCTGTTGTGACACCGACCGCAGACGGCAGCTTGGCATTGTATGCATCGGGACTGTGACACACAGCATCACAAATGTCGACTCCCCTTGTTCTGTCTTTGATACTCTCCAAGCTTAGCAGCTCCTCGCCGATATCAAAGTTCTCCGTCACTGTTTGGATGAAAGTCAGCAACTGTGCTGTACGGGAAATGTCCCTGCTTTCATCCAGTGCAATGGAAAAGGCTCCCTTTCCCAGGCACTCCATGCCTTGTCCCAGTTGCTCTTTCAGATTTTTGGCCAGGTCTTCCATTTGTCGGGCCATTGTGTCATTCCACAAACTTATGCCGCAGAGCTTTGTTTTTTGCTCCGGGCATAAAATGTCAGCCACTTTCAAAATGCACTCTCGCACAAATTCTCTGTCACTGAACTTCTTGAGCTACCACGTAGTGAGCCTGTGTTACAGCTTCACCAGACTTGGACATATTTGAGAAAACGAACTGCTGTGCAGTGGAGCCTCTTTTAAGTCCTTCAAGCTTACTGCTGCGCTCTTCGCCGGTGAATTTGTCGTAGGTTATATGATTGGTATCATAATGGCGTTTTATGTTGAAGTCCTTCAGCATTGCATTAACCTGCTAGCAGATCAGGCACAGGACTTTATCCGCCCCGTGAGGTAGGACAAAGTAAGCGTATGTCCACTTATCTTGAAAACGCCTTTTCTCCTCGCCAATATAATGTTTTTTTCTCGAGGAGCCCAGCTCCCACTCCGACTCCATATTCACTACTGCTGTTACGGTGCCGTGCCAAAGTAAATACCCCCTGGCTGAATCTGCACCCCCTGCCGTGGGAGTGCGCATCCCAGTGGTGAAAAAAAAACATTGAACCATAGATTTCTGCGATTAAGGTCAAGTGAGGGCTTAACGACACCTGTAATTACCGCTTATCCTGTAATTACCGCTTATCCCAATAGATGGCATTAAAGACCATGAAATGGAGCTTCATACTGCAATTTGCAGTTAGATTAAAAATAACAACTGTAAAATCATGGCGGGCCACCAGAAATGTTTCTGCAGGCCGCCATTGGCCCGCGGGCCACACTTTGAGAACCAATGGTCTACCTGGTTAGCATTGAGATAAGCTAATAGATATCATGCTAGTGTTGCTAACTTGGTTCCTTCAACAAATGTGGCTTTGGTGAAGAGCTGCGCTCTACCGAGTGTAGTTCTAGCTGATATGTTATTGATACTTTTTCATTGTAATTATTATTTTCTGATATTTTTTTACTTTTACTAATACTTTATTGAAACATCGTCACATAGCACACATTAGCTAACATACATATTGGCATGTAAATAAAAAACATGTTAGCATGTTAGCTTGGTTGCACGGATTCACAAAGCACATCAAAACATTCAGGCAGGGCAGGCTGAGGACGTCCTTGGTGGTCCTCAATGTCCAATGTCCTCAAGGTCCTTGCCTGACAGGCAAGTCCCCTGTTGGAGGCAACAAGATCCCCATGATCTTCTCAGTGGTAGATCCTCAAATATTATGAGAACCATCATCCATAAATACTCTGGACTTCACTTGGTACCAATAGATTGAAGACTGAGGCAAGTAGGAGAGCTGAGAGTGCTGCAGCTCCCCCTGTAGGATGGTATATGAACTGCATATCTTCCACTTCAAAGGTCTAGAATTCAGTGTGTCCACCACTGCAAGTCAACAGATAGAACCAAACCTTTGGGTTTTAGTGAGGAGTCAGTCTTCTCTTGTATTGATATTAGTACTGTGACGGGCTGAGTTCTACTTTATTATTCTGATCATAGAATCAAATGTGTTTTTTTCACTGTCATTGAATGTAAGGATCTGTTTGCAGAACATCTGACACCAGGTAATGCAGCACTAAAAGTGCACCAAAGGAGGCCCTGTGGCTTAGCTGGTCAAACTGCCTGTTTCGTAAACAGGAGATCCTGGGTTCAAATCCCAGCAGTGCCTCACAGCATTAATTCACTTCAACTTTACTTATATAGCATCAAATACAACACAGTCATTTCTTGGTGTTTTTTACAGGAGAAACCCAGGAAGTCCACATCATCAAGCATAATCATGTGGACACCCCTCCCCCAAGGTGGCAGGTACCTCAACGGAGCGTTACTGTTTGGTACGGTACTTTCAGTATGATCCACAACTTTAGTCAGTGAAAACACATGAAAACCTGAACTGTATCATAACATATTGACACATACTGAGTGGTGGAAACAAGACATTTGTTTATTTCAAACACAATGAATATGAAGGAGTTGTAGACAAGGTGAAGCATCCACAACGGGGTCAGAGACGTACCGTGGAGACCTCTGTACCTGTAAGACTTAGAACTGCAAGCTTCAGGTCCTAAGTCAAGACAACGTGTTGTGTAACCATGGAAGGTTCACTGTAATGTCCTACACAGAAGACCACCACTGTTGACTGTGGCTTGCCCACATTGTAGAAACTACATTGTTGTTGTTAACAAACAAGATGTTGTCACTTTAAACGTTGATGAAATCAGGGCCTAAGACTCGGGTCAGAACCGACCCATTAACATGTGACTGGGTTGTGAAAGCTCACACAGGAGGAGGGTTGAGAAAAGATCTGTTGATTCGCTTGGAATGGAACCCTGCATAGTCCTATAAGAACCCATAAGAACTAGAAGAACAGTTGGGCCGTGACATCAGCCAGCTGCTGAAGAAATGCTTGTTAGGCAGGAGAGTTCATTCTCTGAGAAGAAGCTGTCAAACTCACAGGCCACGCCCCCTCACAACAGGCACATTACTGTGAAGCACTGTTTTAAATTCTGAACTGCCATGAGGCCACGAAGTTGGTCGGGTTTTAACTGCAGGAGCTAAGAGCTTTTAGTGAATCGTTCATGGGCATCACGGAAATCCACCTTCTGACATGTTAATGAGCTGCAGGGCTCATATAGTAACGAGGCTAAATGCTAAAGATGATTGATATACAGTCATTAGCGAGCTGGAAAGTTTTGGCAGTGCGGTAAAGACATACTTTGGTCCAGACGGTTAGTACAGCCCAACCAAATTTCTAAATTTCAAAAGCAACCCGTTAACATGAGACTGGGTTGTGAACGCTCACACAAGAGGAGGGTGAAGAGAAGATCAATTGCATTGGCTGGGAATCGAACCCGGGCTCCTGTATGGCAGAAGAGAATTCTACCACTGGACCACCAATGCTTAAACTTCAGCTCATTCCAGCCAGGAAATGTGAAGCGTTCCACCTTCAGTGCTCCATGAACCCTTCCCCCACAGTTTGAGTGATTCTCACTGTCACTGAGTGAAACTGAACCAAACTGTGACCGGACACTTTTTGTCTCCTGCTGGAAAATAAGAGTCAAACTGTCAATAGTAAGAGAAACATGAAAATCTGACAACTAAATGGACAAAGCTCAGATCCTGAGAGGAGCTGAAGTCAACATTCTTCCATTTGCCATCAGGAAACAGACAGGAATAAACAGCATCATGTTTCTCTCCTCCTGCCTGGCTCATGAGCAGTCACTCCTCACTCTGGGCAGCGGGGTGGCTGATCAAAGCCCACCATCCCGAGTTCCCACACTCCAACTGGAATGGCTGGACGAAGAGAATCCATGCATATGATGCAGAGCAGAGCACACAGATCCACGTCCTCTCAGTCATTGAAGGTGACCTCATGACCTCAACACCATCCGTACCTCTATCAAAGAGTGCAGACGGCTCTCTGCTCCACTGCTCCACTCTGCTCAGAATGGAGATCCTGTCAAATGCCTCCTCCCTGATTGAACCATTTATTTCCAACACGATAAGTATGAAAGAGTTGGTGACAGGGTGAAGCTCCCAGGGAGCTGATGGGGTCAAAGATCATGCTCTAGATCAGGGGTCTCAAACTCAGTTCCTGGAGGGCCTCAGCCCTGCATGTTTTCCACGTCTCCCTGCTTCAACAGGGCTGATTGCAATGAGTGGCTCCTTATGGAGCTTTGTGCTGAATGTGGTGATGAACCATTCAGGTGGGTTAAAGAAGGGAGACATAGAAAACATGCAGGGCTGAGGCCCTCCAGGAGTTTGAGACCTCTGCTCTAGATCCAGAGTGGTAACCACCTCATGCCTGGTATCGAACCGATACCCGATACTAGTATCGGTAAATCCCTATTTTATTATTAAACAGAACCAGCTGCTCCTCCATTCTCCTCCAAACTGACACAGACACAGGCAGCACATGATGCAGTCTGCACACTCACCTGACCCGCCCCCTTCTACACTCTCAGCCAATAACAGGCCAACTCGCTCTAACGGTGCATTCAGGTGACACAAATGAATGGGAACAAACTAAAGGCATCAATAAACCTAAACATTGCGATCAGCCCCCTTTTTTTCAATCAATCAATGAAATGCTTTATTTGTCCCCATGGCGGGGGGGGGGGGTAACGGTCACATAGAGCAGGTAGGCAGGTAGTGCAAATAAATAAATAGATAAATAGTGCAACAACAGACTACAACTTGGTACTAAGTTGTAATAGTAACAATGTGATAATAAAAGCGTGAGTCAGATATAAATACAACAGAGAATGAAGGTCAAAGGTTAAATATGTATCAGCAGGAGGCCAGGCAGTGATCAGAACTGAGTTTTTAGAAAAACAGTTGTCATTTTTATCTTGAGACGGTGGGGGGGTGTTGTCGGCAGATGCTGAAAGTAAGTAAAAGTTACTTATAATCTAATTTAGTTACTTGAAAAAACAAGTAATCAGCAAAGTAACTAGTTACTTTTAAATGAGTAACTAGTAATCAGTAATCAGATTACTTTTCAAGGTAAATGTGGCAAAACTGGTCAGTTCTCACCTGAGGTTTTTAAAATACCTTAGGTGCTTAAAACAAGAACATTCCAGATGAAATAGTGTGTGCCTGCCTCTCCTTTGTTCTCAGCATCTCTATGGCAACAGACGCTGATCCCCTTTAATCTCCTTTCATCTCCTTTCATCTCTTCCATGAGGAACCTCTCCCATCGGCTTTGTATGGGACATTATTTAGCAGTTTTGTTTGGGAAGCGGTTATCTGAATCGTTAACAAAAGTCCTAGCAACCTGTTCCTGATGAGCTTTTTGTGTCTGTGCTCCAGCAGTGCAGGACTAGTTATACACCAAATAACTGAGACCCTGTCACATTGTGGAGGGGGGCGGAGCCATGCCGTACTGCACCTTACAGACCATTTCCTGTTTCACCTGTTAACAAATCACATTATGGATCTGATCTGGATCTGAGCTGAATTTGGTCGCTGCCAAAAAGAGACTGAATCAACGGCTTTAACTTCAAAAATAAAAATGAACTCTCACACATTGAACCATCAAAATAAAATCATGGATCATCAAAAACACTTGGTAAAGGACCAGCTATTACTTAAAACAAAGTAAATCCAACATTAGACACTGTGACAGTGACAGCCTGTAATGACACAGCTGATCAATTAGTAGGATTAATAATGGAAACAGAGACAGAAGGCAGAACAGAGAGAGTGGATTCTATTTAGAAAAAAGGGACTTCAAATGGTAAATTCTAATACATTGTGGACTATTAAATACTCAATCAATCAATCAATCAATCAATCAATCAATCAATCAATCAATCAATCAATCAATCAATCAATCAATCAATCAATCAATCAATCAATCAATCAATCAGCCAACCAACCAACCAACAAACCAACAGACTGAACATAAGTCATGTTTGTATATTACATCCATCCATCCATCCATCCATCCATCCATCCATCCATCCATCCATCCATCCATCCATCCATCCATCATCCATCCATCATCCATCATCCATCATCTATCATCCATCCATCCATCCATCCATCCATCCATCATCCATGATGTGATCCAGCAAACATGTCCAAGCAGTAGTGTTGTGTTGTTGCTTCTCATTGTCAATAGAACCATGAGAAAGTATGAGAGTGACTGATACGCTTGTATGATCACTGGACCTTTTGAAAGCAGTCAGACTCTCATACTGTACCAGTAGCATCTGTGTCATTCACAACCCGTCTCCATCTTAACTGGACTTTCTGTGTACACATATGATTTTGTGTTTTCATCTGTGGACTGGTGGCTAGTGAGTGTGTTGCCTTCAGTGGCAAAGGGAAATAAAACCTCTGCATGAACAGGAATCATGGAGCCTCCCCCTTCTCAGCTCCAAGTGTCCAAATCTGAACAGCTGGTCTGGGCTCTGAGTGGAAGCTGAGGTGGTCATGTGCCTGGGCCTCCAGACTAATCCACTCCAAGTCCAAGTCCAAGTGTAAAACTCAGTCTCAGTCTCAGTCTCTTGGTGCTCTCTCTCTCTCTCTCTCTCTCTCTCTCTCTCTCTCTCTCTCTCTCTCTCTCTCTCTCTCTCTCTCTCTCTCTCTCTCTCTCTCTCTCTCTCTCTCGTTCTCTCTCTCTCTCTCTCTCATTTGTGTTGACATCTATCTGTTGTCTGTTTTAACCCTTGTATTATGTTAAGTGTCAATTTGACCCATTTCAGTTTTTGAGTTGACTAAAACATTGGTTCCATTTTTTTTTTCTTCATGAAATTTTGTGACTTTTCCTCATCTAGGGTCATCAACAGGTGTGTAAAAGTTGGAGTCTTTGACATGTAGTGGAATGTCTGTGCAGAGTTTACATACAAAGATGATGTTGCGGGTCATTTTGACCCGGACACTTTAATGTGGGTAAGGAGCTGTTCACATCCAATATATACCTGTTTCTTTGATGTACTTTGTTTTGACTGCCTCTGAACAGCCATTTAGAGAGCAGAGACCCAGGTGTCTGTAGGGGAGGAACTTTCTCTCCCTTATCCTTGTCACTTTTCTCATGTCATTTCTTTGACGAACACACGAACAATGAGCTCCAGGAGATTTACCGCTGAAGAAGCTTCATCACAGATTCTGAACTGGGATAGTGATGCAGAGGAAGAGATTTCAGAGACAGAGGATCTTTCAGGGACTGAGGACCATGTTATTGATGATCCTGATTGTCAATTTTCCTACGATGATGAGGATTCAGAAGATGAGTCTCCCGCCATCTCTCCATCAGATGAAAACCAAGGACTGCAGCAATCCCCATTCACAGAGAGGACATGGGCATCTAAAGACGGTAATATAAACTGGTCAACATCACCACACCAAAGCCGAGGCAGACTGTCATCGTCGAATGTTATCAAAATGACTCCCGGTCCAACAAGATTTGCGATCACACGAGCTGATGATATTCAATCAGCATTTCAGCTCTTCATGTCCCCACCGATAGAGAAGATCATACTGGACATGACAAACTTGGAGGGGAGGCGTGTATTTCAAGAGAAATGGAAGCCACTGGATCAGACTGACTTGCATGCTTACATTGGGATTCTGGTATTAGCTGGAGTGTACAGGTCAAAGGGAGAAGCAACTGCAAGTCTATGGAATGAAGAGAGTGGAAGGCCAATCTTTCGAGCAACAATGTCTTTGGAGACATTTCACATGATATCTCGTGTGATCCGATTTGACAACCGTGACACCAGAGCTGGTCGACGTAAAAAAGACAAACTCGCTGCAATCAGAGATGTTTGGGATAAGTGGGTGGAAATTCTACCTTTGTTGTACAATCCTGGTCCCCATGTGACTGTAGATGAGCGCCTTGTTCCCTTCAGGGGGCGCTGTCCTTTCCGACAGTACATGGCCAACAAGCCTGCCAAGTATGGCATCAAGATATGGGCAGCCTGTGACGCAAAATCAAGCTATGCAAGGAATATGCAAGTGTACCCTGGAAAGTTGCCTGGAGAAGCATCTGAAAAGAATCAGGGGAGGCGTGTGGTGCTGGAGATGAGTGAAGGGCTGCAAGGTCATAACATGACATGTGACAATGTCTTTACATCCTACCGCCTTGGAGATGAACTTCAGAAGAGAAAGCTGACTATGTTGGGAACAGTCAGAAGAAATAAGACAGAACTTCCCAGGTCTTCTAACAAACCTGCGGTGGATCCAGTGGATCCAGGTGTAAAGAAACGGAAAAGATGCCAGGTCTGTCCCGCTCGAGAGGACAGCAAAACAAGTACCTCCTTTGTGAAATGCAAGAATATCATCTGCAGAAAGCACAGTTACATTCTGTCCATCATGTGGACAACATTGGAAATGTTGGACAGAAAAAATCTGATCAAGCGGGGCAAGTTAAATAAAAAAAGAGAAATGTGTTTGTGAAAAGAGAAAAACTTTAAATAGTTCCTAAATATAGTGTTGAAATTGAAAATGTATTGTATGTCACTTTTCTAAATGTTTATATAATCTTAAATAAAGTTGGTTTTGGTTGAACCTTGTTTTTTGACTGTTTTAGTGGATTTACACGGTCCGGGTCAAAATGACCCGCAACATAACCAATGTAATTTTTTTTCAACATAATACAAGGGTTAACCTGCTGCAGAGTTAGTGCTCCACTTCTCCCCACGGTTGGTCGGATGCTTTCTGGAGGAGTGAGGTCATTTCCTGTCCTACAGAATGAGAACAACACTCCTGACAGGGTCTTCGTCCTCACAGCTCTGATGGCTGCTGCTTTTACATTCTACTGAGAGTTTTCTTGCTCTACTGCTCCTGCAATGAAGAAACGCTTGCTGATCTTATTATTTTACTTTATTTTCATTCATTCTTTGTTTGCCAAAGCGTGAGGGAACGTTGGAGGAATCTTGTTTTATCTCATAAGGAATGATGTGTAGTTTTGCCGTCTCTTAAACTTTGTCCAATGGCTCTCAGTCCGATTCCTGTGTTTCTGTCTCTCGGAGGACAATTCTCCAGACACCTTGGTCCTTGGAGTCGGGTCCCGGCGCCCCTCTGGCCACCAGCATGGGAACTGAAAGGTGCACGGGGGAGGGGCCAGTCTGGTCGTTCCTAAAAAGAAATCCTCCAACTGAACGGTTGCAGGAGGCCGGTTCCCTCTGGGGGTGAGAGGGTGACGGAGTCCCAACAATAGTGAGCAAACAGAGACAGATCCAGGACCAGCTGGGGTGAGGGAGTTCTCTTTAGTGTGAAAGATCCTCTGGTGTAGAAGGGACGGTGTCGGATCTCCGTCCATACGCTGAGTAAGGTTGCACAGTGCAGTAAAAGTGAATACCAGGTTATTTACAACTGGTTTATAAAGTCACCACATTTCCTCGGTGGTTTCGGTGTCTGGATGTGAAATGATGGTTTGTTTTAATCTAGGAAGAGAGACCGGCGCCTCTCGGTCTGTTGTGCACTTAGAGAAAAAAGAAAAGTGCAAACCAAATGATCCTGTGCGCAAAAACTACAAACAACAACAAACAACAAGCCGGCAGATGTTTACATGAAGTGTTCGGCTGAGAGACGTAATTTCTTTTAGTTTTACCTGTGAAAACTGCATGGGTCGTCCTGCTCACCATGGGTCGTCCTGCTCACCACGGGTCGTCCTGCTCACCACGGCTCGTCCTGTTCACCACGGGTCGTCCTGCTCACCACGGGTCGTCCTGCTCACCACGGATCGTCCTGTTCACCACGGATCGTCCTGCTCACCACGGGTCGTCCTGCTCACCACGGATCGTCCTGCTCACCACGGGTCGTCCTGCTCACCACGGATCGTCCTGCTCACCACGGATCGTCCTGCTCACCACGGCTCGTCCTGCTCACCACGGGTCGTCCTGCTCACCACGGGTCGTCCTGCTCACCACGGGTCGTCCTGCTCACCACGGATCGTCCTGCTCACCACGGGTCGTCCTGCTCACCACGGGTCGTCCTGCTCACCACGGGTCGTCCTGCTCACCACGGGTCGTCCTGTTCACCACGGGTCGTCCTGCTCACCACGGCTCGTCCTGCTCACCACGGCTCGTCCTGCTCACCACGGCTCGTCCTGCTCACCACGGGTCGTCCTGTTCACCACGGGTCGTCCTGTTCACCACGGGTCGTCCTGCTCACCACGGATCGTCCTGTTCACCACGGGTCGTCCTGTTCACCACGGGTCGTCCTGCTCACCACGGATCGTCCTGTTCACCACGGATACAGAAGAGCAAGTGTTTTTACTTTCGGTTTTGTTCCGTCCATTGTTCAAAACCAGAGAGAGAGAGAGAGAGGGAGGGGGGGGAGGGGGAGGGGGTTGAGAGAGAGAAAGAAAATTTACCATAAATAAAAAAAATGAGTTCTTATGCAGGGAAAATTGCAAATTTCTCCACATGCGAGATAAATAAAGGGAGATCTTATCTTAAAATAACTTCGACTACACGACTTCCGGTTTTGAACCAAACAGTTAAAAAGCTCCTCCATTGAGCCTCATGAGGAGAAATGAGGTGATGAAATAAACAATACAAACAAAAAGATGAGACGCTGTAGTTCTTTTCCTTCATTCTGGCTGATTGTTGTTTTGAATAAAAACCTGCAGCGCCATCTAGTGGACTGAGTCCAGCATCACCTCACAACGAAGCGTGTTAGAACTGAGTTCCTGCTCAGCTCAGGAAAACTCAAGAATTTCTTGGAAAAACTTGACAAAATACACTTTTTTATTCTTTTTGAGGGAAAAAAACCTCAAACTTTACGTGAAAAGAAAAACAATTATGAACAAATGAAAGATATAATGAACATTATTGAACGTGTGTTCATGGATGATAAGTTCATGCCGGTTTTACACAATAACTGAAAACGTATCGTTTCAGAAAAGTAAACACGTCGGGCCACTAGTTGGCGCTGTTGTCTGTTTGTGAGGTGGAGTTAGAACGTTTTCCATAAGTTGCGCATTCCTTTGTTTCCAAACTGACATGGAGATACAGATTCCAAACATTTCAATCTGTTTGAAGTTTCTCTACGAGCGCGGCGTCTCCGCCCGCTGACACCTCATCACTGCTCCCCGCCGCCGCCATCCTCCCAGAACCCGGCGGGAGCAGAGACTGAGTGAGGGGCGGGGGTGTGGCCGAGCCCCCCGGCAGCGCCTGCTGGCGGAGGCCGAGGCTGGCGTGGACGCGGCGTGGCGGCGAGGTCCTGCGAGGTGGCGTTGAGTAGGCCGGTGAGCCCGGTGTGTTCGGGTCGAGCCGCGGCGCCGGAGTACATCTTGTTGGGACGACCCAGAAGCGTGCGACCTGCGAGAGTTTAGACAAGTAGGTTAGCGTTCCACTGAGTCCGTCACCGTCACCGTCACCGCTGCCGCCAACTTCACTTCCTGTAAGTAAGGCCCCGTTTCCATGGCAACGACTTCAGCCCACTGGCCAGTAAACAAACAGCCAGAACTAGGGGTGGGAATTGATAAGATCTGATCAATATCAGTACCATTGTCAATTCTGCTTTTCAATCCAGTTCCTTATCACTTCTCCTAACGATTCCTGAGTTTTAGTTTGAGGGAAAAAAGTAGTTCTCCAGTCTCCTGCACCAAAAGGAACTATTTTATTTTTTCCAAACATGAAACTTGAATTATAATTTTTCCCTTTAAAAAAGAACAGTCGAAGGTGTATTTGCCTTCATTGCCCCCTGGAATTTACTCTTTTTCTAATGTTGCACTGTTGACAAGTTAGCGCTCTCTGGGAGGCGGAGCCTGGAGAGGAATGAGGAAGTGACGTAGGAGGAGGAACACGTTCTCTCGGTCTGCAGGGAATGCTGTGTTTTCATCGAATTGTCCCTCCTGTCTCCTTCTCTGTCCACGTCTCCTTCACCTGGAAGTGTTTTGTGTGGCGGCCATGATGAGGACGGTCTGAGTTCTCAACAAGCAAAGGAAAGGAGGCTCGTTGCTTCCTTTAGAACCTCCTTTAGCCTAGGAACCACTGGAACCACTGGAGCCACAGGTGATGGAGGCCGGGGGTGTAGCTCAGGAGGAGGTGATGGAGGCCGGGGGTGTAGCTCAGGGCGTCATGGTGCAGGTTGTTCTGACTATCGGAGTAAACCGAAGTACCGGAGGAGAACCAGCACACAGAGAGAACATGAAGACTCCTGCCGGGATTTGTTTTGTTTTAACTGGACCTTGTGGCTGTGAGGCGAGAGGCTGTGGACTCTGTGGATTCAGGACCTGGTGAGAGGAACATGTATTACCGGATCCTATTATTTAGTCCTTTATCGTCTCCCACTTTAGACCTTCTTCCTCACCATGTTTTCTCCTGGTTGAAGGAGGTCTGCGTCGCAACGTGACTTGACGTCGTGCTGGGAAATGAATCCTTAAGAAGAATCGATCACATACAAGGCGTACGATTCCCATGGAATTGATCAATTGGAACCGGTTCTAAGTCAGAACCGGTTTTCAATTCCCATCCCTAGTTAGGGTTAGCTTCCTAACAAAGTTTGTTCGACTGACCTGAAATTTGGTGTGTGGCCTTATGGGGGCGCTACGATTACGGTACACTAGCTAATTAGCTGGATCCCGCCAACTTTTGACTACGCCTTACGGTTAGGATGCTAACAAAGTTTGTTCGATTGAGCTGATATTTGGGGGGTGGCTTGATGTGGTCGCTAGGATTACCGATCACTAGCTTACGGGTCAGAGATGTCCGACGGGCCGGCGTCCGGCAAGGGTCGAGGTCCCGACCAACGCTGCTTGCAGCTTTAATTTAAGTTAGAAACTCCACGTTTTTACTGTTACAGTTTTTGATGCTGGAACTTTAGGTGTTTAAAACAAGTGGGACCAAAGTGCTGTACTTAACTAGACATAGGAATCTTAAAGTGCTTTATGAACAGTGTTGTCGCGATACCAACATTTTGGTATCGATACTGATACCACCATGTACTTTGATACTTTCGATACTTTTCCAAATAAAAAGAACACAAAAAATGTCATTAGATCCAGCCTGTCTTAAGTAGACTAATGTCTTTAAATGATATATTACTATGTAGTAATCTTTATAATATTAAATGGCTAAAATTTAATATTTTTATATTTTATTCTTTTATATTATTATATTACATTTATAATACTAATATTTATAATTGCTTACATACACAAACCGAAGTGCACAAAAAAACAGAAAGGAAAAGAAAAGAAACCAGAGTGCTGTTTTCCGCACTTTTGATTGTCCAAAACATCTAAAACAAGTCAGAAAGTGGAATAGCCCGCTGACGCTTCCCCCACAGAGAGACTGACTCTCCTCAGTGCAAATTACAACACCGTGACGCTCTGCAAAAAAAGATACCCGTACCAACCAGGCCCAGTATAGTATCGTTTTAAAGGCGCAGTACCGGTATACCAATACAGTACCGGTATACCAATACAGCACCGGTATACCGAACAACCCTATGTATGAATAAAGGTGACTTAACTTGACTTCTGCTTAATTTATGTGAGACTTTTTTTTTTTTATTATTATTATTTATTTTTTTTCTTCTCTGGCTCTCAACGAAGGCGGTCGCATTTCCTCCCTCTCCGTTCCCTTATCTCTCCCTGCTTGCTGCTTGCTGCTGCTCTCTGTCCCGTGTGTCTCTCGTCAAATCTAATAAGAGCCTCTCTCTCATCTCTATCCGAACCCAAACCAACCATGGATTTGATCAGCTGGTCTCTGAATGCAATCGACAAAATCTTCTTCACTGGAAAAGCGGGCACAGGAGAGCCCACATGTCCTGCCGGAACTCATTATGCCGGGTACACTCTCGACTCCTGGTCGACGTGGAGGTTAGTGTGCCTGTCGATTTTTTCCGTGGAGGACGTGGAAGACGTCTACATATTTGGATTTATGATATTAGGTATGCTGCTGATTGGAGCGAGCAGCTACCTAACCTATCGCAAAGTTGACAAAATGCTGGCAGCTGCATTGGGAAGGATGTCAGTGATCACTGAAGGACTGAACAGGGCTCTGAACACAGACTCATACGATAAACGAACTCAGAAGCAGGCAGGATGCCACTTCTGGACGTTTGCATGAAATGGATTCCAACTTGGAGAAGCTGGGCGCCCTGAGGGGACGCTAAAATAAAGAAACGGCCACAGATTTGGATTTAAACTCGCTGGAGACCAGAGACTTGTACCCAGGGTGCTACAAAACAAGACACCCTGACCTCAAAACATCTCTAATCTTCATTGGATTCCCATGACAACCAGAGGTTGTTTACATTCTCTCCTAGGATAAAGACGCAACAAAGGCTCTGCCCCCACCTTGCCCTTATCTTCACACCCTTCCCCCCTGAGGAACTATCTCTGACCAGAACTTATCCGAGGTCGTCTCACATCATCAGAGGCCGGACTGACTGGAAGGAGGAATAACTCAGAACTGTCCCCGCCTCCGCTGGCACCCCCCCCCCCCCCCCCCCCCCCCCCCCCCAAGCGGTTGAGGGGTCTCTTCGCGGTCGCGCCCATACTGGCTGCGTAGAGCAAATGGGAGGCTCATGATCGACTGGGGGCAACCTCTCTCCTGCAAACCCCCCCCCCTCCCACCCACCCCACCCCGTGGAATCCTATGTGCTCTGTCTTGTGACATGTACTATGTTGTAATATGCTGGATGCTAAATGTGCTGAGGTGTTTTTTTTTCTTATATTCCAGACTTTACTCGAAGGAGTACTGTCTGCAATGTGACTTCTTTTTTTTCCTCCCTCTCCCAATGTTGTCTTCTTCTTTCCATCTGTGCTTGAAGTAATTTCGTTGTACTGAAAAGTAGAATGACAATAAAATGAATCTTGAATCTTGAATCTTGAATCTTGAATCTTGAATCTTGAATTGCTGGTTGGAACAGTCAGAGCTGGGATTCCCAGCCTTCCTTCCCTGTTTCATTTAAAGTTCTGCTTCTCATTCCAACCAGGAAGAAGAACTTCACTCATTTAATAAGACTGATGTTTAGTTTAAGATCCTAACTTCAGCTGGAGCCCCGACTCTCTGATTAAGTAACGGTAATATTCATTGATTAATAGTTGGAACGGTTTAAATCAATTTCAATGATTTTAACACTTTCAGTAATTTAATACACTTAAAGGAGACATATCATGCTTTTAAATCCTTCCTTTTTACATATAAATCATACAGTTGTGGTCTATACAACGCGAAACTGCAATGCTTGGGTCTGAATTCCTCATTATTAGAGCTCCACAGGCCCCTTTTCAACCCCTTTTCTGATGCGCTTCTGAGAGCAACTCGTTTTGGGGCGGTCTCTTCAAATGCAAATGAGACACTTCATACCCCGCCTCCTCTCCAGGTTGCAGAGGTGATACTCGGTTCAACTCCACCCTGTTCGGCCATCTTTGTAGTTTGATAGAACAGATACAATTATCTAGCGGCGCAGAAACTTTATATTCACACATTATTTACAAAATGTCAACAACGGAAGATTTGTCCATCCAGCCATACATGTTGGAGCCAGAGTCGGACCCGGCGGAGCGAGATGAAAATGACGATGATGCACCTGCAGAACAACGTCTTCATATGGATGTAACGCAATGGTGTGTTACTATATTTACACTAACTTCTCCATCCATGCCCACTACTACAATACTGCCTGTATTACAACGACTATTTAACACAAAAGTTACATTATAATCTAAAACGAGCACACAGCGCTAACATATGAAGACGGTGCAACTGCTAATGCTAACAAAACAATGACAGGGACGTCTTATCATCACACTTTTTAGCGTTATATACAGCTTACCGAAGTGCTCTGTTCGTCGTCTCCATAGACAGAAGGAACTGACCGCTCAATCAGACCAAGTCTTTCGGCAAATCCTTCTTTATACTGGCGGAGGTTGCTGAAGCAGTCGTCCTTGAAGTGACTCGCGCACACAAAAATGACCTTACCCACAGATGTGGGTACATTTCTGTGAAAAATAAAACTCAACCAGGCACTTCGAAAAGGTTCTGATGCTGGGAGACGGTGTAACGAAGCTTGTGGGTTACTACATCCAACAACCGAACATTTCCACTTATCCTCTCGTAACTTCGGTTGGACTACAAAATCGCAGCGAGAAACAAAAATGGCGGATTGCTCGAAATGTCGATGTCCTAATTTGGCAGTTCCGCTGAGAATACTGTGACGTCATTGTTCAAAAAACGTAATAGAGAATAGAAAAATCGAAACCGATTGCAAAATATGACCAAAACAGAATATAAAGATATCAACGGAGCACCTGAAGAGACTACTTTGAACTTTTCTGTACTTCTAAACACTCTATATATACAACAAAATGCATTTAAGGGCTAAAAAAGTGGATTTAGCATGATATGTCCCCTTTAACACCTCTTTTATCTTCAATATATATAAAATAAATAATTCAATCATGGATGAATAAAAATAAACCCCTCAAATCTGAAGTCTCACTGTCACTTGTATTTGTATTTTTGTCATCAACCAACTCAATGATCACTTCCATTTTTATAAATTCTGCCATTTTGTTGGCAATAAATGACTTTACATCTGATTAATCTCAAACTGTACAGGCCTGAAAGTCAACAGGTGCTCAATCAGCACCGTGTAGTACAGAAGATAGGTTGGTGATTTGAAGTCGTCTGTTTCTGTAAATATACTTTTTGTTGATTTATTGTGTGGCACTGATGTGAAAACTCAGTGAGTGAGGATGATACTACGTGCATCCCCCCAAAAAAACACACATCAGCCTCTATGCATGAAACTACAGGTTTGGTCTTTTTTGAAATCAGAACTCAAAACTACTGGATACTCTCAGAAAATTAAACCCTGAAGTTGTGAATGTTTTGATTGGTGCCATCTGTGATAACTGATTGTTACCTGAGCTGTTATGTTGGTTAAAACGTCTATTTGCGACTAGTTCTGGCTGTCAGATAGACGTCCAGATTATAGCCTGGTTAAAACTTCTATTTTTGACTAGTTCTAGCTGTCAAGTAGACGTCCAGATTAGGGTTAGCGTTAGGTTTGAGACAAAAAAGGAAAAAAGCCCGGGCAACAGGAACTGATCTAGTTTTAGTAAAAAAAGTCTGTGATATCACCTAAAATTTATTCTTAAAAAGGTAGTTTCACCTGTAATCATAGAATTATGTTTAAAAAGGTAGTTTCACCTTTATTCATAAAGAAATAAGAGGATCAAAGAAACAATAATAAAGGATTAAGAGTTTAAAAATGGGAGAGATACTCCAAGTGATGTTATTATTGTTTAAGGTTGGGGTTAGGGTTAGAAAAATGACCCCATACCCCCAAATCCACGGGAGTCAGGAGGTGCGCTGTCCATCCCTCGGGTGTTGTCCCTCCCCCGGTACCCCGAAAACCCACGCCGGAAGTTTTCATTCCAGGGGTTGTATGCGTGAGTTTAAAGTCTGGGATGTACACGTGAGGTTTTTTTCTTTTTTTCTCTGAAGCCCGAAAGAATGAGTGTGTAAGGGAGGGGCTGTTTTTAACCCTATAAACTGAGTTTAAAGTTGGTTAGGTTTAGGATTAGAATTAGGATTAGGATACTGTAGGTCTTTGACTTGGTTAGGTTTAGGATTGGGATTGGGATTGGGGTTAGGATTCATCTTGGAACTATGGTTAGGTTTAGGTATGAAATTACATTTAGCATAATATAGCCCGGTTGTGTTCCAAATTTTTGCTTCTCTCTCCCTTATGAAATATGATTGTGAATAAATGAAATATTTTTCTAGTTGTATTTAATATTTAATCAGTTTGGTTCTCTGGTGCTCAATAAATAAATCCATCTCCTCTCCATGGTTCTCCTCTCCGTGTCTGTCCAACCCAAGCTGCTCTGAAGTCCCCCAACTTTAAGTGACTGTAATTCATGTAACAGAAAATTATGTACTACTGGTGTTTGTATATCTTTTTTATGATTAATATTGTATGTATGCTGCAACATTTGTGGGGCAATAGCATTTTTAGTTTCTCCAATGTAATGTTTTCCACACTTAGAGCAAAAGATTATATATATATATACAATTCTTTGTTTGTACATTTAAAACTTGTGGGATTTTGTAAATGGTTCTATCTGATTGGTTCTTGTTAAGAGATTCTATTCTTAAAAGCTGTGTGAAAGATACTAACGTGCACTGAGGAATTTGCTGACCGCTTGACTAACAATTTGCTGAGGTCTGCACTAATGAAAAACACCTCTATTTTATGGTTGCAGGACGTGACCTGTAACATGTGGTTATCTCAAGTGTTTGTAGGAGACAAAGCCTGAGACACAACATCTTAAGTTGGGGGAACGAAAACCTAGACTACAATCGGCGGAAACCCGTCACAGCTGGTCCCTTTTGATGACCTCGCTCAAGTACCCCTTGACCCCAGGCTGGCTTCGTGACATCCTGCAAACCTCAGCTAAACCTGCGGAGACCCCGTGACTCACCATTTGGAATGCTCTGCCTGCGAGCAGAGGAAATGCATAAATGCAAATGTCGCCTAGGCAGACACGTCTTTCTTCCCGTGAACTGCTCGCAGTTCACGTCGCTCGGTTTAGAGTAGGAACCAAGACCCAGAATTCTGTAAATTGAGAATATTGCTTGCTTATCGCACTTCAATATAATTTGATGGTCAATCTTTAAGAAACCTGACTCATGTGTCTTTCTTTAGTTAGACTGCCAACAAAAGGACTTGTGGTGCGAGTTGAAAGCACCAAAATTGGCGCCACGAACAGGATGTCAGTTGAAGGACTGAGTCAGAGGGACGTTCTGCGTAACTGAATTCCACCCCAGCCGGCTGAAAGACGAAAGGTGAGACATTACCTGTTTCTGTAAGACAAAAATGTCAGATTTGGATGTGAATTCAAATTAAGGGTGGAATGGGTTCGTGGAAGTCCTTTATTAAGTGTTTTGTGTGCGATAAGGAAGAAATATCAATGTGAGATAAATAGTTTTGTGAATAATTTCCTGATTGCGACTGAGGAGCTTATAATGCGGCCCAGTGGTCAGATGCCTGATTACGACCGAGGCGCACTAATGCGACCCAGTGATCAGAAGCCTGATTGCGACTGAGGAGCCTATTGGCGGCCCAGTGATCAGATGCCTAATTGCGACTGTGGAGCCTATTGGCGGCCCAGTGGTCAGAAGACTAGCCCAAATAGAGGTCTCAGGGAGACCCGGGCTTAGTATATCTGTTAAAACTGTTGTGTTAAAACTGTTGTGTTGAAATAATTTTGTTAAAACTGTTGTGTTAAAACTGTTGTGTTAAAACTGTTGTGTTGAAATAATTGTGGCGTGTTGAGAAAGGATTTTTGGAAGTTTATTGAAGGATTGTGTTAAGTGATAAAAGTGGGTCAGCGGTAGACCGCTGACGATGGAAGGTGAATTTGAACGGGAAATTGAGGAGTATCATTTGGATATATACGGTGATGGTAATGAGGATGTTGAACCGGTTGGAGTGCAATTGCAGAGAATATGGCCATTTTACAGGAGTGCAGTAATTGGCACGGACAGAGAGAAAGAGAAGAGTTTGACAGTGGCAAAACATTTAATTGGCAGACTGCAGAAAAAAGGAAAATTTCCAAATGATAAATTTCGGATGGATGTTGTTGTCGCATTAAAACAATTGATTGCTTTTTCAAATGCGCGAATAAAAGATTTGGACCAAGATATTGAGAAAGGAGGACTGTTGACTAAGAGAAAAGCACGAAAGCAGAAGGAAGTGTTGGAAGTCGGACTGGGCTTCTGTCTGCGATTAGCGCAGGCTGCGACGATGCAGACAAAAGTTATTGCTGACAGAAAAAATGACTCGACTAAGAACAAAACCGACAGGACTAGAAAACCATTCAAGGGTCCCCAATGGTCTGAGCTGGAGCACAAAATGCCCCCACCCTACTCTTCCACTAATCCGTTCTTCCAAGCCCCAGTGTTACAGATTTCAGGTAAAATGGACATAGACGGAGGTTTCATGGTCAAAGAGGAAGAGGAAGAGCCTGGGCTTCCACTTCAACGCCCAGGCAGTGTGCAGTTGAAGGAGACACACTCAGGTAACACTCTTTACCCGACAATACCTCCTGACACCAAGCATCTACCCCAAGGTAAGGCTGTGCACACATATGAAGATGAATGGAAGGTTAGAGAAGTAAGGGCTAGAGTGGCTGATAGCAGTTGTAAGAGTGCTCAGAAAGGAGGACAGTGCCAGCCAGCATTATCAGAAGTGTTAAGAGACATACATCTGGACCAGGACCAGGCAAGAGATAGGCAGCAGATGTTGTCAGGAAAATTTAGAGAACTAAGAGAGGAAACATCAAAATTGAGGGAATTAAAAGAGGAAGCATCAAAACTGAGGGAGACACCCATGAGGAAGTGGGCGGAGAAAGGCTTTCAGATGGGTGGCACACAGGATGAGTCTGTGAGAGAAAAAATGGCTCCCCCTGGCGGTGACGTTTGGGAAGTGCTGCCAGGGTTGAGTGAGGAAACAACACCAAATCCGGTAACAACCTCAACACCACATTATAATCTGAGATCGAACAAAGAAAAGAATGTGATTAGCTTTTCAATGCCCCTTAGAACAGAACCTACTACTGGAGTACAACATTATGTACCTTTCTCGTTGGGAGACATTCAGTGCCTGGTTGAAAAGTTACCCAATCCATTAGAAGGAGGTGCCATTTTTATGCAGCGTTTTACTGATTTAACCACAGGCCAGACAGTCGCTCTCAGAGATTGGAGAGCGATCATGGGCCGGCTTGTTAATCACCATACACTTATGGAAATAGAAAGACAAGCAGGTACCGCCAGACAAACTGATGCAGCCCCATTTGGTCCACAAGCTACAGCCGTGGGCGCAGCAATGAGAACCATTTTTTCCCCTCCTCTTGGTGTGTTGAGCCAAATGACTTTTAACTATTCACCTGAAATTGAACCATTGAAATATTTGCAGGATGCTAAGCGAGCTTGGACGGACACGACTGGACAACAACCTGGGACATCGGAAGTGATGCTGTCACTTTTTAGGGCGGCATTGCTGAAAGGATGCCCTGAACTGGTACAGGACGTGATGACTGACTCACCAACCCTCCCAACTGCTTCTGAGACGGATTGGCAGACTCATTTCCTGTTCCACATGAAAAAAATTTTGACTAAAGAGGCACAAAAGAAAGCGAATACTGATAACAAAACAAACAAATTGTTGTCTTTACAATTACAGGAGGCGAAGCGACTGTCGTCTGAAAAAGCAAAATCCAAACAAATGAACCAGCAGCAGGGTCCACCACAGCCGCTGCCCCCTCCGCAGCCACAGCAGCCTGCCGATTGGCAGAATAACCAACCACGTCTCGGTGCAGGGAGAGGGAGAGGATATGGAGGATATGGAAGCCAAAGAGGTCGCGGGTTCCCACAGCGTCGCATGCAAACTCCGATGCAGTATCAACCAATAGTTTGTTTCCGGTGTGGAGCCCCTGGACACCTGGCGCGTGAGTGTAATGCTGGTTATCTCACGCCCCCTCAGTTCCAGAGACCGTTTCCTCCACCGCCACCCCAGATGATGCAGCAACCACCACCGCCGCTGCAACTGATGCCACCTCCGCAACCTCACCAGGCACCCAACACACAGTTCGCCCCTCAACCACAAGGGGGCCAGTGGACACAGAGACAATAGGGGTGCCCGGAGGAGCCACACCCAGGGCAGGTGGCAGAGCCATGGGTGACAGCCGTAGTGGGACGATCTACTATTCCTCTCATGGTAGACACGGGGGCACAGTATTCAACTGTTTCTGTTTTACCCCCAACCGCAGAACTATCTACTGACACTGTTCCACTCATTGGTTTCTCTGGGACTATGGAAACCTGCCACCTCACCGAACCTTTGCCTGTCAGCGTGGGTAAACAGGTACTCTTACATCAGTTCATTCACTCACCTCAATGCCCTGTAAACCTGATGGGAAGAGACTTACTAGTCAAGCTGGCAGCCAGCATCCTCTGTTCCCCTGATGGATTATCTGTGACGTTGCCTGATGGAACTGTTTTGATTCATGCATATGATGGCCAGACTCTCTCTCGAATGTTACCACAGATAGTTGAACCTGAAGTCTCCTTCGGGGCTAACATCTACTGGTTGAGGCTTGGAGAGCCAACATCATCATCGATCCTTACGCAGTTTCGTTTGTGGCAACCCTGGCTACAAGCTCTCCATCCCTACTCTCCTCCCATTGATTCATTTCATTGCACTCTGTTCTATGATCGCAATGATGATTTTGAATACCAACAGATGTTTCAAACTCAATTGGCAGGCACCACACATACACTATCGTCTGTTGGCATTGTGGCTGGACCGCAGGGAGCGGCTGCTGTGGTGAAACTATCTGACTCTCTGCTGCCCTGGTTCAAAATGAGTGAAACTGCTGTACCACATATTTCGTTAGCATTAGGATCAGGTCACCAGGCCAAAGAACTGGGTCCAATGGTAAAGCAGGCTGTTTCTCTAACTGACTGGGAGCCTACATCCATCCCCAACGTTTGGTTTTCAGGCTCCACTAAATTTTACAAGATTTTGTTGACAGGAGAGGATTCTGCCACCGCCGAAGAACAGTGGTTGACACGTGACCATGGTAGAGAAATGACTGACTCAGACGGAGCAGAAGACATGATTTCTTCCCTACCATCTACACTGTGGTCCACTACACCAACTGACGTAGGTTTCATCAACATTCCACCTGTTACGTTTACACTCCTGTCCCATGATCCCATTTACAGGTCCCAGTACAAGTCCAATCCGGAGGCGGAGGAGGGCGTGCACCAGGTAATTGAGGGCCTTTTGCAGGCAGGTGTGCTTGAACCCTCATCTGCCTCCTGGAACACCCCCACTCTTCCGGTTGCAAAAGGGGGAGGTAAATACAGAATGGTACATGATTTGCGATTGATTAATGCTGTTACCTCCTCCCCATTGTCATCGGTCCCCAATCCATTCTCTGCTCTGTCCCAGCTTAGCCCCCTACACAAGTTTTTCTCTGTGGTTGACCTTTCCAATGCTTTTTTCTGTCTCCCTTTACATCCAGCTTTGCGTGACATCTTCACGTTCACACACAGAGACTCTAAATATTGGTACACTCGCCTGCCTCAAGGTTTTTTGCTATCCCCAGGTATTTTCAACCAGGTTCTGAAAAGTCTCCTACAACCTTTGACACTGCCAGACGATGTTCTTCTTGTACAGTATGTAGATGACTTGCTGATTGCAGCTCCGGATGTGTCATGATCGGCTCTCCTGCAGCCCCTTAAGGGGAGGGGTTATTGGCTGCAGGTGTGTGCTTTTTTCCCTGCAGTGTGTTTCAGGTGGGCGTGCCTGGAGGTGGTGTTTGGGATGGAAGAGCTGGCTGGGTTAATTACCAGGATTCGGTACAGCTGCGGGTAGCAGGTGGAGGCGTTTTGGAGGAGTGGCTCTGCTTTTTAAACGGGCTCCTCACTCCACTCGACGCGGGACCGTAAAAGCAACAAGAGTTAGTAGTTGTGGTGTTTGTCTGTTAACGCTACCTCTTGCTACCTGCTCATACACTCTCTCACTCCTCCTCATCATCAGAGTGACATCGTCAACACTCCACGCTCGGGCCCAGCCAGCACCAGCTCTTCCCACACCGCCTCGGCCACCGCCCACTGGACCACAGGTTCAACCTGCTCTGCCCCAATCTGCTCTGTACTCGGCTCTGGTGCTGACATCCGGGAGCCCCCGTCCGGACAAGGACACGTCCCCTCGCTCTGTCAGCCTGACTCCGTCCACGCTAGCCTGACCCGTGTGCCACTCTCCCCAAAGACTTTATCTCTTCTGGAGGAGAACTCTAAAATTATTATTTCTTATGATAAATAAAATCCTTGATTCCCTTCATCTCTGTTCTGGTGACTTTCTGCGCTTGAGCCTCTGTCTCCCCGCCGTAACAGGATGAAGTTTCTTGTTTGGCTGCAACCCACTCTCTGCTCTCGCATTTAGCAGAATTAGGCTTTAAAGTCTCTAAATCTAAACTTCAGGTTGCCCGGTCCACTGTACAGTTTCTGGGCCGGTTGGTGACCCAGACTGGTATGGGAGTCAGTTCCTCCCACCAATCCTCTATTCTGAACCATCCAAAACCCACCACTGTTCGCGATATGTTGTCTTTCCTGGGTCTTACAGGTTTCAGCAGGACATATGTTCCAGACTATGTCGAACTAACCGCACCCTTACGATCCATGATCGCCTCCGTGGGCATGAAAAATCTTGCTCATCCCCTTCTGTGGACTCATGCAGGTGAAGAATGTTTTATTGCTCTGAAGCAAGCACTGGCATCTGCATCTGTTTTAAAGAGACCAGACTACTCTTTACCCTTTCATTTAGATGTTTCTGAAAAACCGCACTCAGTTTCTGGTGCTCTTTTTCAGAAAAAAGGGGAGTAAGATATGTACTGATGTACTGCTCTGTAATGTTAGACAACACTGAACAGCGAGCGCCAAGTTGCACTCGTTTTGCAGCAGGACTGGCAAAAATTTTGCAAAAAACATCCCACCTGGTCCTGGGACACCCACTGACAATACTGACGTCACATAGTGTTGTCTCATTCGTCACGTCTATGTCATTCACACTCTCTCCGTTGAGACAAACCAGACTTCAAAAGATTCTGTGTGCACCTCATCTGACCTATATCCATGAAGGCACTAACATAGCTGATGGTATGTTGGAAGGTGAACCACACCAATGTGCTGAAAGAGTGCAACAGGAAGATCAGGTGAGAGAAGGTTTGTTTGCTCAGCCTATTACAGAGGGATTAACATCTACTATTTTCACAGATGGCTGTTGCTACAGGAACGAGAAAGGTGAATTACTTTCAGCATATGCAGTGGTGCAGGCATCCAGATGGATAGGACAAGGACAGGATTGCACGTATCAGGTATGGGAAGCAAAAAGATTGGAAGGACAACAGTCTGCCCAAAGAGCAGAACTGATGGCGGTTGTTAGGGCTTTGGAATTGTCAGAAAATGAAGTTGTAAATATTTACACTGATTCAGCATATGTAGTTGGAGCTATACATGTTGAATTACCACAATGGCTGAGGGCAGGATTTAAAACAGCAGCAGGAACACCAATTAAACATGGGCCGGAGATTCAAAGGTTATATCAGGCTCTATTCAAACCAAAACAGGTAGCTATTATCAAGTGTCAGGGACACAGCAAGGGCTACACATTTGTTGACAGAGGAAATGCCATAGCTGACGAAGAAGCTAAAAAGGCAGCTGGGTACAAATCTACTCTACAACTAATGGTAAGTGAACCTAAACAGCCCATGGGACCTAAGATTGATCTGAACATGTTGCTACATGACCAAGGTAAGGCTTCACCTGAAGAGAAATCCGGCTGGATCTCTTCCGGGGCAATAAAAGGGGAGGACGGGCTGTGGAAAGGTAAGGGTGGACGTCCTATTCCTTCACAGGTTCTGTTGAAGGTATTAGTTGAAGAAGCCCACTCACCGGCACATGTTGGCCAGAAAGCAGTTTTGGCCAAGCTCAGACATTGGTGGCACCCGCATATGGTTGACTTTGTGAATGACTTTGTGACTAACTGTTCAATCTGCAATCAGATGAACCCGAAGAAAGGACTGACTCCGGACGGAGGAAAGTTCCCTGTCCCAGCGGCTGCGGGACAGGAAGTAGTGATTGACTTCACTGACATGGGGGAGAGAGTAAGTGGTAAAAGATATCTCCTGGTCATGGTGGATGCATACACCAGGTGGCCAGAAGCATATCCATGTGCATCAGAGGATGCGACCTCGGTGGTTAAGTGTTTGATTAACCACTACATTCCCACACATGGTTTTCCCAAATTAATTCGGTCCGATAATGGTACACATTTCAATAACAAATATTTGCAGGCTGTGGAAAAAGCACTGGGACTGAGGCATAAATTCGGATCAGTATATCATCCCCAGTCACAAGGAAAAGTTGAACGCATGAATGGGAACCTCAAACAGAAATCTGCAAAAATCCAAAAACACACTGGCATGAATTGGCTTCAAGCACTGCCGGTTGCTCTGATGTCTGTTCGAAGTACCATCTGCTCCTCTACAGGTTTCACACCCTATGAACTGGAACATGGACAACAATTTCCAGGACCGGCAGCAGCGTTGTCCCTTGGAGACACGGTGGAACACGTAAAGTATAAGCCGTACTATGAGGCTCTCAACGCTCTGGTCTCTGCTTTTGCTAGACAGGTGGCGTCAGATCCTCCTGAGAACGACAAACCGCCCCCTCCAGACCCCGCACAATCTCAGTGGCTGTATCTGAAGGTGTTCAAACGAAAGTGGACTGAGCCAAGGTGGACTGGCCCCTTCAAAGTGGTCGAGAGGACTTCTCACGCCGTGAGGCTTCACGGAAGAGGACCCACGTGGTACCATCTCTCACAGTGTACTCCGGCTCCGCCTCTCCAGGAAGAGGACTGACAGTGATCATGCCCAGACACGGTGCAAGACCGATCTGGGTTCCTTCAGACGTTATTGTGTGTGTGTGTCTTTTGTTCTGGATGTTAGCACCACTGCCGCCTTTGCTCATTTACTTCCTTGATACACCTATAGCCGCTACGGCTAACATTTCTAGACATGCGCGGTCTTCTTCCTTTACTAACACGACTCATCTCACTCCTTTACCTACTTCTAATTGCCCTAAGCTCGTCGGTAAAGACACAATATGTTTAATGATGATTGGTAAGCGACGACTGACATTTCAGATCGACATATGTTCCTACTTTGCGTGCCCTCAACACCAGAATGATCATTTTTACTTGGGTTATCCTTTTAGTAAGTCATGGGACTATGTATTTGCTTATTCTGGTACCGACTGGATTCCTTCTTTGACTCCCCCGTCAACTTCTTACTTATCTGCATTGTCTATAGTACGAGGCACACTCAGTCATTCACTGACACCAGGGCTCCTTTTAACTGTTGACTTAGAATCATATGACTTGGACTCAGACTACTCAGCTGGTTGTGAAAAAGAACAATAATGAGCCTTTCATCACAAAGTGAATGGGAGAGGCACCGGATGGAGATCAACGGAGATCAAAGCCGGAGGAAATCTTGGATCTGAGCATCTCCATGGCAAAAGGCACTGATCTCCTTTGATCTGATAGGAGATCAGCACTGGAGCCATGGAGACGCTCAGATCAAAGGAAATCAGCTTTGTAGAGTTGTAATGTGCTCGTACTCATCCTTACATTTTTCTAGAAATTTGTCTTCAATCACCTTTTCTCTATTTACACTCTCTACTTGAACCTTTACCTGTTTATTTATTTCATATTTTCCAAATATCATGATTTTGGTTTGACCTAGATTTAATGAATTAGATTTCATTTCTCTGAATGTATCTAGTATGTCGTTGAAGAGTTTTTCTAGGATTTGGGAGAATTGTGGGTCTGTAGTTTGTGAAGTGTGTCTGTTTTCAATAACGGTATCCTTACTGGAAGCCTGTTGAATAATACTATGTAGAACCTTCTATGTACTGCTGACATGGTCTTTATTGTTTTCTGGTACTTTCTTAAAAGAATTCTTCTAACATTTTCTCATCATATGAGTGAACTTTGTTTTACATTTCTTGGATTTATTTTCCATCTCCTTCGTTCATCATTTATTGGATTCTCTATGTCATGTATTCTTCTCCTTGGATGCATTTTTTAATCCCTTTGTCATCCATTAAACATCTTTATAATTCACTATCTCTTGTATTCATAAATTAGTTCCCAGTCATCTGATTGTACCTCAATAACTAGTTTTTCCAGGGACTGCTCTGTTTTGACTCATTTGTGTTGACATCTATCTGTTGTCTGTTTTAATGTTTCTGTGTTTTTTATTGTAAATAGTAAAAAAACTAAAACAAACAGACATGAAATCACTGATATCATTGACTAATACGCCACTTACTTTGATATTATCTATAACATGTGTAAATACATTATGACCCTCCAAACGACCCCCAGGAGGCCCGGCTGTTGTGTGTGTGTGTGTGTGTGTGTGTGTGTGTGTGTGTGTGTGTTTTGTGTGCGTGTGCATGTGTGTGTGTGTGTGTTTGGGCCTGGTTATAGGAGAAGTGAGGATGGAGCAGCCATTTACTGGTAAAACTAACTCACTAACATCTTGGTGAAAATAGAATATATGTTTTTTTCAAATTAAAGTGACAATGAAAGTGAGAACAGGAGTTCCCCCCTCACCTCCAGAGTGAACATAAGTCATGTCTGTATATTACATCCATCATCCATCCATCCATCCATCCATCATCCATCATCCATCCATTCGTCATCCATCCATCCATCTACCAATCCGTCCTTCCTCATCCATCCATCCATCTACCAATCCATCCTTCTATCCATCCATATGTCATCCATCCATACATCCATCCATCATTCATACATTCATCCGTCCATCATCCATTTACCAATCCATCCTTCCTCATCCATACATCCATTCATCTACCAATCCATCCTTCCATCTATCAATCCATCCATCATCCTTCTTTTCTTCCATCCATCATCCATCAATCCATCATCCATACATCCATCATTCATCCATCATTCATCCATCCATCCATCATCTATCCGTCATTCATCCATTCATTCATCCATCCCTCCTTCCATCCATCCATCCATCAACCTTCATTCCATCCATCCATCCATCATCCATCCATCTATCAATCTGTCATCCATCTGTCATTCATCCATTCATCCATCCATCTACCAATCCATCCTTCCATCCATCCTTCCATCATCCATCCATTCATCATCCATCCATCCATCTACCAATCCATCCTCTCTCATCCATCCATCCATCTACCAATCCATCCTTCTATCCATCCATATGTCATCCCTCCATCATCCATCCATCCATCAGCCATCCATCATTCATCCATTCATCCATCCATCATCCATTTACCAATCCATCCTTCCTCATCCATCCATCCATTCATCTACTAATCCATCCTTCAATCCATCAATCCATCCATCATAATTCCTTCCATCCATCCATCTGTCATCCATCATGCATCCATCGTCCATCATCTACCAATCCATCCTTCGATCCTTCGATCCATCCATCCATCAATCCATCCATCATCCTTCCTTCCTTCCTTCCATCCATCATCCATCAATCCATCCATCCATCCATCCATCCATCCATCATTCATCCATCCATCCATCATATATCCGTCATTCATCCATCCATCCATCCCTCCCTCCATCCATCCATTCATCAACCTTCCTTCCATCCATCATTCCTCCATTCATCCATCCATCTACCAATCCATCCTTCCATCATCAATCCATCCTTCCATCATCCATCCATTTGTCATCAATCCATCCATCTACCAATCCATCCTTCCTTCCTTCCCTCCATCATCCATCCATTCATCCATCATGCATCCATCATGCATCCATCATCCATCATCCATCATCTACCAATCCATCCTTCAATCCATCAATCCATCCATCATCCTTTCTTCCATCCATCCATCCATCATCCATCCATCCATCATTAATCCATCGAACCATCCATCCATCCGTCATCCATCCATCCATCATCTATCCGTCATTCATCCATTCATTCATCCATCCCTCCCTCCATCCATCAATTCATCAACCTTCATTCCATCCATCCATCCATCATCCATCCATCTATCATTCATCCATCCATCCATCATATATCCGTCATTCATCCATCCATCCATCCCTCCCTCCATCCATCCATTCATCAACCTTCCTTCCATCCATCATTCCTCCATTCATCCATCCATCTACCAATCCATCCTTCCATCATCAATCCATCCTTCCATCATCCATCCATTTGTCATCAATCCATCCATCTACCAATCCATCCTTCCTTCCTTCCCTCCATCATCCATCCATTCATCCATCATGCATCCATCATGCATCCATCATCCATCATCCATCATCTACCAATCCATCCTTCAATCCATCAATCCATCCATCATCCTTTCTTCCATCCATCCATCCATCATCCATCCATCCATCATTAATCCATCCAACCATCCATCCATCCGTCATCCATCCATCCATCATCTATCCGTCATTCATCCATTCATTCATCCATCCCTCCCTCCATCCATCAATTCATCAACCTTCATTCCATCCATCCATCCATCATCCATCCATCTATCAATCTGTCATCCATCTGTCATTCATCCATTCATCAATCCATCTACAAATCCATCCTTCAATCCATCCTTCCATCATCCATCCATTCGTCATCCATCCATCCATCTACCAATCCATCCTCTCTCATAAACAGACAACAGATGGATATAATTACAAATGAGTCAGAAGAGAGGAATCCCTGGATAAACTAGTTATTGAGGTACAATCGGATGACTGGGAACTCATTTATAAAGGAAAAGACGCCCTGTCACTATGAGTGTACAATCAAACAATACAAGAGAAAGTGAAATATGGATCTGGACTCTGGGAGCAGTGAGCGGAGCTGAGGTTGCACCGTGAGAGAGAGCGAGAGAGAGCGAGAGAGAGTGGACCAAGATAGAGACTGAGTTTGACACTCGGACTTGGACTTGGACTTGGAGTGGAGTGGAGTAGTCTGGAGGCCCAGGCACATGACCACCTCAGCTTCCACTCAGAGCCCAGACCAGCTGTTCAGATTTGGACACTTGGAGCTGAGAAGGGGGAGGCTCCATGATTCCTGTTCAGTTTTTTTACTATTTACAATAAAAACCACAGAAACATTAAAACAGACAACAGATAGATGTCAACACAAATGAGTCAAAACAGAGCAGTCCCTGGAAAAACTAGTTATTGAGGTACAATCAGATGACTGGGAACTCATTTATAAATACGAGAAAAAGTGAAATATAAAGATGTTTAATGGATGACAAAGGGCTTAAAAAATGCATCCAAGGAGAAGAATACATGACATAGAGAATCCAATAAATGATGAACGAAGGAGATGGAAAATAAATCCAAGAAATGTAAAACAAAGTTCACTCATATGATGAGAAAATGTTAGAAGAATTCTTTTAAGAAAGTACCAGAAAACAATAAAGACCATGTCAGCAGTACATAGAAGGTTCTACATAGTATCATTCAACAGGCTTCCAGTAAGGATACCGTTATTGAAAACAGACACACTTCACAAACTACAGACCCACAATTCTCCCAAATCCTAGAAAAACTCTTCAACGACATACTAGATACATTCAGAGAAATGAAATCTAATTCATTAAATCTAGGTCAAACAAAAATCATGATATTTGGAAAATATGAAATAAATAAACAGGTAAAGGTTCAAGTAGAGAGTGTAAATAGAGAAAAGGTGATTGAAGACAAATTTCTAGAAAAATGTAAGGATGAGTACGAGCACATTACAACTCTACAAAGCAGATTTCCTTTGATCTGAGCGTCTCCATGGCTCCAGTGCTGATCTCCTATCAGATCAAAGGAGATCAGGGCCTTTTGCCATGGAGATGCTCAGATCCAAGATTTCCTCCGGCTTTGATCTCCGTTGATCTCCATCCGGTGCCTCTCCCATCCACTTTGTGATGAAAGGCTCATTATTGTTCTTTTTCACAACCTTGGTGATGACGTCATCAGTAGATTCAGGTATGCTGAAGCAGGCAGAGAACTAAAACATGCAGGACACCAGCACTCTCTGACCCAGTTTGGACACCCTGTCGTAGACCATCAAGAGACAGCTTAGTTTTATCCTACTGATGACGTGTTGCTGCAATAGTCATCTTGCTCAGTTTCAAGTTTTTTCCCACAGACACCAGAGCACTCTGTAACAGGATTTGACAGATAGTGATGGGGCACGGCCAGCAGGGGGCAGCAGCGAGGCTGACTTGCTCTTTGACCGTGTGACTGTGGTGACCAAATCCAGGGGGCGTATTACATTGGTTATTGATGTAGCTTAAAGAGGTGGAACAGATTAAACATTCAGATGAAACAATCAGCAAATAAAAGTCAAATGAAGAAAACGTACAAGGGCTTATTAGTCAATGATATCAGTGATTTCATGTCTGTTTGTTTTTTACTATTTCCAATAAAAACCACAGAAAGATTAAAAGAGACAACAGATGGATATCATTACAAATGAGTCAGAAGAGAGGAATCCCTGGATAAACTAGTTATTGAGGTACAATCGGATGACTGGGAACTCATTTATAAAGGAAAAGACGCCCTGTCACTATGAGTGTACAATCAAACAATACAAGAGAAAGTGAAATATGGATCTGGACTCTGGGAGCAGTGGGCGGAGCTGAGGTTGCACCGTGAGAGAGAGCGAGAGAGAGAGAGAGAGAGAGAGAGAGTGGACAAAGATAGAGACTGAGACTGAGACTGGGACTGAGTTTTACACTCGGACTTGGACTTGGAGTGGAGTGGAGTGGATTAGTCTGGAGGCCCAGGCACATGACAACCTCAGCTTCCACTCAGAGCCCAGACCAGCTGTTCAGATTTGGACACTTGGAGCTGAGAAGGGGGAGGCTCCATAATTCCTCTTCGTGCAGAGGTTTTATTTCCCTTTGCCACTGAAGGCAACACACTCACTAGTCACCAGTCCACAGATGAAAACACAAAATCATATGTGTAACCAGAAAGTCCAGTTAAGATGGAGACGGGTTGTGAATGACACAGATGCTACTGGTACAGTATGAGAGTCTGACTGCTTTCAAAAGGTCCAGTGATCATACAAGCGTATCAGTCACTCTCATACTTTCTCATGGTTCTATTGACAATGAGAAGCAACAACACAACACTACTGCTTGGACATGTTTGCTGGATCACATCATGGATGATGGATGATGGATGGATGGATGGATGGATGATGGATGTAATATACAGACATGACTTATGTTCACTCTGGAGGTGAGGGGGGAACTCCTGTTCTCACTTTCATTGTCACTTTAATTTGAAAAAAACATATATTCTATTTTCTCCAAGATGTTAGTGAGTTAGTTTTACCAGTAAATGGCTGCTCCATCCTCACTTCTCCTATAACCAGGCCCAAACACACACACACACACACCCCCCCACACACACACACACACACACACAACAGCCGGGCCTCCTGGGGGTCGTTTGGAGGGTCATAATTTATTTACACATGTTATAGATAATATCAAAGTAAGTGATGTATTAGTCAATGATATCAGTGATTTCATGTCTGTTTGTTTTAGTTTTTTTACTATTTACAATAAAAAACACAGAAACATTAAAACAGACAACAGATAGATGTCAACACAAATGAGTCAAAACAGAGCAGTCCCTGGAAAAACTAGTTATTGAGGTACAATCAGATGACTGGGAACTCATTTATAAATACGAGAAAAAGTGAAATATAAAGATGTTTAATGGATGACAAAGGGCTTAAAAAATGCATCCAAGGAGAAGAATACATGACATAGAGAATCCAATAAATGATGAACGAAGGAGATGGAAAATAAATCCAAGAAATGTAAAACAAAGTTCACTCATATGATGAGAAAATGTTAGAAGAATTCTTTTAAGAAAGTACCAGAAAACAATAAAGACCATGTCAGCAGTACATAGAAGGTTCTACATAGTATCATTCAACAGGCTTCCAGTAAGGATACCGTTATTGAAAACAGACACACTTCACAAACTACAGACCCACAATTCTCCCAAATCCTAGAAAAACTCTTCAACGACATACTAGATACATTCAGAGAAATGAAATCTAATTCATTAAATCTAGGTCAAACAAAAATCATGATATTTGGAAAATATGAAATAAATAAACAGGTAAAGGTTCAAGTAGAGAGTGTAAATAGAGAAAAGGTGATTGAAGACAAATTTCTAGAAAAATGTAAGGATGAGTACGAGCACATTACAACTCTACAAAGCAGATTTCCTTTGATCTGAGCGTCTCCATGGCTCCAGTGCTGATCTCCTATCAGATCAAAGGAGATCAGGGCCTTTTGCCATGGAGATGCTCAGATCCAAGATTTCCTCCGGCTTTGATCTCCGTTGATCTCCATCCGGTGCCTCTCCCATCCACTTTGTGATGAAAGGCTCATTATTGTTCTTTTTCACAACCTTGGTGATGACGTCATCATTAGATTCAGGTATGATGAAGCAGGCAGAGAACTAAAACATGCAGGACACCAGCACTCTCTGACCCAGTTTGGACACCCTGTCGTAGACCATCAAGAGACAGCTTAGTTTGATCCTACTGATGACGTGTTGCTGCAATAGTCATCTTGCTCAGTTTCAAGTTTTTTCCCAGAGACACCAGAGCACTCTGTAACAGGATTTGACAGATAGTGATGGGGCACGGCCAGCAGGGGGCAGCAGCGAGGCTGACTTGCTCTTTGACCGTGTGACTGTGGTGACCAAATCCAGGGGGCGTATTACATTGGTTATTGATGTAGTTTAAAGAGGTGGAAAAGATTAAACATTCAGATGAAACAATCAGCAAATAAAAGTCAAATGAAGAAAACGTACAAGGGCTTATTAGTCAATGATATCAGTGATTTCATGTCTGTTTGTTTTTTACTATTTCCAATAAAAACCACAGAAAGATTAAAAGAGACAACAGATGGATATCATTACAAATGAGTCAGAAGAGAGGAATCCCTGGATAAACTAGTTATTGAGGTACAATCGGATGACTGGGAACTCATTTATAAAGGAAAAGACGCCCTGTCACTATGAGTGTACAATCAAACAATACAAGAGAAAGTGAAATATGGATCTGGACTCTGGGAGCAGTGGGCGGAGCTGAGGTTGCACCGTGAGAGAGAGCGAGAGAGAGAGAGAGAGAGAGAGAGAGTGGACAAAGATAGAGACTGAGACTGAGACTGGGACTGAGTTTTACACTCGGACTTGGACTTGGAGTGGAGTGGAGTGGATTAGTCTGGAGGCCCAGGCACATGACAACCTCAGCTTCCACTCAGAGCCCAGACCAGCTGTTCAGATTTGGACACTTGGAGCTGAGAAGGGGGAGGCTCCATAATTCCTCTTCGTGCAGAGGTTTTATTTCCCTTTGCCACTGAAGGCAACACACTCACTAGTCACCAGTCCACAGATGAAAACACAAAATCATATGTGTAACCAGAAAGTCCAGTTAAGATGGAGACGGGTTGTGAATGACACAGATGCTACTGGTACAGTATGAGAGTCTGACTGCTTTCAAAAGGTCCAGTGATCATACAAGCGTATCAGTCACTCTCATACTTTCTCATGGTTCTATTGACAATGAGAAGCAACAACACAACACTACTGCTTGGACATGTTTGCTGGATCACATCATGGATGATGGATGATGGATGGATGGATGGATGGATGATGGATGTAATATACAGACATGACTTATGTTCACTCTGGAGGTGAGGGGGGAACTCCTGTTCTCACTTTCATTGTCACTTTAATTTGAAAAAAACATATATTCTATTTTCACCAAGATGTTAGTGAGTTAGTTTTACCAGTAAATGGCTGCTCCATCCTCACTTCTCCTATAACCAGGCCCAAACACACACACACACACACACACACACACACACACACACACACACACACACACACACACACACACACACACAACAGCCGGGCCTCCTGGGGGTCGTTTGGAGGGTCATAATTTATTTACACATGTTATAGATAATATCAAAGTAAGTGATGTATTAGTCAATGATATCAGTGATTTCATGTCTGTTTGTTTTAGTTTTTTTACTATTTACAATAAAAAACACAGAAACATTAAAACAGACAACAGATAGATGTCAACACAAATGAGTCAAAACAGAGCAGTCCCTGGAAAAACTAGTTATTGAGGTACAATCAGATGACTGGGAACTCATTTATAAATACGAGAAAAAGTGAAATATAAAGATGTTTAATGGATGACAAAGGGCTTAAAAAATGCATCCAAGGAGAAGAATACATGACATAGAGAATCCAATAAATGATGAACGAAGGAGATGGAAAATAAATCCAAGAAATGTAAAACAAAGTTCACTCATATGATGAGAAAATGTTAGAAGAATTCTTTTAAGAAAGTACCAGAAAACAATAAAGACCATGTCAGCAGTACATAGAAGGTTCTACATAGTATCATTCAACAGGCTTCCAGTAAGGATACCGTTATTGAAAACAGACACACTTCACAAACTACAGACCCACAATTCTCCCAAATCCTAGAAAAACTCTTCAACGACATACTAGATACATTCAGAGAAATGAAATCTAATTCATTAAATCTAGGTCAAACAAAAATCATGATATTTGGAAAATATGAAATAAATAAACAGGTAAAGGTTCAAGTAGAGAGTGTAAATAGAGAAAAGGTGATTGAAGACAAATTTCTAGAAAAATGTAAGGATGAGTACGAGCACATTACAACTCTACAAAGCAGATTTCCTTTGATCTGAGCGTCTCCATGGCTCCAGTGCTGATCTCCTATCAGATCAAAGGAGATCAGGGCCTTTTGCCATGGAGATGCTCAGATCCAAGATTTCCTCCGGCTTTGATCTCCGTTGATCTCCATCCGGTGCCTCTCCCATCCACTTTGTGATGAAAGGCTCATTATTGTTCTTTTTCACAACCTTGGTGATGACGTCATCATTAGATTCAGGTATGATGAAGCAGGCAGAGAACTAAAACATGCAGGACACCAGCACTCTCTGACCCAGTTTGGACACCCTGTCGTAGACCATCAAGAGACAGCTTAGTTTGATCCTACTGATGACGTGTTGCTGCAATAGTCATCTTGCTCAGTTTCAAGTTTTTTCCCAGAGACACCAGAGCACTCTGTAACAGGATTTGACAGATAGTGATGGGGCACGGCCAGCAGGGGGCAGCAGCGAGGCTGACTTGCTCTTTGACCGTGTGACTGTGGTGACCAAATCCAGGGGGCGTATTACATTGGTTATTGATGTAGCTTAAAGAGGTGGAAAAGATTAAACATTCAGATGAAACAATCAGCAAATAAAAGTCAAATGAAGAAAACGTACAAGGGCTTATTAGTCAATGATATCAGTGATTTCATGTCTGTTTGTTTTTTACTATTTCCAATAAAAACCACAGAAAGATTAAAAGAGACAACAGATGGATATCATTACAAATGAGTCAGAAGAGAGGAATCCCTGGATAAACTAGTTATTGAGGTACAATCGGATGACTGGGAACTCATTTATAAAGGAAAAGACGCCCTGTCACTATGAGTGTACAATCAAACAATACAAGAGAAAGTGAAATATGGATCTGGACTCTGGGAGCAGTGGGCGGAGCTGAGGTTGCACCGTGAGAGAGAGCGAGAGAGAGAGAGAGAGAGAGAGAGAGAGTGGACAAAGATAGAGACTGAGACTGAGACTGAGACTGGGACTGAGTTTTACACTCGGACTTGGACTTGGAGTGGAGTGGAGTGGATTAGTCTGGAGGCCCAGGCACATGACAACCTCAGCTTCCACTCAGAGCCCAGACCAGCTGTTCAGATTTGGACACTTGGAGCTGAGAAGGGGGAGGCTCCATAATTCCTCTTCGTGCAGAGGTTTTATTTCCCTTTGCCACTGAAGGCAACACACTCACTAGTCACCAGTCCACAGATGAAAACACAAAATCATATGTGTAACCAGAAAGTCCAGTTAAGATGGAGACGGGTTGTGAATGACACAGATGCTACTGGTACAGTATGAGAGTCTGACTGCTTTCAAAAGGTCCAGTGATCATACAAGCGTATCAGTCACTCTCATACTTTCTCATGGTTCTATTGACAATGAGAAGCAACAACACAACACTACTGCTTGGACATGTTTGCTGGATCACATCATGGATGATGGATGATGGATGGATGGATGGATGGATGATGGATGTAATATACAGACATGACTTATGTTCACTCTGGAGGTGAGGGGGGAACTCCTGTTCTCACTTTCATTGTCACTTTAATTTGAAAAAAACATATATTCTATTTTCACCAAGATGTTAGTGAGTTAGTTTTACCAGTAAATGGCTGCTCCATCCTCACTTCTCCTATAACCAGGCCCAAACACACACACACACACACACACACACACACACACACACACACACACACACACACACACACACACACACACACACAACAGCCAGGCCTCCTGGGGGTCGTTTGGAGGGTCATAATTTATTTACACATGTTATAGATAATATCAAAGTAAGTGATGTATTAGTCAATGATATCAGTGATTTCATGTCTGTTTGTTTTAGTTTTTTTACTATTTACAATAAAAAACACAGAAACATTAAAACAGACAACAGATAGATGTCAACACAAATGAGTCAAAACAGAGCAGTCCCTGGAAAAACTAGTTATTGAGGTACAATCAGATGACTGGGAACTCATTTATAAATACGAGAAAAAGTGAAATATAAAGATGTTTAATGGATGACAAAGGGCTTAAAAAATGCATCCAAGGAGAAGAATACATGACATAGAGAATCCAATAAATGATGAACGAAGGAGATGGAAAATAAATCCAAGAAATGTAAAACAAAGTTCACTCATATGATGAGAAAATGTTAGAAGAATTCTTTTAAGAAAGTACCAGAAAACAATAAAGACCATGTCAGCAGTACATAGAAGGTTCTACATAGTATCATTCAACAGGCTTCCAGTAAGGATACCGTTATTGAAAACAGACACACTTCACAAACTACAGACCCACAATTCTCCCAAATCCTAGAAAAACTCTTCAACGACATACTAGATACATTCAGAGAAATGAAATCTAATTCATTAAATCTAGGTCAAACAAAAATCATGATATTTGGAAAATATGAAATAAATAAACAGGTAAAGGTTCAAGTAGAGAGTGTAAATAGAGAAAAGGTGATTGAAGACAAATTTCTAGAAAAATGTAAGGATGAGTACGAGCACATTACAACTCTACAAAGCAGATTTCCTTTGATCTGAGCGTCTCCATGGCTCCAGTGCTGATCTCCTATCAGATCAAAGGAGATCAGGGCCTTTTGCCATGGAGATGCTCAGATCCAAGATTTCCTCCGGCTTTGATCTCCGTTGATCTCCATCCGGTGCCTCTCCCATCCACTTTGTGATGAAAGGCTCATTATTGTTCTTTTTCACAACCTTGGTGATGACGTCATCATTAGATTCAGGTATGATGAAGCAGGCAGAGAACTAAAACATGCAGGACACCAGCACTCTCTGACCCAGTTTGGACACCCTGTCGTAGACCATCAAGAGACAGCTTAGTTTGATCCTACTGATGACGTGTTGCTGCAATAGTCATCTTGCTCAGTTTCAAGTTTTTTCCCAGAGACACCAGAGCACTCTGTAACAGGATTTGACAGATAGTGATGGGGCACGGCCAGCAGGGGGCAGCAGCGAGGCTGACTTGCTCTTTGACCGTGTGACTGTGGTGACCAAATCCAGGGGGCGTATTACATTGGTTATTGATGTAGCTTAAAGAGGTGGAACAGATTAAACATTCAGATGAAACAATCAGCAAATAAAAGTCAAATGAAGAAAACGTACAAGGGCTTATTAGTCAATGATATCAGTGATTTCATGTCTGTTTGTTTTTTACTATTTCCAATAAAAACCACAGAAAGATTAAAAGAGACAACAGATGGATATCATTACAAATGAGTCAGAAGAGAGGAATCCCTGGATAAACTAGTTATTGAGGTACAATCGGATGACTGGGAACTCATTTATAAAGGAAAAGACGCCCTGTCACTATGAGTGTACAATCAAACAATACAAGAGAAAGTGAAATATGGATCTGGACTCTGGGAGCAGTGGGCGGAGCTGAGGTTGCACCGTGAGAGAGAGCGAGAGAGAGAGAGAGAGAGAGAGAGAGTGGACAAAGATAGAGACTGAGACTGAGACTGGGACTGAGTTTTACACTCGGACTTGGACTTGGAGTGGAGTGGAGTGGAGTGGAGTGGATTAGTCTGGAGGCCCAGGCACATGACAACCTCAGCTTCCACTCAGAGCCCAGACCAGCTGTTCAGATTTGGACACTTGGAGCTGAGAAGGGGGAGGCTCCATAATTCCTCTTCGTGCAGAGGTTTTATTTCCCTTTGCCACTGAAGGCAACACACTCACTAGTCACCAGTCCACAGATGAAAACACAAAATCATATGTGTAACCAGAAAGTCCAGTTAAGATGGAGACGGGTTGTGAATGACACAGATGCTACTGGTACAGTATGAGAGTCTGACTGCTTTCAAAAGGTCCAGTGATCATACAAGCGTATCAGTCACTCTCATACTTTCTCATGGTTCTATTGACAATGAGAAGCAACAACACAACACTACTGCTTGGACATGTTTGCTGGATCACATCATGGATGATGGATGATGGATGGATGGATGGATGGATGATGGATGTAATATACAGACATGACTTATGTTCACTCTGGAGGTGAGGGGGGAACTCCTGTTCTCACTTTCATTGTCACTTTAATTTGAAAAAAACATATATTCTATTTTCACCAAGATGTTAGTGAGTTAGTTTTACCAGTAAATGGCTGCTCCATCCTCACTTCTCCTATAACCAGGCCCAAACACACACACACACACACACACACACACACACACACACACACACACACACACACACACACACACACACAACAGCCAGGCCTCCTGGGGGTCGTTTGGAGGGTCATAATTTATTTACACATGTTATAGATAATATCAAAGTAAGTGATGTATTAGTCAATGATATCAGTGATTTCATGTCTGTTTGTTTTAGTTTTTTTACTATTTACAATAAAAAACACAGAAACATTAAAACAGACAACAGATAGATGTCAACACAAATGAGTCAAAACAGAGCAGTCCCTGGAAAAACTAGTTATTGAGGTACAATCAGATGACTGGGAACTCATTTATAAATACGAGAAAAAGTGAAATATAAAGATGTTTAATGGATGACAAAGGGCTTAAAAAATGCATCCAAGGAGAAGAATACATGACATAGAGAATCCAATAAATGATGAACGAAGGAGATGGAAAATAAATCCAAGAAATGTAAAACAAAGTTCACTCATATGATGAGAAAATGTTAGAAGAATTCTTTTAAGAAAGTACCAGAAAACAATAAAGACCATGTCAGCAGTACATAGAAGGTTCTACATAGTATCATTCAACAGGCTTCCAGTAAGGATACCGTTATTGAAAACAGACACACTTCACAAACTACAGACCCACAATTCTCCCAAATCCTAGAAAAACTCTTCAACGACATACTAGATACATTCAGAGAAATGAAATCTAATTCATTAAATCTAGGTCAAACAAAAATCATGATATTTGGAAAATATGAAATAAATAAACAGGTAAAGGTTCAAGTAGAGAGTGTAAATAGAGAAAAGGTGATTGAAGACAAATTTCTAGAAAAATGTAAGGATGAGTACGAGCACATTACAACTCTACAAAGCAGATTTCCTTTGATCTGAGCGTCTCCATGGCTCCAGTGCTGATCTCCTATCAGATCAAAGGAGATCAGGGCCTTTTGCCATGGAGATGCTCAGATCCAAGATTTCCTCCGGCTTTGATCTCCGTTGATCTCCATCCGGTGCCTCTCCCATCCACTTTGTGATGAAAGGCTCATTATTGTTCTTTTTCACAACCTTGGTGATGACGTCATCATTATATTCAGGTATGATGAAGCAGGCAGAGAACTAAAACATGCAGGACACCAGCACTCTCTGACCCAGTTTGGACACCCTGTCGTAGACCATCAAGAGACAGCTTAGTTTGATCCTACTGATGACGTGTTGCTGCAATAGTCATCTTGCTCAGTTTCAAGTTTTTTCCCAGAGACACCAGAGCACTCTGTAACAGGATTTGACAGATAGTGATGGGGCACGGCCAGCAGGGGGCAGCAGCGAGGCTGACTTGCTCTTTGACCGTGTGACTGTGGTGACCAAATCCAGGGGGCGTATTACATTGGTTATTGATGTAGCTTAAAGAGGTGGAAAAGATTAAACATTCAGATGAAACAATCAGCAAATAAAAGTCAAATGAAGAAAACGTACAAGGGCTTATTAGTCAATGATATCAGTGATTTCATGTCTGTTTGTTTTTTACTATTTCCAATAAAAACCACAGAAAGATTAAAAGAGACAACAGATGGATATCATTACAAATGAGTCAGAAGAGAGGAATCCCTGGATAAACTAGTTATTGAGGTACAATCGGATGACTGGGAACTCATTTATAAAGGAAAAGACGCCCTGTCACTATGAGTGTACAATCAAACAATACAAGAGAAAGTGAAATATGGATCTGGACTCTGGGAGCAGTGGGCGGAGCTGAGGTTGCACCGTGAGAGAGAGCGAGAGAGAGAGAGAGAGAGAGAGAGAGTGGACAAAGATAGAGACTGAGACTGAGACTGGGACTGAGTTTTACACTCGGACTTGGACTTGGAGTGGAGTGGAGTGGAGTGGATTAGTCTGGAGGCCCAGGCACATGACAACCTCAGCTTCCACTCAGAGCCCAGACCAGCTGTTCAGATTTGGACACTTGGAGCTGAGAAGGGGGAGGCTCCATAATTCCTCTTCGTGCAGAGGTTTTATTTCCCTTTGCCACTGAAGGCAACACACTCACTAGTCACCAGTCCACAGATGAAAACACAAAATCATATGTGTAACCAGAAAGTCCAGTTAAGATGGAGACGGGTTGTGAATGACACAGATGCTACTGGTACAGTATGAGAGTCTGACTGCTTTCAAAAGGTCCAGTGATCATACAAGCGTATCAGTCACTCTCATACTTTCTCATGGTTCTATTGACAATGAGAAGCAACAACACAACACTACTGCTTGGACATGTTTGCTGGATCACATCATGGATGATGGATGATGGATGGATGGATGGATGGATGATGGATGTAATATACAGACATGACTTATGTTCACTCTGGAGGTGAGGGGGGAACTCCTGTTCTCACTTTCATTGTCACTTTAATTTGAAAAAAACATATATTCTATTTTCACCAAGATGTTAGTGAGTTAGTTTTACCAGTAAATGGCTGCTCCATCCTCACTTCTCCTATAACCAGGCCCAAACACACACACACACACACACACACACACACACACACACACACACACACACACACACACACACACACACACACACACACACACAACAGCCGGGCCTCCTGGGGGTCGTTTGGAGGGTCATAATTTATTTACACATGTTATAGATAATATCAAAGTAAGTGATGTATTAGTCAATGATATCAGTGATTTCATGTCTGTTTGTTTTAGTTTTTTTACTATTTACAATAAAAAACACAGAAACATTAAAACAGACAACAGATAGATGTCAACACAAATGAGTCAAAACAGAGCAGTCCCTGGAAAAACTAGTTATTGAGGTACAATCAGATGACTGGGAACTCATTTATAAATACGAGAAAAAGTGAAATATAAAGATGTTTAATGGATGACAAAGGGCTTAAAAAATGCATCCAAGGAGAAGAATACATGACATAGAGAATCCAATAAATGATGAACGAAGGAGATGGAAAATAAATCCAAGAAATGTAAAACAAAGTTCACTCATATGATGAGAAAATGTTAGAAGAATTCTTTTAAGAAAGTACCAGAAAACAATAAAGACCATGTCAGCAGTACATAGAAGGTTCTACATAGTATCATTCAACAGGCTTCCAGTAAGGATACCGTTATTGAAAACAGACACACTTCACAAACTACAGACCCACAATTCTCCCAAATCCTAGAAAAACTCTTCAACGACATACTAGATACATTCAGAGAAATGAAATCTAATTCATTAAATCTAGGTCAAACAAAAATCATGATATTTGGAAAATATGAAATAAATAAACAGGTAAAGGTTCAAGTAGAGAGTGTAAATAGAGAAAAGGTGATTGAAGACAAATTTCTAGAAAAATGTAAGGATGAGTACGAGCACATTACAACTCTACAAAGCAGATTTCCTTTGATCTGAGCGTCTCCATGGCTCCAGTGCTGATCTCCTATCAGATCAAAGGAGATCAGGGCCTTTTGCCATGGAGATGCTCAGATCCAAGATTTCCTCCGGCTTTGATCTCCGTTGATCTCCATCCGGTGCCTCTCCCATCCACTTTGTGATGAAAGGCTCATTATTGTTCTTTTTCACAACCTTGGTGATGACGTCATCATTAGATTCAGGTATGATGAAGCAGGCAGAGAACTAAAACATGCAGGACACCAGCACTCTCTGACCCAGTTTGGACACCCTGTCGTAGACCATCAAGAGACAGCTTAGTTTGATCCTACTGATGACGTGTTGCTGCAATAGTCATCTTGCTCAGTTTCAAGTTTTTTCCCAGAGACACCAGAGCACTCTGTAACAGGATTTGACAGATAGTGATGGGGCACGGCCAGCAGGGGGCAGCAGCGAGGCTGACTTGCTCTTTGACCGTGTGACTGTGGTGACCAAATCCAGGGGGCGTATTACATTGGTTATTGATGTAGCTTAAAGAGGTGGAAAAGATTAAACATTCAGATGAAACAATCAGCAAATAAAAGTCAAATGAAGAAAACGTACAAGGGCTTATTAGTCAATGATATCAGTGATTTCATGTCTGTTTGTTTTTTACTATTTCCAATAAAAACCACAGAAAGATTAAAAGAGACAACAGATGGATATCATTACAAATGAGTCAGAAGAGAGGAATCCCTGGATAAACTAGTTATTGAGGTACAATCGGATGACTGGGAACTCATTTATAAAGGAAAAGACGCCCTGTCACTATGAGTGTACAATCAAACAATACAAGAGAAAGTGAAATATGGATCTGGACTCTGGGAGCAGTGGGCGGAGCTGAGGTTGCACCGTGAGAGAGAGCGAGAGAGAGAGAGAGAGAGAGAGAGAGTGGACAAAGATAGAGACTGAGACTGAGACTGGGACTGAGTTTTACACTCGGACTTGGACTTGGAGTGGAGTGGAGTGGATTAGTCTGGAGGCCCAGGCACATGACAACCTCAGCTTCCACTCAGAGCCCAGACCAGCTGTTCAGATTTGGACACTTGGAGCTGAGAAGGGGGAGGCTCCATAATTCCTCTTCGTGCAGAGGTTTTATTTCCCTTTGCCACTGAAGGCAACACACTCACTAGTCACCAGTCCACAGATGAAAACACAAAATCATATGTGTAACCAGAAAGTCCAGTTAAGATGGAGACGGGTTGTGAATGACACAGATGCTACTGGTACAGTATGAGAGTCTGACTGCTTTCAAAAGGTCCAGTGATCATACAAGCGTATCAGTCACTCTCATACTTTCTCATGGTTCTATTGACAATGAGAAGCAACAACACAACACTACTGCTTGGACATGTTTGCTGGATCACATCATGGATGATGGATGATGGATGGATGGATGGATGGATGATGGATGTAATATACAGACATGACTTATGTTCACTCTGGAGGTGAGGGGGGAACTCCTGTTCTCACTTTCATTGTCACTTTAATTTGAAAAAAACATATATTCTATTTTCACCAAGATGTTAGTGAGTTAGTTTTACCAGTAAATGGCTGCTCCATCCTCACTTCTCCTATAACCAGGCCCAAACACACACACACACACACACACACACACACACACACACACACACACACACACACACAACAGCCGGGCCTCCTGGGGGTCGTTTGGAGGGTCATAATTTATTTACACATGTTATAGATAATATCAAAGTAAGTGATGTATTAGTCAATGATATCAGTGATTTCATGTCTGTTTGTTTTAGTTTTTTTACTATTTACAATAAAAAACACAGAAACATTAAAACAGACAACAGATAGATGTCAACACAAATGAGTCAAAACAGAGCAGTCCCTGGAAAAACTAGTTATTGAGGTACAATCAGATGACTGGGAACTCATTTATAAATACGAGAAAAAGTGAAATATAAAGATGTTTAATGGATGACAAAGGGCTTAAAAAATGCATCCAAGGAGAAGAATACATGACATAGAGAATCCAATAAATGATGAACGAAGGAGATGGAAAATAAATCCAAGAAATGTAAAACAAAGTTCACTCATATGATGAGAAAATGTTAGAAGAATTATTTTAAGAAAGTACCAGAAAACAATAAAGACCATGTCAGCAGTACATAGAAGGTTCTACATAGTATCATTCAACAGGCTTCCAGTAAGGATACCGTTATTGAAAACAGACACACTTCACAAACTACAGACCCACAATTCTCCCAAATCCTAGAAAAACTCTTCAACGACATACTAGATACATTCAGAGAAATGAAATCTAATTCATTAAATCTAGGTCAAACAAAAATCATGATATTTGGAAAATATGAAATAAATAAACAGGTAAAGGTTCAAGTAGAGAGTGTAAATAGAGAAAAGGTGATTGAAGACAAATTTCTAGAAAAATGTAAGGATGAGTACGAGCACATTACAACTCTACAAAGCAGATTTCCTTTGATCTGAGCGTCTCCATGGCTCCAGTGCTGATCTCCTATCAGATCAAAGGAGATCAGGGCCTTTTGCCATGGAGATGCTCAGATCCAAGATTTCCTCCGGCTTTGATCTCCGTTGATCTCCATCCGGTGCCTCTCCCATCCACTTTGTGATGAAAGGCTCATTATTGTTCTTTTTCACAACCTTGGTGATGACGTCATCATTAGATTCAGGTATGATGAAGCAGGCAGAGAACTAAAACATGCAGGACACCAGCACTCTCTGACCCAGTTTGGACACCCTGTCGTAGACCATCAAGAGACAGCTTAGTTTGATCCTACTGATGACGTGTTGCTGCAATAGTCATCTTGCTCAGTTTCAAGTTTTTTCCCAGAGACACCAGAGCACTCTGTAACAGGATTTGACAGATAGTGATGGGGCACGGCCAGCAGGGGGCAGCAGCGAGGCTGACTTGCTCTTTGACCGTGTGACTGTGGTGACCAAATCCAGGGGGCGTATTACATTGGTTATTGATGTAGCTTAAAGAGGTGGAAAAGATTAAACATTCAGATGAAACAATCAGCAAATAAAAGTCAAATGAAGAAAACGTACAAGGGCTTATTAGTCAATGATATCAGTGATTTCATGTCTGTTTGTTTTTTACTATTTCCAATAAAAACCACAGAAAGATTAAAAGAGACAACAGATGGATATCATTACAAATGAGTCAGAAGAGAGGAATCCCTGGATAAACTAGTTATTGAGGTACAATCGGATGACTGGGAACTCATTTATAAAGGAAAAGACGCCCTGTCACTATGAGTGTACAATCAAACAATACAAGAGAAAGTGAAATATGGATCTGGACTCTGGGAGCAGTGGGCGGAGCTGAGGTTGCACCGTGAGAGAGAGCGAGAGAGAGAGAGAGAGAGAGAGAGAGTGGACAAAGATAGAGACTGAGACTGAGACTGAGACTGGGACTGAGTTTTACACTCGGACTTGGACTTGGAGTGGAGTGGAGTGGATTAGTCTGGAGGCCCAGGCACATGACAACCTCAGCTTCCACTCAGAGCCCAGACCAGCTGTTCAGATTTGGACACTTGGAGCTGAGAAGGGGGAGGCTCCATAATTCCTCTTCGTGCAGAGGTTTTATTTCCCTTTGCCACTGAAGGCAACACACTCACTAGTCACCAGTCCACAGATGAAAACACAAAATCATATGTGTAACCAGAAAGTCCAGTTAAGATGGAGACGGGTTGTGAATGACACAGATGCTACTGGTACAGTATGAGAGTCTGACTGCTTTCAAAAGGTCCAGTGATCATACAAGCGTATCAGTCACTCTCATACTTTCTCATGGTTCTATTGACAATGAGAAGCAACAACACAACACTACTGCTTGGACATGTTTGCTGGATCACATCATGGATGATGGATGATGGATGGATGGATGGATGGATGATGGATGTAATATACAGACATGACTTATGTTCACTCTGGAGGTGAGGGGGGAACTCCTGTTCTCACTTTCATTGTCACTTTAATTTGAAAAAAACATATATTCTATTTTCACCAAGATGTTAGTGAGTTAGTTTTACCAGTAAATGGCTGCTCCATCCTCACTTCTCCTATAACCAGGCCCAAACACACACACACACACACACACACACACACACACACACACACACACACACACACACACACACACACACACACACACAACAGCCGGGCCTCCTGGGGGTCGTTTGGAGGGTCATAATTTATTTACACATGTTATAGATAATATCAAAGTAAGTGATGTATTAGTCAATGATATCAGTGATTTCATGTCTGTTTGTTTTAGTTTTTTTACTATTTACAATAAAAAACACAGAAACATTAAAACAGACAACAGATAGATGTCAACACAAATGAGTCAAAACAGAGCAGTCCCTGGAAAAACTAGTTATTGAGGTACAATCAGATGACTGGGAACTCATTTATAAATACGAGAAAAAGTGAAATATAAAGATGTTTAATGGATGACAAAGGGCTTAAAAAATGCATCCAAGGAGAAGAATACATGACATAGAGAATCCAATAAATGATGAACGAAGGAGATGGAAAATAAATCCAAGAAATGTAAAACAAAGTTCACTCATATGATGAGAAAATGTTAGAAGAATTCTTTTAAGAAAGTACCAGAAAACAATAAAGACCATGTCAGCAGTACATAGAAGGTTCTACATAGTATCATTCAACAGGCTTCCAGTAAGGATACCGTTATTGAAAACAGACACACTTCACAAACTACAGACCCACAATTCTCCCAAATCCTAGAAAAACTCTTCAACGACATACTAGATACATTCAGAGAAATGAAATCTAATTCATTAAATCTAGGTCAAACAAAAATCATGATATTTGGAAAATATGAAATAAATAAACAGGTAAAGGTTCAAGTAGAGAGTGTAAATAGAGAAAAGGTGATTGAAGACAAATTTCTAGAAAAATGTAAGGATGAGTACGAGCACATTACAACTCTACAAAGCAGATTTCCTTTGATCTGAGCGTCTCCATGGCTCCAGTGCTGATCTCCTATCAGATCAAAGGAGATCAGGGCCTTTTGCCATGGAGATGCTCAGATCCAAGATTTCCTCCGGCTTTGATCTCCGTTGATCTCCATCCGGTGCCTCTCCCATCCACTTTGTGATGAAAGGCTCATTATTGTTCTTTTTCACAACCTTGGTGATGACGTCATCATTAGATTCAGGTATGATGAAGCAGGCAGAGAACTAAAACATGCAGGACACCAGCACTCTCTGACCCAGTTTGGACACCCTGTCGTAGACCATCAAGAGACAGCTTAGTTTGATCCTACTGATGACGTGTTGCTGCAATAGTCATCTTGCTCAGTTTCAAGTTTTTTCCCAGAGACACCAGAGCACTCTGTAACAGGATTTGACAGATAGTGATGGGGCACGGCCAGCAGGGGGCAGCAGCGAGGCTGACTTGCTCTTTGACCGTGTGACTGTGGTGACCAAATCCAGGGGGCGTATTACATTGGTTATTGATGTAGCTTAAAGAGGTGGAACAGATTAAACATTCAGATGAAACAATCAGCAAATAAAAGTCAAATGAAGAAAACGTACAAGGGCTTATTAGTCAATGATATCAGTGATTTCATGTCTGTTTGTTTTTTACTATTTCCAATAAAAACCACAGAAAGATTAAAAGAGACAACAGATGGATATCATTACAAATGAGTCAGAAGAGAGGAATCCCTGGATAAACTAGTTATTGAGGTACAATCGGATGACTGGGAACTCATTTATAAAGGAAAAGACGCCCTGTCACTATGAGTGTACAATCAAACAATACAAGAGAAAGTGAAATATGGATCTGGACTCTGGGAGCAGTGGGCGGAGCTGAGGTTGCACCGTGAGAGAGAGCGAGAGAGAGAGAGAGAGAGAGAGAGAGAGTGGACAAAGATAGAGACTGAGACTGAGACTGAGACTGGGACTGAGTTTTACACTCGGACTTGGACTTGGAGTGGAGTGGAGTGGATTAGTCTGGAGGCCCAGGCACATGACAACCTCAGCTTCCACTCAGAGCCCAGACCAGCTGTTCAGATTTGGACACTTGGAGCTGAGAAGGGGGAGGCTCCATAATTCCTCTTCGTGCAGAGGTTTTATTTCCCTTTGCCACTGAAGGCAACACACTCACTAGCCACCAGTCCACAGATGAAAACACAAAATCATATGTGTAACCAGAAAGTCCAGTTAAGATGGAGACGGGTTGTGAATGACACAGATGCTACTGGTACAGTATGAGAGTCTGACTGCTTTCAAAAGGTCCAGTGATCATACAAGCGTATCAGTCACTCTCATACTTTCTCATGGTTCTATTGACAATGAGAAGCAACAACACAACACTACTGCTTGGACATGTTTGCTGGATCACATCATGGATGATGGATGATGGATGGATGGATGGATGGATGATGGATGTAATATACAGACATGACTTATGTTCACTCTGGAGGTGAGGGGGGAACTCCTGTTCTCACTTTCATTGTCACTTTAATTTGAAAAAAACATATATTCTATTTTCACCAAGATGTTAGTGAGTTAGTTTTACCAGTAAATGGCTGCTCCATCCTCACTTCTCCTATAACCAGGCCCAAACACACACACACACACACACACACACACACACACACACACACACACACACACACACACACACACACACACACACACACACACACACACACACAACAGCCAGGCCTCCTGGGGGTCGTTTGGAGGGTCATAATTTATTTACACATGTTATAGATAATATCAAAGTAAGTGATGTATTAGTCAATGATATCAGTGATTTCATGTCTGTTTGTTTTAGTTTTTTTACTATTTACAATAAAAAACACAGAAACATTAAAACAGACAACAGATAGATGTCAACACAAATGAGTCAAAACAGAGCAGTCCCTGGAAAAACTAGTTATTGAGGTACAATCAGATGACTGGGAACTCATTTATAAATACGAGAAAAAGTGAAATATAAAGATGTTTAATGGATGACAAAGGGCTTAAAAAATGCATCCAAGGAGAAGAATACATGACATAGAGAATCCAATAAATGATGAACGAAGGAGATGGAAAATAAATCCAAGAAATGTAAAACAAAGTTCACTCATATGATGAGAAAATGTTAGAAGAATTCTTTTAAGAAAGTACCAGAAAACAATAAAGACCATGTCAGCAGTACATAGAAGGTTCTACATAGTATCATTCAACAGGCTTCCAGTAAGGATACCGTTATTGAAAACAGACACACTTCACAAACTACAGACCCACAATTCTCCCAAATCCTAGAAAAACTCTTCAACGACATACTAGATACATTCAGAGAAATGAAATCTAATTCATTAAATCTAGGTCAAACAAAAATCATGATATTTGGAAAATATGAAATAAATAAACAGGTAAAGGTTCAAGTAGAGAGTGTAAATAGAGAAAAGGTGATTGAAGACAAATTTCTAGAAAAATGTAAGGATGAGTACGAGCACATTACAACTCTACAAAGCAGATTTCCTTTGATCTGAGCGTCTCCATGGCTCCAGTGCTGATCTCCTATCAGATCAAAGGAGATCAGGGCCTTTTGCCATGGAGATGCTCAGATCCAAGATTTCCTCCGGCTTTGATCTCCGTTGATCTCCATCCGGTGCCTCTCCCATCCACTTTGTGATGAAAGGCTCATTATTGTTCTTTTTCACAACCTTGGTGATGACGTCATCATTAGATTCAGGTATGATGAAGCAGGCAGAGAACTAAAACATGCAGGACACCAGCACTCTCTGACCCAGTTTGGACACCCTGTCGTAGACCATCAAGAGACAGCTTAGTTTGATCCTACTGATGACGTGTTGCTGCAATAGTCATCTTGCTCAGTTTCAAGTTTTTTCCCAGAGACACCAGAGCACTCTGTAACAGGATTTGACAGATAGTGATGGGGCACGGCCAGCAGGGGGCAGCAGCGAGGCTGACTTGCTCTTTGACCGTGTGACTGTGGTGACCAAATCCAGGGGGCGTATTACATTGGTTATTGATGTAGCTTAAAGAGGTGGAACAGATTAAACATTCAGATGAAACAATCAGCAAATAAAAGTCAAATGAAGAAAACGTACAAGGGCTTATTAGTCAATGATATCAGTGATTTCATGTCTGTTTGTTTTTTACTATTTCCAATAAAAACCACAGAAAGATTAAAAGAGACAACAGATGGATATCATTACAAATGAGTCAGAAGAGAGGAATCCCTGGATAAACTAGTTATTGAGGTACAATCGGATGACTGGGAACTCATTTATAAAGGAAAAGACGCCCTGTCACTATGAGTGTACAATCAAACAATACAAGAGAAAGTGAAATATGGATCTGGACTCTGGGAGCAGTGGGCGGAGCTGAGGTTGCACCGTGAGAGAGAGCGAGAGAGAGAGAGAGAGAGAGAGAGAGAGTGGACAAAGATAGAGACTGAGACTGAGACTGAGACTGGGACTGAGTTTTACACTCGGACTTGGACTTGGAGTGGAGTGGATTAGTGTGGAGGCCCAGGCACATGACAACCTCAGCTTCCACTCAGAGCCCAGACCAGCTGTTCAGATTTGGACACTTGGAGCTGAGAAGGGGGAGGCTCCATAATTCCTCTTCGTGCAGAGGTTTTATTTCCCTTTGCCACTGAAGGCAACACACTCACTAGTCACCAGTCCACAGATGAAAACACAAAATCATATGTGTAACCAGAAAGTCCAGTTAAGATGGAGACGGGTTGTGAATGACACAGATGCTACTGGTACAGTATGAGAGTCTGACTGCTTTCAAAAGGTCCAGTGATCATACAAGCGTATCAGTCACTCTCATACTTTCTCATGGTTCTATTGACAATGAGAAGCAACAACACAACACTACTGCTTGGACATGTTTGCTGGATCACATCATGGATGATGGATGATGGATGGATGGATGGATGGATGATGGATGTAATATACAGACATGACTTATGTTCACTCTGGAGGTGAGGGGGGAACTCCTGTTCTCACTTTCATTGTCACTTTAATTTGAAAAAAACATATATTCTATTTTCACCAAGATGTTAGTGAGTTAGTTTTACCAGTAAATGGCTGCTCCATCCTCACTTCTCCTATAACCAGGCCCAAACACACACACACACACACACACACACACACACACACACACACACACACACACACACACACAACAGCCAGGCCTCCTGGGGGTCGTTTGGAGGGTCATAATTTATTTACACATGTTATAGATAATATCAAAGTAAGTGATGTATTAGTCAATGATATCAGTGATTTCATGTCTGTTTGTTTTAGTTTTTTTACTATTTACAATAAAAAACACAGAAACATTAAAACAGACAACAGATAGATGTCAACACAAATGAGTCAAAACAGAGCAGTCCCTGGAAAAACTAGTTATTGAGGTACAATCAGATGACTGGGAACTCATTTATAAATACGAGAAAAAGTGAAATATAAAGATGTTTAATGGATGACAAAGGGCTTAAAAAATGCATCCAAGGAGAAGAATACATGACATAGAGAATCCAATAAATGATGAACGAAGGAGATGGAAAATAAATCCAAGAAATGTAAAACAAAGTTCACTCATATGATGAGAAAATGTTAGAAGAATTCTTTTAAGAAAGTACCAGAAAACAATAAAGACCATGTCAGCAGTACATAGAAGGTTCTACATAGTATCATTCAACAGGCTTCCAGTAAGGATACCGTTATTGAAAACAGACACACTTCACAAACTACAGACCCACAATTCTCCCAAATCCTAGAAAAACTCTTCAACGACATACTAGATACATTCAGAGAAATGAAATCTAATTCATTAAATCTAGGTCAAACAAAAATCATGATATTTGGAAAATATGAAATAAATAAACAGGTAAAGGTTCAAGTAGAGAGTGTAAATAGAGAAAAGGTGATTGAAGACAAATTTCTAGAAAAATGTAAGGATGAGTACGAGCACATTACAACTCTACAAAGCAGATTTCCTTTGATCTGAGCGTCTCCATGGCTCCAGTGCTGATCTCCTATCAGATCAAAGGAGATCAGGGCCTTTTGCCATGGAGATGCTCAGATCCAAGATTTCCTCCGGCTTTGATCTCCGTTGATCTCCATCCGGTGCCTCTCCCATCCACTTTGTGATGAAAGGCTCATTATTGTTCTTTTTCACAACCTTGGTGATGACGTCATCATTAGATTCAGGTATGATGAAGCAGGCAGAGAACTAAAACATGCAGGACACCAGCACTCTCTGACCCAGTTTGGACACCCTGTCGTAGACCATCAAGAGACAGCTTAGTTTGATCCTACTGATGACGTGTTGCTGCAATAGTCATCTTGCTCAGTTTCAAGTTTTTTCCCAGAGACACCAGAGCACTCTGTAACAGGATTTGACAGATAGTGATGGGGCACGGCCAGCAGGGGGCAGCAGCGAGGCTGACTTGCTCTTTGACCGTGTGACTGTGGTGACCAAATCCAGGGGGCGTATTACATTGGTTATTGATGTAGCTTAAAGAGGTGGAACAGATTAAACATTCAGATAAAACAATCAGCAAATAAAAGTCAAATGAAGAAAACGTACAAGGGCTTATTAGTCAATGATATCAGTGATTTCATGTCTGTTTGTTTTTTACTATTTCCAATAAAAACCACAGAAAGATTAAAAGAGACAACAGATGGATATCATTACAAATGAGTCAGAAGAGAGGAATCCCTGGATAAACTAGTTATTGAGGTACAATCGGATGACTGGGAACTCATTTATAAAGGAAAAGACGCCCTGTCACTATGAGTGTACAATCAAACAATACAAGAGAAAGTGAAATATGGATCTGGACTCTGGGAGCAGTGGGCGGAGCTGAGGTTGCACCGTGATAGAGAGCGAGAGAGAGAGAGAGAGAGAGAGAGAGAGTGGACAAAGATAGAGACTGAGACTGAGACTGAGACTGAGACTGAGACTGAGACTGAGTTTTACACTCGGACTTGGACTTGGAGTGGAGTGGAGTGGATTAGTCTGGAGGCCCAGGCACATGACAACCTCAGCTTCCACTCAGAGCCCAGACCAGCTGTTCAGATTTGGACACTTGGAGCTGAGAAGGGGGAGGCTCCATAATTCCTCTTCGTGCAGAGGTTTTATTTCCCTTTGCCACTGAAGGCAACACACTCACTAGTCACCAGTCCACAGATGAAAACACAAAATCATATGTGTAACCAGAAAGTCCAGTTAAGATGGAGACGGGTTGTGAATGACACAGATGCTACTGGTACAGTATGAGAGTCTGACTGCTTTCAAAAGGTCCAGTGATCATACAAGCGTATCAGTCACTCTCATACTTTCTCATGGTTCTATTGACAATGAGAAGCAACAACACAACACTACTGCTTGGACATGTTTGCTGGATCACATCATGGATGATGGATGATGGATGGATGGATGGATGGATGATGGATGTAATATACAGACATGACTTATGTTCACTCTGGAGGTGAGGGGGGAACTCCTGTTCTCACTTTCATTGTCACTTTAATTTGAAAAAAACATATATTCTATTTTCACCAAGATGTTAGTGAGTTAGTTTTACCAGTAAATGGCTGCTCCATCCTCACTTCTCCTATAACCAGGCCCAAACACACACACACACACACACACACACACACACACACACACACACACACACACACACACACACACACACACAACAGCCAGGCCTCCTGGGGGTCGTTTGGAGGGTCATAATTTATTTACACATGTTATAGATAATATCAAAGTAAGTGATGTATTAGTCAATGATATCAGTGATTTCATGTCTGTTTGTTTTAGTTTTTTTACTATTTACAATAAAAAACACAGAAACATTAAAACAGACAACAGATAGATGTCAACACAAATGAGTCAAAACAGAGCAGTCCCTGGAAAAACTAGTTATTGAGGTACAATCAGATGACTGGGAACTCATTTATAAATACGAGAAAAAGTGAAATATAAAGATGTTTAATGGATGACAAAGGGCTTAAAAAATGCATCCAAGGAGAAGAATACATGACATAGAGAATCCAATAAATGATGAACGAAGGAGATGGAAAATAAATCCAAGAAATGTAAAACAAAGTTCACTCATATGATGAGAAAATGTTAGAAGAATTCTTTTAAGAAAGTACCAGAAAACAATAAAGACCATGTCAGCAGTACATAGAAGGTTCTACATAGTATCATTCAACAGGCTTCCAGTAAGGATACCGTTATTGAAAACAGACACACTTCACAAACTACAGACCCACAATTCTCCCAAATCCTAGAAAAACTCTTCAACGACATACTAGATACATTCAGAGAAATGAAATCTAATTCATTAAATCTAGGTCAAACAAAAATCATGATATTTGGAAAATATGAAATAAATAAACAGGTAAAGGTTCAAGTAGAGAGTGTAAATAGAGAAAAGGTGATTGAAGACAAATTTCTAGAAAAATGTAAGGATGAGTACGAGCACATTACAACTCTACAAAGCAGATTTCCTTTGATCTGAGCGTCTCCATGGCTCCAGTGCTGATCTCCTATCAGATCAAAGGAGATCAGGGCCTTTTGCCATGGAGATGCTCAGATCCAAGATTTCCTCCGGCTTTGATCTCCGTTGATCTCCATCCGGTGCCTCTCCCATCCACTTTGTGATGAAAGGCTCATTATTGTTCTTTTTCACAACCTTGGTGATGACGTCATCATTAGATTCAGGTATGATGAAGCAGGCAGAGAACTAAAACATGCAGGACACCAGCACTCTCTGACCCAGTTTGGACACCCTGTCGTAGACCATCAAGAGACAGCTTAGTTTGATCCTACTGATGACGTGTTGCTGCAATAGTCATCTTGCTCAGTTTCAAGTTTTTTCCCAGAGACACCAGAGCACTCTGTAACAGGATTTGACAGATAGTGATGGGGCACGGCCAGCAGGGGGCAGCAGCGAGGCTGACTTGCTCTTTGACCGTGTGACTGTGGTGACCAAATCCAGGGGGCGTATTACATTGGTTATTGATGTAGCTTAAAGAGGTGGAACAGATTAAACATTCAGATAAAACAATCAGCAAATAAAAGTCAAATGAAGAAAACGTACAAGGGCTTATTAGTCAATGATATCAGTGATTTCATGTCTGTTTGTTTTTTACTATTTCCAATAAAAACCACAGAAAGATTAAAAGAGACAACAGATGGATATCATTACAAATGAGTCAGAAGAGAGGAATCCCTGGATAAACTAGTTATTGAGGTACAATCGGATGACTGGGAACTCATTTATAAAGGAAAAGACGCCCTGTCACTATGAGTGTACAATCAAACAATACAAGAGAAAGTGAAATATGGATCTGGACTCTGGGAGCAGTGGGCGGAGCTGAGGTTGCACCGTGATAGAGAGCGAGAGAGAGAGAGAGAGAGAGAGAGAGAGTGGACAAAGATAGAGACTGAGACTGAGACTGAGACTGAGACTGAGACTGAGACTGAGTTTTACACTCGGACTTGGACTTGGAGTGGAGTGGAGTGGATTAGTCTGGAGGCCCAGGCACATGACAACCTCAGCTTCCACTCAGAGCCCAGACCAGCTGTTCAGATTTGGACACTTGGAGCTGAGAAGGGGGAGGCTCCATAATTCCTCTTCGTGCAGAGGTTTTATTTCCCTTTGCCACTGAAGGCAACACACTCACTAGTCACCAGTCCACAGATGAAAACACAAAATCATATGTGTAACCAGAAAGTCCAGTTAAGATGGAGACGGGTTGTGAATGACACAGATGCTACTGGTACAGTATGAGAGTCTGACTGCTTTCAAAAGGTCCAGTGATCATACAAGCGTATCAGTCACTCTCATACTTTCTCATGGTTCTATTGACAATGAGAAGCAACAACACAACACTACTGCTTGGACATGTTTGCTGGATCACATCATGGATGATGGATGATGGATGGATGGATGGATGGATGATGGATGTAATATACAGACATGACTTATGTTCACTCTGGAGGTGAGGGGGGAACTCCTGTTCTCACTTTCATTGTCACTTTAATTTGAAAAAAACATATATTCTATTTTCACCAAGATGTTAGTGAGTTAGTTTTACCAGTAAATGGCTGCTCCATCCTCACTTCTCCTATAACCAGGCCCAAACACACACACACACACACACACACACACACACACACACACACACACACACACACACACACACACACACACACAACAGCCAGGCCTCCTGGGGGTCGTTTGGAGGGTCATAATTTATTTACACATGTTATAGATAATATCAAAGTAAGTGATGTATTAGTCAATGATATCAGTGATTTCATGTCTGTTTGTTTTAGTTTTTTTACTATTTACAATAAAAAACACAGAAACATTAAAACAGACAACAGATAGATGTCAACACAAATGAGTCAAAACAGAGCAGTCCCTGGAAAAACTAGTTATTGAGGTACAATCAGATGACTGGGAACTCATTTATAAATACGAGAAAAAGTGAAATATAAAGATGTTTAATGGATGACAAAGGGCTTAAAAAATGCATCCAAGGAGAAGAATACATGACATAGAGAATCCAATAAATGATGAACGAAGGAGATGGAAAATAAATCCAAGAAATGTAAAACAAAGTTCACTCATATGATGAGAAAATGTTAGAAGAATTCTTTTAAGAAAGTACCAGAAAACAATAAAGACCATGTCAGCAGTACATAGAAGGTTCTACATAGTATCATTCAACAGGCTTCCAGTAAGGATACCGTTATTGAAAACAGACACACTTCACAAACTACAGACCCACAATTCTCCCAAATCCTAGAAAAACTCTTCAACGACATACTAGATACATTCAGAGAAATGAAATCTAATTCATTAAATCTAGGTCAAACAAAAATCATGATATTTGGAAAATATGAAATAAATAAACAGGTAAAGGTTCAAGTAGAGAGTGTAAATAGAGAAAAGGTGATTGAAGACAAATTTCTAGAAAAATGTAAGGATGAGTACGAGCACATTACAACTCTACAAAGCAGATTTCCTTTGATCTGAGCGTCTCCATGGCTCCAGTGCTGATCTCCTATCAGATCAAAGGAGATCAGGGCCTTTTGCCATGGAGATGCTCAGATCCAAGATTTCCTCCGGCTTTGATCTCCGTTGATCTCCATCCGGTGCCTCTCCCATCCACTTTGTGATGAAAGGCTCATTATTGTTCTTTTTCACAACCTTGGTGATGACGTCATCATTAGATTCAGGTATGATGAAGCAGGCAGAGAACTAAAACATGCAGGACACCAGCACTCTCTGACCCAGTTTGGACACCCTGTCGTAGACCATCAAGAGACAGCTTAGTTTGATCCTACTGATGACGTGTTGCTGCAATAGTCATCTTGCTCAGTTTCAAGTTTTTTCCCAGAGACACCAGAGCACTCTGTAACAGGATTTGACAGATAGTGATGGGGCACGGCCAGCAGAGGGCAGCAGCGAGGCTGACTTGCTCTTTGACCGTGTGACTGTGGTGACCAAATCCAGGGGGCGTATTACATTGGTTATTGATGTAGCTTAAAGAGGTGGAACAGATTAAACATTCAGATGAAACAATCAGCAAATAAAAGTCAAATGAAGAAAACGTACAAGGGCTTATTAGTCAATGATATCAGTGATTTCATGTCTGTTTGTTTTTTACTATTTCCAATAAAAACCACAGAAAGATTAAAAGAGACAACAGATGGATATCATTACAAATGAGTCAGAAGAGAGGAATCCCTGGATAAACTAGTTATTGAGGTACAATCGGATGACTGGGAACTCATTTATAAAGGAAAAGACGCCCTGTCACTATGAGTGTACAATCAAACAATACAAGAGAAAGTGAAATATGGATCTGGACTCTGGGAGCAGTGGGCGGAGCTGAGGTTGCACCGTGAGAGAGAGCGAGAGAGAGAGAGAGAGAGAGAGAGAGAGTGGACAAAGATAGAGACTGAGACTGAGACTGAGACTGGGACTGAGTTTTACACTCGGACTTGGACTTGGAGTGGAGTGGAGTGGATTAGTGTGGAGGCCCAGGCACATGACAACCTCAGCTTCCACTCAGAGCCCAGACCAGCTGTTCAGATTTGGACACTTGGAGCTGAGAAGGGGGAGGCTCCATAATTCCTCTTCGTGCAGAGGTTTTATTTCCCTTTGGCACTGAAGGCAACACACTCACTAGTCACCAGTCCACAGATGAAAACACAAAATCATATGTGTAACCAGAAAGTCCAGTTAAGATGGAGACGGGTTGTGAATGACACAGATGCTACTGGTACAGTATGAGAGTCTGACTGCTTTCAAAAGGTCCAGTGATCATACAAGCGTATCAGTCACTCTCATACTTTCTCATGGTTCTATTGACAATGAGAAGCAACAACACAACACTACTGCTTGGACATGTTTGCTGGATCACATCATGGATGATGGATGATGGATGGATGGATGGATGGATGATGGATGTAATATACAGACATGACTTATGTTCACTCTGGAGGTGAGGGGGGAACTCCTGTTCTCACTGTCATTGTCACTTTAATTTGAAAAAAACATATATTCTATTTTCACCAAGATGTTAGTGAGTTAGTTTTACCAGTAAATGGCTGCTCCATCCTCACTTCTCCTATAACCAGGCCCAAACACACACACACACACACACACACACACACACACACACACACACAACAGCCAGGCCTCCTGGGGGTCGTTTGGAGGGTCATAATTTATTTACACATGTTATAGATAATATCAAAGTAAGTGATGTATTAGTCAATGATATCAGTGATTTCATGTCTGTTTGTTTTAGTTTTTTTACTATTTACAATAAAAAACACAGAAACATTAAAACAGACAACAGATAGATGTCAACACAAATGAGTCAAAACAGAGCAGTCCCTGGAAAAACTAGTTATTGAGGTAAAATCAGATGACTGGGAACTCATTTATAAATACGAGAAAAAGTGAAATATAAAGATGTTTAATGGATGACAAAGGGCTTAAAAAATGCATCCAAGGAGAAGAATACATGACATAGAGAATCCAATAAATGATGAACGAAGGAGATGGAAAATAAATCCAAGAAATGTAAAACAAAGTTCACTCATATGATGAGAAAATGTTAGAAGAATTCTTTTAAGAAAGTACCAGAAAACAATAAAGACCATGTCAGCAGTACATAGAAGGTTCTACATAGTATCATTCAACAGGCTTCCAGTAAGGATACCGTTATTGAAAACAGACACACTTCACAAACTACAGACCCACAATTCTCCCAAATCCTAGAAAAACTCTTCAACGACATACTAGATACATTCAGAGAAATGAAATCTAATTCATTAAATCTAGGTCAAACAAAAATCATGATATTTGGAAAATATGAAATAAATAAACAGGTAAAGGTTCAAGTAGAGAGTGTAAATAGAGAAAAGGTGATTGAAGACAAATTTCTAGAAAAATGTAAGGATGAGTACGAGCACATTACAACTCTACAAAGCAGATTTCCTTTGATCTGAGCGTCTCCATGGCTCCAGTGCTGATCTCCTATCAGATCAAAGGAGATCAGGGCCTTTTGCCATGGAGATGCTCAGATCCAAGATTTCCTCCGGCTTTGATCTCCGTTGATCTCCATCCGGTGCCTCTCCCATCCACTTTGTGATGAAAGGCTCATTATTGTTCTTTTTCACAACCTTGGTGATGACGTCATCATTAGATTCAGGTATGATGAAGCAGGCAGAGAACTAAAACATGCAGGACACCAGCACTCTCTGACCCAGTTTGGACACCCTGTCGTAGACCATCAAGAGACAGCTTAGTTTGATCCTACTGATGACGTGTTGCTGCAATAGTCATCTTGCTCAGTTTCAAGTTTTTTCCCAGAGACACCAGAGCACTCTGTAACAGGATTTGACAGATAGTGATGGGGCACGGCCAGCAGGGGGCAGCAGCGAGGCTGACTTGCTCTTTGACCGTGTGACTGTGGTGACCAAATCCAGGGGGCGTATTACATTGGTTATTGATGTAGCTTAAAGAGGTGGAACAGATTAAACATTCAGATGAAACAATCAGCAAATAAAAGTCAAATGAAGAAAACGTACAAGGGCTTATTAGTCAATGATATCAGTGATTTCATGTCTGTTTGTTTTTTACTATTTCCAATAAAAACCACAGAAAGATTAAAAGAGACAACAGATGGATATCATTACAAATGAGTCAGAAGAGAGGAATCCCTGGATAAACTAGTTATTGAGGTACAATCGGATGACTGGGAACTCATTTATAAAGGAAAAGACGCCCTGTCACTATGAGTGTACAATCAAACAATACAAGAGAAAGTGAAATATGGATCTGGACTCTGGGAGCAGTGGGCGGAGCTGAGGTTGCACCGTGAGAGAGAGCGAGAGAGAGAGAGAGAGAGAGAGAGAGTGGACAAAGATAGAGACTGAGACTGAGACTGGGACTGAGTTTTACACTCGGACTTGGACTTGGAGTGGAGTGGAGTGGATTAGTCTGGAGGCCCAGGCACATGACAACCTCAGCTTCCACTCAGAGCCCAGACCAGCTGTTCAGATTTGGACACTTGGAGCTGAGAAGGGGGAGGCTCCATAATTCCTCTTCGTGCAGAGGTTTTATTTCCCTTTGCCACTGAAGGCAACACACTCACTAGTCACCAGTCCACAGATGAAAACACAAAATCATATGTGTAACCAGAAAGTCCAGTTAAGATGGAGACGGGTTGTGAATGACACAGATGCTACTGGTACAGTATGAGAGTCTGACTGCTTTCAAAAGGTCCAGTGATCATACAAGCGTATCAGTCACTCTCATACTTTCTCATGGTTCTATTGACAATGAGAAGCAACAACACAACACTACTGCTTGGACATGTTTGCTGGATCACATCATGGATGATGGATGATGGATGGATGGATGGATGGATGATGGATGTAATATACAGACATGACTTATGTTCACTCTGGAGGTGAGGGGGGAACTCCTGTTCTCACTTTCATTGTCACTTTAATTTGAAAAAAACATATATTCTATTTTCACCAAGATGTTAGTGAGTTAGTTTTACCAGTAAATGGCTGCTCCATCCTCACTTCTCCTATAACCAGGCCCAAACACACACACACACACACACACACACACACACACACACACACACACACACACACACACACACACACACACACACACACACACACAACAGCCAGGCCTCCTGGGGGTCGTTTGGAGGGTCATAATTTATTTACACATGTTATAGATAATATCAAAGTAAGTGATGTATTAGTCAATGATATCAGTGATTTCATGTCTGTTTGTTTTAGTTTTTTTACTATTTACAATAAAAAACACAGAAACATTAAAACAGACAACAGATAGATGTCAACACAAATGAGTCAAAACAGAGCAGTCCCTGGAAAAACTAGTTATTGAGGTACAATCAGATGACTGGGAACTCATTTATAAATACGAGAAAAAGTGAAATATAAAGATGTTTAATGGATGACAAAGGGCTTAAAAAATGCATCCAAGGAGAAGAATACATGACATAGAGAATCCAATAAATGATGAACGAAGGAGATGGAAAATAAATCCAAGAAATGTAAAACAAAGTTCACTCATATGATGAGAAAATGTTAGAAGAATTATTTTAAGAAAGTACCAGAAAACAATAAAGACCATGTCAGCAGTACATAGAAGGTTCTACATAGTATCATTCAACAGGCTTCCAGTAAGGATACCGTTATTGAAAACAGACACACTTCACAAACTACAGACCCACAATTCTCCCAAATCCTAGAAAAACTCTTCAACGACATACTAGATACATTCAGAGAAATGAAATCTAATTCATTAAATCTAGGTCAAACAAAAATCATGATATTTGGAAAATATGAAATAAATAAACAGGTAAAGGTTCAAGTAGAGAGTGTAAATAGAGAAAAGGTGATTGAAGACAAATTTCTAGAAAAATGTAAGGATGAGTACGAGCACATTACAACTCTACAAAGCAGATTTCCTTTGATCTGAGCGTCTCCATGGCTCCAGTGCTGATCTCCTATCAGATCAAAGGAGATCAGGGCCTTTTGCCATGGAGATGCTCAGATCCAAGATTTCCTCCGGCTTTGATCTCCGTTGATCTCCATCCGGTGCCTCTCCCATCCACTTTGTGATGAAAGGCTCATTATTGTTCTTTTTCACAACCTTGGTGATGACGTCATCATTAGATTCAGGTATGATGAAGCAGGCAGAGAACTAAAACATGCAGGACACCAGCACTCTCTGACCCAGTTTGGACACCCTGTCGTAGACCATCAAGAGACAGCTTAGTTTGATCCTACTGATGACGTGTTGCTGCAATAGTCATCTTGCTCAGTTTCAAGTTTTTTCCCAGAGACACCAGAGCACTCTGTAACAGGATTTGACAGATAGTGATGGGGCACGGCCAGCAGGGGGCAGCAGCGAGGCTGACTTGCTCTTTGACCGTGTGACTGTGGTGACCAAGTCCAGGGGGCGTATTACATTGGTTATTGATGTAGCTTAAAGAGGTGGAACAGATTAAACATTCAGATGAAACAATCAGCAAATAAAAGTCAAATGAAGAAAACGTACAAGGGCTTATTAGTCAATGATATCAGTGATTTCATGTCTGTTTGTTTTTTACTATTTCCAATAAAAACCACAGAAAGATTAAAAGAGACAACAGATGGATATCATTACAAATGAGTCAGAAGAGAGGAATCCCTGGATAAACTAGTTATTGAGGTACAATCGGATGACTGGGAACTCATTTATAAAGGAAAAGACGCCCTGTCACTATGAGTGTACAATCAAACAATACAAGAGAAAGTGAAATATGGATCTGGACTCTGGGAGCAGTGGGCGGAGCTGAGGTTGCACCGTGAGAGAGAGCGAGAGAGAGAGAGAGAGAGAGAGAGAGTGGACAAAGATAGAGACTGAGACTGAGACTGAGACTGAGTTTTACACTCGGACTTGGACTTGGAGTGGAGTGGATTAGTCTGGAGGCCCAGGCACATGACCACCTCAGCTTCCACTCAGAGCCCAGACCAGCTGTTCAGATTTGGACACTTGGAGCTGAGAAGGGGGAGGCTCCATAATTCCTCTTCGTGCAGAGGTTTTATTTCCCTTTGCCACTGAAGGCAACACACTCACTAGTCACCAGTCCACAGATGAAAACACAAAATCATATGTGTAACCAGAAAGTCCAGTTAAGATGGAGACGGGTTGTGAATGACACAGATGCTACTGGTACAGTATGAGAGTCTGACTGCTTTCAAAAGGTCCAGTGATCATACAAGCGTATCAGTCACTCTCATACTTTCTCATGGTTCTATTGACAATGAGAAGCAACAACACAACACTACTGCTTGGACATGTTTGCTGGATCACATCATGGATGATGGATGATGGATGGATGGATGGATGGATGATGGATGTAATATACAGACATGACTTATGTTCACTCTGGAGGTGAGGGGGGAACTCCTGTTCTCACTTTCATTGTCACTTTAATTTGAAAAAAACATATATTCTATTTTCACCAAGATGTTAGTGAGTTAGTTTTACCAGTAAATGGCTGCTCCATCCTCACTTCTCCTATAACCAGGCCCAAACACACACACACACACACACACACACACACACACACACACACACACACACACACACACACACACACACACACACAACAGCCAGGCCTCCTGGGGGTCGTTTGGAGGGTCATAATTTATTTACACATGTTATAGATAATATCAAAGTAAGTGATGTATTAGTCAATGATATCAGTGATTTCATGTCTGTTTGTTTTAGTTTTTTTACTATTTACAATAAAAAACACAGAAACATTAAAACAGACAACAGATAGATGTCAACACAAATGAGTCAAAACAGAGCAGTCCCTGGAAAAACTAGTTATTGAGGTACAATCAGATGACTGGGAACTCATTTATAAATACGAGAAAAAGTGAAATATAAAGATGTTTAATGGATGACAAAGGGCTTAAAAAATGCATCCAAGGAGAAGAATACATGACATAGAGAATCCAATAAATGATGAACGAAGGAGATGGAAAATAAATCCAAGAAATGTAAAACAAAGTTCACTCATATGATGAGAAAATGTTAGAAGAATTATTTTAAGAAAGTACCAGAAAACAATAAAGACCATGTCAGCAGTACATAGAAGGTTCTACATAGTATCATTCAACAGGCTTCCAGTAAGGATACCGTTATTGAAAACAGACACACTTCACAAACTACAGACCCACAATTCTCCCAAATCCTAGAAAAACTCTTCAACGACATACTAGATACATTCAGAGAAATGAAATCTAATTCATTAAATCTAGGTCAAACAAAAATCATGATATTTGGAAAATATGAAATAAATAAACAGGTAAAGGTTCAAGTAGAGAGTGTAAATAGAGAAAAGGTGATTGAAGACAAATTTCTAGAAAAATGTAAGGATGAGTACGAGCACATTACAACTCTACAAAGCAGATTTCCTTTGATCTGAGCGTCTCCATGGCTCCAGTGCTGATCTCCTATCAGATCAAAGGAGATCAGGGCCTTTTGCCATGGAGATGCTCAGATCCAAGATTTCCTCCGGCTTTGATCTCCGTTGATCTCCATCCGGTGCCTCTCCCATCCACTTTGTGATGAAAGGCTCATTATTGTTCTTTTTCACAACCTTGGTGATGACGTCATCATTAGATTCAGGTATGATGAAGCAGGCAGAGAACTAAAACATGCAGGACACCAGCACTCTCTGACCCAGTTTGGACACCCTGTCGTAGACCATCAAGAGACAGCTTAGTTTGATCCTACTGATGACGTGTTGCTGCAATAGTCATCTTGCTCAGTTTCAAGTTTTTTCCCAGAGACACCAGAGCACTCTGTAACAGGATTTGACAGATAGTGATGGGGCACGGCCAGCAGGGGGCAGCAGCGAGGCTGACTTGCTCTTTGACCGTGTGACTGTGGTGACCAAGTCCAGGGGGCGTATTACATTGGTTATTGATGTAGCTTAAAGAGGTGGAACAGATTAAACATTCAGATGAAACAATCAGCAAATAAAAGTCAAATGAAGAAAACGTACAAGGGCTTATTAGTCAATGATATCAGTGATTTCATGTCTGTTTGTTTTTTACTATTTCCAATAAAAACCACAGAAAGATTAAAAGAGACAACAGATGGATATCATTACAAATGAGTCAGAAGAGAGGAATCCCTGGATAAACTAGTTATTGAGGTACAATCGGATGACTGGGAACTCATTTATAAAGGAAAAGACGCCCTGTCACTATGAGTGTACAATCAAACAATACAAGAGAAAGTGAAATATGGATCTGGACTCTGGGAGCAGTGGGCGGAGCTGAGGTTGCACCGTGAGAGAGAGCGAGAGAGAGAGAGAGAGAGAGAGAGAGAGAGAGTGGACAAAGATAGAGACTGAGACTGAGACTGAGACTGGGACTGAGTTTTACACTCGGACTTGGACTTGGAGTGGAGTGGAGTGGATTAGTCTGGAGGCCCAGGCACATGACAACCTCAGCTTCCACTCAGAGCCCAGACCAGCTGTTCAGATTTGGACACTTGGAGCTGAGAAGGGGGAGGCTCCATAATTCCTCTTCGTGCAGAGGTTTTATTTCCCTTTGCCACTGAAGGCAACACACTCACTAGTCACCAGTCCACAGATGAAAACACAAAATCATATGTGTAACCAGAAAGTCCAGTTAAGATGGAGACGGGTTGTGAATGACACAGATGCTACTGGTACAGTATGAGAGTCTGACTGCTTTCAAAAGGTCCAGTGATCATACAAGCGTATCAGTCACTCTCATACTTTCTCATGGTTCTATTGACAATGAGAAGCAACAACACAACACTACTGCTTGGACATGTTTGCTGGATCACATCATGGATGATGGATGATGGATGGATGGATGGATGGATGATGGATGTAATATACAGACATGACTTATGTTCACTCTGGAGGTGAGGGGGGAACTCCTGTTCTCACTTTCATTGTCACTTTAATTTGAAAAAAACATATATTCTATTTTCACCAAGATGTTAGTGAGTTAGTTTTACCAGTAAATGGCTGCTCCATCCTCACTTCTCCTATAACCAGGCCCAAACACACACACACACACACACACACACACACACACACACACACACACACACACACACACACACACACACACACACACACACACACACACACAACAGCCAGGCCTCCTGGGGGTCGTTTGGAGGGTCATAATTTATTTACACATGTTATAGATAATATCAAAGTAAGTGATGTATTAGTCAATGATATCAGTGATTTCATGTCTGTTTGTTTTAGTTTTTTTACTATTTACAATAAAAAACACAGAAACATTAAAACAGACAACAGATAGATGTCAACACAAATGAGTCAAAACAGAGCAGTCCCTGGAAAAACTAGTTATTGAGGTACAATCAGATGACTGGGAACTCATTTATAAATACGAGAAAAAGTGAAATATAAAGATGTTTAATGGATGACAAAGGGCTTAAAAAATGCATCCAAGGAGAAGAATACATGACATAGAGAATCCAATAAATGATGAACGAAGGAGATGGAAAATAAATCCAAGAAATGTAAAACAAAGTTCACTCATATGATGAGAAAATGTTAGAAGAATTATTTTAAGAAAGTACCAGAAAACAATAAAGACCATGTCAGCAGTACATAGAAGGTTCTACATAGTATCATTCAACAGGCTTCCAGTAAGGATACCGTTATTGAAAACAGACACACTTCACAAACTACAGACCCACAATTCTCCCAAATCCTAGAAAAACTCTTCAACGACATACTAGATACATTCAGAGAAATGAAATCTAATTCATTAAATCTAGGTCAAACAAAAATCATGATATTTGGAAAATATGAAATAAATAAACAGGTAAAGGTTCAAGTAGAGAGTGTAAATAGAGAAAAGGTGATTGAAGACAAATTTCTAGAAAAATGTAAGGATGAGTACGAGCACATTACAACTCTACAAAGCAGATTTCCTTTGATCTGAGCGTCTCCATGGCTCCAGTGCTGATCTCCTATCAGATCAAAGGAGATCAGGGCCTTTTGCCATGGAGATGCTCAGATCCAAGATTTCCTCCGGCTTTGATCTCCGTTGATCTCCATCCGGTGCCTCTCCCATCCACTTTGTGATGAAAGGCTCATTATTGTTCTTTTTCACAACCTTGGTGATGACGTCATCATTAGATTCAGGTATGATGAAGCAGGCAGAGAACTAAAACATGCAGGACACCAGCACTCTCTGACCCAGTTTGGACACCCTGTCGTAGACCATCAAGAGACAGCTTAGTTTGATCCTACTGATGACGTGTTGCTGCAATAGTCATCTTGCTCAGTTTCAAGTTTTTTCCCAGAGACACCAGAGCACTCTGTAACAGGATTTGACAGATAGTGATGGGGCACGGCCAGCAGGGGGCAGCAGCGAGGCTGACTTGCTCTTTGACCGTGTGACTGTGGTGACCAAGTCCAGGGGGCGTATTACATTGGTTATTGATGTAGCTTAAAGAGGTGGAACAGATTAAACATTCAGATGAAACAATCAGCAAATAAAAGTCAAATGAAGAAAACGTACAAGGGCTTATTAGTCAATGATATCAGTGATTTCATGTCTGTTTGTTTTTTACTATTTCCAATAAAAACCACAGAAAGATTAAAAGAGACAACAGATGGATATCATTACAAATGAGTCAGAAGAGAGGAATCCCTGGATAAACTAGTTATTGAGGTACAATCGGATGACTGGGAACTCATTTATAAAGGAAAAGACGCCCTGTCACTATGAGTGTACAATCAAACAATACAAGAGAAAGTGAAATATGGATCTGGACTCTGGGAGCAGTGGGCGGAGCTGAGGTTGCACCGTGAGAGAGAGCGAGAGAGAGAGAGAGAGAGAGAGAGAGTGGACAAAGATAGAGACTGAGACTGAGACTGAGACTGAAACTGAGTTTTACACTCGGACTTGGACTTGGAGTGGAGTGGAGTGGATTAGTCTGGAGGCCCAGGCACATGACCACCTCAGCTTCCACTCAGAGCCCAGACCAGCTGTTCAGATTTGGACACTTGGAGCTGAGAAGGGGGAGGCTCCATGATTCCTCTTCATGCAGAGGTTTTATTTCCCTTTGCCACTGAAGGCAACACACTCACTAGTCACCAGTCCACAGATGAAAACACAAAATCATATGTGTAACCAGAAAGTCCAGTTAAGATGGAGACGGGTTGTGAATGACACAGATGCTACTGGTACAGTATGAGAGTCTGACTGCTTTCAAAAGGTCCAGTGATCATACAAGCGTATCAGTCACTCTCATACTTTCTCATGGTTCTATTGACAATGAGAAGCAACAACACAACACTACTGCTTGGACATGTTTGCTGGATCACATCATGGATGATGGATGATGGATGGATGGATGGATGGATGATGGATGTAATATACAGACATGACTTATGTTCACTCTGGAGGTGAGGGGGGAACTCCTGTTCTCACTTTCATTGTCACTTTAATTTGAAAAAAACATATATTCTATTTTCACCAAGATGTTAGTGAGTTAGTTTTACCAGTAAATGGCTGCTCCATCCTCACTTCTCCTATAACCAGGCCCAAACACACACACACACACACACACACACACACACACACACACACACACACACACACACACACACACACACACACACACAACAGCCAGGCCTCCTGGGGGTCGTTTGGAGGGTCATAATTTATTTACACATGTTATAGATAATATCAAAGTAAGTGATGTATTAGTCAATGATATCAGTGATTTCATGTCTGTTTGTTTTAGTTTTTTTACTATTTACAATAAAAAACACAGAAACATTAAAACAGACAACAGATAGATGTCAACACAAATGAGTCAAAACAGAGCAGTCCCTGGAAAAACTAGTTATTGAGGTACAATCAGATGACTGGGAACTCATTTATAAATACGAGAAAAAGTGAAATATAAAGATGTTTAATGGATGACAAAGGGCTTAAAAAATGCATCCAAGGAGAAGAATACATGACATAGAGAATCCAATAAATGATGAACGAAGGAGATGGAAAATAAATCCAAGAAATGTAAAACAAAGTTCACTCATATGATGAGAAAATGTTAGAAGAATTCTTTTAAGAAAGTACCAGAAAACAATAAAGACCATGTCAGCAGTACATAGAAGGTTCTACATAGTATCATTCAACAGGCTTCCAGTAAGGATACCGTTATTGAAAACAGACACACTTCACAAACTACAGACCCACAATTCTCCCAAATCCTAGAAAAACTCTTCAACGACATACTAGATACATTCAGAGAAATGAAATCTAATTCATTAAATCTAGGTCAAACAAAAATCATGATATTTGGAAAATATGAAATAAATAAACAGGTAAAGGTTCAAGTAGAGAGTGTAAATAGAGAAAAGGTGATTGAAGACAAATTTCTAGAAAAATGTAAGGATGAGTACGAGCACATTACAACTCTACAAAGCAGATTTCCTTTGATCTGAGCGTCTCCATGGCTCCAGTGCTGATCTCCTATCAGATCAAAGGAGATCAGGGCCTTTTGCCATGGAGATGCTCAGATCCAAGATTTCCTCCGGCTTTGATCTCCGTTGATCTCCATCCGGTGCCTCTCCCATCCACTTTGTGATGAAAGGCTCATTATTGTTCTTTTTCACAACCTTGGTGATGACGTCATCATTAGATTCAGGTATGATGAAGCAGGCAGAGAACTAAAACATGCAGGACACCAGCACTCTCTGACCCAGTTTGGACACCCTGTCGTAGACCATCAAGAGACAGCTTAGTTTGATCCTACTGATGACGTGTTGCTGCAATAGTCATCTTGCTCAGTTTCAAGTTTTTTCCCAGAGACACCAGAGCACTCTGTAACAGGATTTGACAGATAGTGATGGGGCACGGCCAGCAGGGGGCAGCAGCGAGGCTGACTTGCTCTTTGACCGTGTGACTGTGGTGACCAAATCCAGGGGGCGTATTACATTGGTTATTGATGTAGCTTAAAGAGGTGGAACAGATTAAACATTCAGATGAAACAATCAGCAAATAAAAGTCAAATGAAGAAAACGTACAAGGGCTTATTCGTCAATGATATCAGTGATTTCATGTCTGTTTGTTTTTTACTATTTCCAATAAAAACCACAGAAAGATTAAAAGAGACAACAGATGGATATCATTACAAATGAGTCAGAAGAGAGGAATCCCTGGATAAACTAGTTATTGAGGTACAATCGGATGACTGGGAACTCATTTATAAAGGAAAAGACGCCCTGTCACTATGAGTGTACAATCAAACAATACAAGAGAAAGTGAAATATGGATCTGGACTCTGGGAGCAGTGGGCGGAGCTGAGGTTGCACCGTGAGAGAGAGCGAGAGAGAGAGAGAGAGAGAGAGAGAGAGAGAGTGGACAAAGATAGAGACTGAGACTGAGACTGAGACTGGGACTGAGTTTTACACTCGGACTTGGACTTGGAGTGGAGTGGAGTGGATTAGTCTGGAGGCCCAGGCACATGACAACCTCAGCTTCCACTCAGAGCCCAGACCAGCTGTTCAGATTTGGACACTTGGAGCTGAGAAGGGGGAGGCTCCATAATTCCTCTTCGTGCAGAGGTTTTATTTCCCTTTGCCACTGAAGGCAACACACTCACTAGTCACCAGTCCACAGATGAAAACACAAAATCATATGTGTAACCAGAAAGTCCAGTTAAGATGGAGACGGGTTGTGAATGACACAGATGCTACTGGTACAGTATGAGAGTCTGACTGCTTTCAAAAGGTCCAGTGATCATACAAGCGTATCAGTCACTCTCATACTTTCTCATGGTTCTATTGACAATGAGAAGCAACAACACAACACTACTGCTTGGACATGTTTGCTGGATCACATCATGGATGATGGATGATGGATGGATGGATGGATGGATGATGGATGTAATATACAGACATGACTTATGTTCACTCTGGAGGTGAGGGGGGAACTCCTGTTCTCACTTTCATTGTCACTTTAATTTGAAAAAAACATATATTCTATTTTCACCAAGATGTTAGTGAGTTAGTTTTACCAGTAAATGGCTGCTCCATCCTCACTTCTCCTATAACCAGGCCCAAACACACACACACACACACACACACACACACACACACACACACACACACACACACACACACACACACACACACACACACACAACAGCCAGGCCTCCTGGGGGTCGTTTGGAGGGTCATAATTTATTTACACATGTTATAGATAATATCAAAGTAAGTGATGTATTAGTCAATGATATCAGTGATTTCATGTCTGTTTGTTTTAGTTTTTTTACTATTTACAATAAAAAACACAGAAACATTAAAACAGACAACAGATAGATGTCAACACAAATGAGTCAAAACAGAGCAGTCCCTGGAAAAACTAGTTATTGAGGTACAATCAGATGACTGGGAACTCATTTATAAATACGAGAAAAAGTGAAATATAAAGATGTTTAATGGATGACAAAGGGCTTAAAAAATGCATCCAAGGAGAAGAATACATGACATAGAGAATCCAATAAATGATGAACGAAGGAGATGGAAAATAAATCCAAGAAATGTAAAACAAAGTTCACTCATATGATGAGAAAATGTTAGAAGAATTATTTTAAGAAAGTACCAGAAAACAATAAAGACCATGTCAGCAGTACATAGAAGGTTCTACATAGTATCATTCAACAGGCTTCCAGTAAGGATACCGTTATTGAAAACAGACACACTTCACAAACTACAGACCCACAATTCTCCCAAATCCTAGAAAAACTCTTCAACGACATACTAGATACATTCAGAGAAATGAAATCTAATTCATTAAATCTAGGTCAAACAAAAATCATGATATTTGGAAAATATGAAATAAATAAACAGGTAAAGGTTCAAGTAGAGAGTGTAAATAGAGAAAAGGTGATTGAAGACAAATTTCTAGAAAAATGTAAGGATGAGTACGAGCACATTACAACTCTACAAAGCAGATTTCCTTTGATCTGAGCGTCTCCATGGCTCCAGTGCTGATCTCCTATCAGATCAAAGGAGATCAGGGCCTTTTGCCATGGAGATGCTCAGATCCAAGATTTCCTCCGGCTTTGATCTCCGTTGATCTCCATCCGGTGCCTCTCCCATCCACTTTGTGATGAAAGGCTCATTATTGTTCTTTTTCACAACCTTGGTGATGACGTCATCATTAGATTCAGGTATGATGAAGCAGGCAGAGAACTAAAACATGCAGGACACCAGCACTCTCTGACCCAGTTTGGACACCCTGTCGTAGACCATCAAGAGACAGCTTAGTTTGATCCTACTGATGACGTGTTGCTGCAATAGTCATCTTGCTCAGTTTCAAGTTTTTTCCCAGAGACACCAGAGCACTCTGTAACAGGATTTGACAGATAGTGATGGGGCACGGCCAGCAGGGGGCAGCAGCGAGGCTGACTTGCTCTTTGACCGTGTGACTGTGGTGACCAAGTCCAGGGGGCGTATTACATTGGTTATTGATGTAGCTTAAAGAGGTGGAACAGATTAAACATTCAGATGAAACAATCAGCAAATAAAAGTCAAATGAAGAAAACGTACAAGGGCTTATTAGTCAATGATATCAGTGATTTCATGTCTGTTTGTTTTTTACTATTTCCAATAAAAACCACAGAAAGATTAAAAGAGACAACAGATGGATATCATTACAAATGAGTCAGAAGAGAGGAATCCCTGGATAAACTAGTTATTGAGGTACAATCGGATGACTGGGAACTCATTTATAAAGGAAAAGACGCCCTGTCACTATGAGTGTACAATCAAACAATACAAGAGAAAGTGAAATATGGATCTGGACTCTGGGAGCAGTGGGCGGAGCTGAGGTTGCACCGTGAGAGAGAGCGAGAGAGAGAGAGAGAGAGAGAGAGAGTGGACAAAGATAGAGACTGAGACTGAGACTGAGACTGAAACTGAGTTTTACACTCGGACTTGGACTTGGAGTGGAGTGGAGTGGATTAGTCTGGAGGCCCAGGCACATGACCACCTCAGCTTCCACTCAGAGCCCAGACCAGCTGTTCAGATTTGGACACTTGGAGCTGAGAAGGGGGAGGCTCCATGATTCCTCTTCATGCAGAGGTTTTATTTCCCTTTGCCACTGAAGGCAACACACTCACTAGTCACCAGTCCACAGATGAAAACACAAAATCATATGTGTAACCAGAAAGTCCAGTTAAGATGGAGACGGGTTGTGAATGACACAGATGCTACTGGTACAGTATGAGAGTCTGACTGCTTTCAAAAGGTCCAGTGATCATACAAGCGTATCAGTCACTCTCATACTTTCTCATGGTTCTATTGACAATGAGAAGCAACAACACAACACTACTGCTTGGACATGTTTGCTGGATCACATCATGGATGATGGATGATGGATGGATGGATGGATGGATGATGGATGTAATATACAGACATGACTTATGTTCACTCTGGAGGTGAGGGGGGAACTCCTGTTCTCACTTTCATTGTCACTTTAATTTGAAAAAAACATATATTCTATTTTCACCAAGATGTTAGTGAGTTAGTTTTACCAGTAAATGGCTGCTCCATCCTCACTTCTCCTATAACCAGGCCCAAACACACACACACACACACACACACACACACACACACACACACACACACACACACACACACACACACACACACACACACACAACAGCCAGGCCTCCTGGGGGTCGTTTGGAGGGTCATAATTTATTTACACATGTTATAGATAATATCAAAGTAAGTGATGTATTAGTCAATGATATCAGTGATTTCATGTCTGTTTGTTTTAGTTTTTTTACTATTTACAATAAAAAACACAGAAACATTAAAACAGACAACAGATAGATGTCAACACAAATGAGTCAAAACAGAGCAGTCCCTGGAAAAACTAGTTATTGAGGTACAATCAGATGACTGGGAACTCATTTATAAATACGAGAAAAAGTGAAATATAAAGATGTTTAATGGATGACAAAGGGCTTAAAAAATGCATCCAAGGAGAAGAATACATGACATAGAGAATCCAATAAATGATGAACGAAGGAGATGGAAAATAAATCCAAGAAATGTAAAACAAAGTTCACTCATATGATGAGAAAATGTTAGAAGAATTATTTTAAGAAAGTACCAGAAAACAATAAAGACCATGTCAGCAGTACATAGAAGGTTCTACATAGTATCATTCAACAGGCTTCCAGTAAGGATACCGTTATTGAAAACAGACACACTTCACAAACTACAGACCCACAATTCTCCCAAATCCTAGAAAAACTCTTCAACGACATACTAGATACATTCAGAGAAATGAAATCTAATTCATTAAATCTAGGTCAAACAAAAATCATGATATTTGGAAAATATGAAATAAATAAACAGGTAAAGGTTCAAGTAGAGAGTGTAAATAGAGAAAAGGTGATTGAAGACAAATTTCTAGAAAAATGTAAGGATGAGTACGAGCACATTACAACTCTACAAAGCAGATTTCCTTTGATCTGAGCGTCTCCATGGCTCCAGTGCTGATCTCCTATCAGATCAAAGGAGATCAGGGCCTTTTGCCATGGAGATGCTCAGATCCAAGATTTCCTCCGGCTTTGATCTCCGTTGATCTCCATCCGGTGCCTCTCCCATCCACTTTGTGATGAAAGGCTCATTATTGTTCTTTTTCACAACCTTGGTGATGACGTCATCATTAGATTCAGGTATGATGAAGCAGGCAGAGAACTAAAACATGCAGGACACCAGCACTCTCTGACCCAGTTTGGACACCCTGTCGTAGACCATCAAGAGACAGCTTAGTTTGATCCTACTGATGACGTGTTGCTGCAATAGTCATCTTGCTCAGTTTCAAGTTTTTTCCCAGAGACACCAGAGCACTCTGTAACAGGATTTGACAGATAGTGATGGGGCACGGCCAGCAGGGGGCAGCAGCGAGGCTGACTTGCTCTTTGACCGTGTGACTGTGGTGACCAAGTCCAGGGGGCGTATTACATTGGTTATTGATGTAGCTTAAAGAGGTGGAACAGATTAAACATTCAGATGAAACAATCAGCAAATAAAAGTCAAATGAAGAAAACGTACAAGGGCTTATTAGTCAATGATATCAGTGATTTCATGTCTGTTTGTTTTTTACTATTTCCAATAAAAACCACAGAAAGATTAAAAGAGACAACAGATGGATATCATTACAAATGAGTCAGAAGAGAGGAATCCCTGGATAAACTAGTTATTGAGGTACAATCGGATGACTGGGAACTCATTTATAAAGGAAAAGACGCCCTGTCACTATGAGTGTACAATCAAACAATACAAGAGAAAGTGAAATATGGATCTGGACTCTGGGAGCAGTGGGCGGAGCTGAGGTTGCACCGTGAGAGAGAGCGAGAGAGAGAGAGAGAGAGAGAGAGAGTGGACAAAGATAGAGACTGAGACTGAGACTGAGACTGAAACTGAGTTTTACACTCGGACTTGGACTTGGAGTGGAGTGGAGTGGATTAGTCTGGAGGCCCAGGCACATGACCACCTCAGCTTCCACTCAGAGCCCAGACCAGCTGTTCAGATTTGGACACTTGGAGCTGAGAAGGGGGAGGCTCCATGATTCCTCTTCATGCAGAGGTTTTATTTCCCTTTGCCACTGAAGGCAACACACTCACTAGTCACCAGTCCACAGATGAAAACACAAAATCATATGTGTAACCAGAAAGTCCAGTTAAGATGGAGACGGGTTGTGAATGACACAGATGCTACTGGTACAGTATGAGAGTCTGACTGCTTTCAAAAGGTCCAGTGATCATACAAGCGTATCAGTCACTCTCATACTTTCTCATGGTTCTATTGACAATGAGAAGCAACAACACAACACTACTGCTTGGACATGTTTGCTGGATCACATCATGGATGATGGATGATGGATGGATGGATGGATGGATGATGGATGTAATATACAGACATGACTTATGTTCACTCTGGAGGTGAGGGGGGAACTCCTGTTCTCACTTTCATTGTCACTTTAATTTGAAAAAAACATATATTCTATTTTCACCAAGATGTTAGTGAGTTAGTTTTACCAGTAAATGGCTGCTCCATCCTCACTTCTCCTATAACCAGGCCCAACACACACACACACACACACACACACACACACACACACACACACACACACACACACACACACACACACACACACACACACACACACACACACAACAGCCAGGCCTCCTGGGGGTCGTTTGGAGGGTCATAATTTATTTACACATGTTATAGATAATATCAAAGTAAGTGATGTATTAGTCAATGATATCAGTGATTTCATGTCTGTTTGTTTTAGTTTTTTTACTATTTACAATAAAAAACACAGAAACATTAAAACAGACAACAGATAGATGTCAACACAAATGAGTCAAAACAGAGCAGTCCCTGGAAAAACTAGTTATTGAGGTACAATCAGATGACTGGGAACTCATTTATAAATACGAGAAAAAGTGAAATATAAAGATGTTTAATGGATGACAAAGGGCTTAAAAAATGCATCCAAGGAGAAGAATACATGACATAGAGAATCCAATAAATGATGAACGAAGGAGATGGAAAATAAATCCAAGAAATGTAAAACAAAGTTCACTCATATGATGAGAAAATGTTAGAAGAATTATTTTAAGAAAGTACCAGAAAACAATAAAGACCATGTCAGCAGTACATAGAAGGTTCTACATAGTATCATTCAACAGGCTTCCAGTAAGGATACCGTTATTGAAAACAGACACACTTCACAAACTACAGACCCACAATTCTCCCAAATCCTAGAAAAACTCTTCAACGACATACTAGATACATTCAGAGAAATGAAATCTAATTCATTAAATCTAGGTCAAACAAAAATCATGATATTTGGAAAATATGAAATAAATAAACAGGTAAAGGTTCAAGTAGAGAGTGTAAATAGAGAAAAGGTGATTGAAGACAAATTTCTAGAAAAATGTAAGGATGAGTACGAGCACATTACAACTCTACAAAGCAGATTTCCTTTGATCTGAGCGTCTCCATGGCTCCAGTGCTGATCTCCTATCAGATCAAAGGAGATCAGGGCCTTTTGCCATGGAGATGCTCAGATCCAAGATTTCCTCCGGCTTTGATCTCCGTTGATCTCCATCCGGTGCCTCTCCCATCCACTTTGTGATGAAAGGCTCATTATTGTTCTTTTTCACAACCTTGGTGATGACGTCATCATTAGATTCAGGTATGATGAAGCAGGCAGAGAACTAAAACATGCAGGACACCAGCACTCTCTGACCCAGTTTGGACACCCTGTCGTAGACCATCAAGAGACAGCTTAGTTTGATCCTACTGATGACGTGTTGCTGCAATAGTCATCTTGCTCAGTTTCAAGTTTTTTCCCAGAGACACCAGAGCACTCTGTAACAGGATTTGACAGATAGTGATGGGGCACGGCCAGCAGGGGGCAGCAGCGAGGCTGACTTGCTCTTTGACCGTGTGACTGTGGTGACCAAGTCCAGGGGGCGTATTACATTGGTTATTGATGTAGCTTAAAGAGGTGGAACAGATTAAACATTCAGATGAAACAATCAGCAAATAAAAGTCAAATGAAGAAAACGTACAAGGGCTTATTAGTCAATGATATCAGTGATTTCATGTCTGTTTGTTTTTTACTATTTCCAATAAAAACCACAGAAAGATTAAAAGAGACAACAGATGGATATCATTACAAATGAGTCAGAAGAGAGGAATCCCTGGATAAACTAGTTATTGAGGTACAATCGGATGACTGGGAACTCATTTATAAAGGAAAAGACGCCCTGTCACTATGAGTGTACAATCAAACAATACAAGAGAAAGTGAAATATGGATCTGGACTCTGGGAGCAGTGGGCGGAGCTGAGGTTGCACCGTGAGAGAGAGCGAGAGAGAGAGAGAGAGAGAGAGAGAGTGGACAAAGATAGAGACTGAGACTGAGACTGAGACTGAAACTGAGTTTTACACTCGGACTTGGACTTGGAGTGGAGTGGAGTGGATTAGTCTGGAGGCCCAGGCACATGACCACCTCAGCTTCCACTCAGAGCCCAGACCAGCTGTTCAGATTTGGACACTTGGAGCTGAGAAGGGGGAGGCTCCATGATTCCTCTTCATGCAGAGGTTTTATTTCCCTTTGCCACTGAAGGCAACACACTCACTAGTCACCAGTCCACAGATGAAAACACAAAATCATATGTGTAACCAGAAAGTCCAGTTAAGATGGAGACGGGTTGTGAATGACACAGATGCTACTGGTACAGTATGAGAGTCTGACTGCTTTCAAAAGGTCCAGTGATCATACAAGCGTATCAGTCACTCTCATACTTTCTCATGGTTCTATTGACAATGAGAAGCAACAACACAACACTACTGCTTGGACATGTTTGCTGGATCACATCATGGATGATGGATGATGGATGGATGGATGGATGGATGATGGATGTAATATACAGACATGACTTATGTTCACTCTGGAGGTGAGGGGGGAACTCCTGTTCTCACTTTCATTGTCACTTTAATTTGAAAAAAACATATATTCTATTTTCACCAAGATGTTAGTGAGTTAGTTTTACCAGTAAATGGCTGCTCCATCCTCACTTCTCCTATAACCAGGCCCAAACACACACACACACACACACACACACACACACACACACACACACACACACACACACACACACACACACACACACACAACAGCCAGGCCTCCTGGGGGTCGTTTGGAGGGTCATAATTTATTTACACATGTTATAGATAATATCAAAGTAAGTGATGTATTAGTCAATGATATCAGTGATTTCATGTCTGTTTGTTTTAGTTTTTTTACTATTTACAATAAAAAACACAGAAACATTAAAACAGACAACAGATAGATGTCAACACAAATGAGTCAAAACAGAGCAGTCCCTGGAAAAACTAGTTATTGAGGTACAATCAGATGACTGGGAACTCATTTATAAATACGAGAAAAAGTGAAATATAAAGATGTTTAATGGATGACAAAGGGCTTAAAAAATGCATCCAAGGAGAAGAATACATGACATAGAGAATCCAATAAATGATGAACGAAGGAGATGGAAAATAAATCCAAGAAATGTAAAACAAAGTTCACTCATATGATGAGAAAATGTTAGAAGAATTCTTTTAAGAAAGTACCAGAAAACAATAAAGACCATGTCAGCAGTACATAGAAGGTTCTACATAGTATCATTCAACAGGCTTCCAGTAAGGATACCGTTATTGAAAACAGACACACTTCACAAACTACAGACCCACAATTCTCCCAAATCCTAGAAAAACTCTTCAACGACATACTAGATACATTCAGAGAAATGAAATCTAATTCATTAAATCTAGGTCAAACAAAAATCATGATATTTGGAAAATATGAAATAAATAAACAGGTAAAGGTTCAAGTAGAGAGTGTAAATAGAGAAAAGGTGATTGAAGACAAATTTCTAGAAAAATGTAAGGATGAGTACGAGCACATTACAACTCTACAAAGCAGATTTCCTTTGATCTGAGCGTCTCCATGGCTCCAGTGCTGATCTCCTATCAGATCAAAGGAGATCAGGGCCTTTTGCCATGGAGATGCTCAGATCCAAGATTTCCTCCGGCTTTGATCTCCGTTGATCTCCATCCGGTGCCTCTCCCATCCACTTTGTGATGAAAGGCTCATTATTGTTCTTTTTCACAACCTTGGTGATGACGTCATCATTAGATTCAGGTATGATGAAGCAGGCAGAGAACTAAAACATGCAGGACACCAGCACTCTCTGACCCAGTTTGGACACCCTGTCGTAGACCATCAAGAGACAGCTTAGTTTGATCCTACTGATGACGTGTTGCTGCAATAGTCATCTTGCTCAGTTTCAAGTTTTTTCCCAGAGACACCAGAGCACTCTGTAACAGGATTTGACAGATAGTGATGGGGCACGGCCAGCAGGGGGCAGCAGCGAGGCTGACTTGCTCTTTGACCGTGTGACTGTGGTGACCAAATCCAGGGGGCGTATTACATTGGTTATTGATGTAGCTTAAAGAGGTGGAACAGATTAAACATTCAGATGAAACAATCAGCAAATAAAAGTCAAATGAAGAAAACGTACAAGGGCTTATTCGTCAATGATATCAGTGATTTCATGTCTGTTTGTTTTTTACTATTTCCAATAAAAACCACAGAAAGATTAAAAGAGACAACAGATGGATATCATTACAAATGAGTCAGAAGAGAGGAATCCCTGGATAAACTAGTTATTGAGGTACAATCGGATGACTGGGAACTCATTTATAAAGGAAAAGACGCCCTGTCACTATGAGTGTACAATCAAACAATACAAGAGAAAGTGAAATATGGATCTGGACTCTGGGAGCAGTGGGCGGAGCTGAGGTTGCACCGTGAGAGAGAGCGAGAGAGAGAGAGAGAGAGAGAGAGAGAGAGAGTGGACAAAGATAGAGACTGAGACTGAGACTGAGACTGGGACTGAGTTTTACACTCGGACTTGGACTTGGAGTGGAGTGGAGTGGATTAGTCTGGAGGCCCAGGCACATGACAACCTCAGCTTCCACTCAGAGCCCAGACCAGCTGTTCAGATTTGGACACTTGGAGCTGAGAAGGGGGAGGCTCCATAATTCCTCTTCGTGCAGAGGTTTTATTTCCCTTTGCCACTGAAGGCAACACACTCACTAGTCACCAGTCCACAGATGAAAACACAAAATCATATGTGTAACCAGAAAGTCCAGTTAAGATGGAGACGGGTTGTGAATGACACAGATGCTACTGGTACAGTATGAGAGTCTGACTGCTTTCAAAAGGTCCAGTGATCATACAAGCGTATCAGTCACTCTCATACTTTCTCATGGTTCTATTGACAATGAGAAGCAACAACACAACACTACTGCTTGGACATGTTTGCTGGATCACATCATGGATGATGGATGATGGATGGATGGATGGATGGATGATGGATGTAATATACAGACATGACTTATGTTCACTCTGGAGGTGAGGGGGGAACTCCTGTTCTCACTTTCATTGTCACTTTAATTTGAAAAAAACATATATTCTATTTTCACCAAGATGTTAGTGAGTTAGTTTTACCAGTAAATGGCTGCTCCATCCTCACTTCTCCTATAACCAGGCCCAAACACACACACACACACACACACACACACACACACACACACACACACACACACACACACACACACACACACACACACACACAACAGCCAGGCCTCCTGGGGGTCGTTTGGAGGGTCATAATTTATTTACACATGTTATAGATAATATCAAAGTAAGTGATGTATTAGTCAATGATATCAGTGATTTCATGTCTGTTTGTTTTAGTTTTTTTACTATTTACAATAAAAAACACAGAAACATTAAAACAGACAACAGATAGATGTCAACACAAATGAGTCAAAACAGAGCAGTCCCTGGAAAAACTAGTTATTGAGGTACAATCAGATGACTGGGAACTCATTTATAAATACGAGAAAAAGTGAAATATAAAGATGTTTAATGGATGACAAAGGGCTTAAAAAATGCATCCAAGGAGAAGAATACATGACATAGAGAATCCAATAAATGATGAACGAAGGAGATGGAAAATAAATCCAAGAAATGTAAAACAAAGTTCACTCATATGATGAGAAAATGTTAGAAGAATTATTTTAAGAAAGTACCAGAAAACAATAAAGACCATGTCAGCAGTACATAGAAGGTTCTACATAGTATCATTCAACAGGCTTCCAGTAAGGATACCGTTATTGAAAACAGACACACTTCACAAACTACAGACCCACAATTCTCCCAAATCCTAGAAAAACTCTTCAACGACATACTAGATACATTCAGAGAAATGAAATCTAATTCATTAAATCTAGGTCAAACAAAAATCATGATATTTGGAAAATATGAAATAAATAAACAGGTAAAGGTTCAAGTAGAGAGTGTAAATAGAGAAAAGGTGATTGAAGACAAATTTCTAGAAAAATGTAAGGATGAGTACGAGCACATTACAACTCTACAAAGCAGATTTCCTTTGATCTGAGCGTCTCCATGGCTCCAGTGCTGATCTCCTATCAGATCAAAGGAGATCAGGGCCTTTTGCCATGGAGATGCTCAGATCCAAGATTTCCTCCGGCTTTGATCTCCGTTGATCTCCATCCGGTGCCTCTCCCATCCACTTTGTGATGAAAGGCTCATTATTGTTCTTTTTCACAACCTTGGTGATGACGTCATCATTAGATTCAGGTATGATGAAGCAGGCAGAGAACTAAAACATGCAGGACACCAGCACTCTCTGACCCAGTTTGGACACCCTGTCGTAGACCATCAAGAGACAGCTTAGTTTGATCCTACTGATGACGTGTTGCTGCAATAGTCATCTTGCTCAGTTTCAAGTTTTTTCCCAGAGACACCAGAGCACTCTGTAACAGGATTTGACAGATAGTGATGGGGCACGGCCAGCAGGGGGCAGCAGCGAGGCTGACTTGCTCTTTGACCGTGTGACTGTGGTGACCAAGTCCAGGGGGCGTATTACATTGGTTATTGATGTAGCTTAAAGAGGTGGAACAGATTAAACATTCAGATGAAACAATCAGCAAATAAAAGTCAAATGAAGAAAACGTACAAGGGCTTATTAGTCAATGATATCAGTGATTTCATGTCTGTTTGTTTTTTACTATTTCCAATAAAAACCACAGAAAGATTAAAAGAGACAACAGATGGATATCATTACAAATGAGTCAGAAGAGAGGAATCCCTGGATAAACTAGTTATTGAGGTACAATCGGATGACTGGGAACTCATTTATAAAGGAAAAGACGCCCTGTCACTATGAGTGTACAATCAAACAATACAAGAGAAAGTGAAATATGGATCTGGACTCTGGGAGCAGTGGGCGGAGCTGAGGTTGCACCGTGAGAGAGAGCGAGAGAGAGAGAGAGAGAGAGAGAGAGTGGACAAAGATAGAGACTGAGACTGAGACTGAGACTGAAACTGAGTTTTACACTCGGACTTGGACTTGGAGTGGAGTGGAGTGGATTAGTCTGGAGGCCCAGGCACATGACCACCTCAGCTTCCACTCAGAGCCCAGACCAGCTGTTCAGATTTGGACACTTGGAGCTGAGAAGGGGGAGGCTCCATGATTCCTCTTCATGCAGAGGTTTTATTTCCCTTTGCCACTGAAGGCAACACACTCACTAGTCACCAGTCCACAGATGAAAACACAAAATCATATGTGTAACCAGAAAGTCCAGTTAAGATGGAGACGGGTTGTGAATGACACAGATGCTACTGGTACAGTATGAGAGTCTGACTGCTTTCAAAAGGTCCAGTGATCATACAAGCGTATCAGTCACTCTCATACTTTCTCATGGTTCTATTGACAATGAGAAGCAACAACACAACACTACTGCTTGGACATGTTTGCTGGATCACATCATGGATGATGGATGATGGATGGATGGATGGATGGATGATGGATGTAATATACAGACATGACTTATGTTCACTCTGGAGGTGAGGGGGGAACTCCTGTTCTCACTTTCATTGTCACTTTAATTTGAAAAAAACATATATTCTATTTTCACCAAGATGTTAGTGAGTTAGTTTTACCAGTAAATGGCTGCTCCATCCTCACTTCTCCTATAACCAGGCCCAAACACACACACACACACACACACACACACACACACACACACACACACACACACACACACACACACACACACACACACACAACAGCCAGGCCTCCTGGGGGTCGTTTGGAGGGTCATAATTTATTTACACATGTTATAGATAATATCAAAGTAAGTGATGTATTAGTCAATGATATCAGTGATTTCATGTCTGTTTGTTTTAGTTTTTTTACTATTTACAATAAAAAACACAGAAACATTAAAACAGACAACAGATAGATGTCAACACAAATGAGTCAAAACAGAGCAGTCCCTGGAAAAACTAGTTATTGAGGTACAATCAGATGACTGGGAACTCATTTATAAATACGAGAAAAAGTGAAATATAAAGATGTTTAATGGATGACAAAGGGCTTAAAAAATGCATCCAAGGAGAAGAATACATGACATAGAGAATCCAATAAATGATGAACGAAGGAGATGGAAAATAAATCCAAGAAATGTAAAACAAAGTTCACTCATATGATGAGAAAATGTTAGAAGAATTCTTTTAAGAAAGTACCAGAAAACAATAAAGACCATGTCAGCAGTACATAGAAGGTTCTACATAGTATCATTCAACAGGCTTCCAGTAAGGATACCGTTATTGAAAACAGACACACTTCACAAACTACAGACCCACAATTCTCCCAAATCCTAGAAAAACTCTTCAACGACATACTAGATACATTCAGAGAAATGAAATCTAATTCATTAAATCTAGGTCAAACAAAAATCATGATATTTGGAAAATATGAAATAAATAAACAGGTAAAGGTTCAAGTAGAGAGTGTAAATAGAGAAAAGGTGATTGAAGACAAATTTCTAGAAAAATGTAAGGATGAGTACGAGCACATTACAACTCTACAAAGCAGATTTCCTTTGATCTGAGCGTCTCCATGGCTCCAGTGCTGATCTCCTATCAGATCAAAGGAGATCAGGGCCTTTTGCCATGGAGATGCTCAGATCCAAGATTTCCTCCGGCTTTGATCTCCGTTGATCTCCATCCGGTGCCTCTCCCATCCACTTTGTGATGAAAGGCTCATTATTGTTCTTTTTCACAACCTTGGTGATGACGTCATCATTAGATTCAGGTATGATGAAGCAGGCAGAGAACTAAAACATGCAGGACACCAGCACTCTCTGACCCAGTTTGGACACCCTGTCGTAGACCATCAAGAGACAGCTTAGTTTGATCCTACTGATGACGTGTTGCTGCAATAGTCATCTTGCTCAGTTTCAAGTTTTTTCCCAGAGACACCAGAGCACTCTGTAACAGGATTTGACAGATAGTGATGGGGCACGGCCAGCAGGGGGCAGCAGCGAGGCTGACTTGCTCTTTGACCGTGTGACTGTGGTGACCAAATCCAGGGGGCGTATTACATTGGTTATTGATGTAGCTTAAAGAGGTGGAACAGATTAAACATTCAGATGAAACAATCAGCAAATAAAAGTCAAATGAAGAAAACGTACAAGGGCTTATTCGTCAATGATATCAGTGATTTCATGTCTGTTTGTTTTTTACTATTTCCAATAAAAACCACAGAAAGATTAAAAGAGACAACAGATGGATATCATTACAAATGAGTCAGAAGAGAGGAATCCCTGGATAAACTAGTTATTGAGGTACAATCGGATGACTGGGAACTCATTTATAAAGGAAAAGACGCCCTGTCACTATGAGTGTACAATCAAACAATACAAGAGAAAGTGAAATATGGATCTGGACTCTGGGAGCAGTGGGCGGAGCTGAGGTTGCACCGTGAGAGAGAGCGAGAGAGAGAGAGAGAGAGAGAGAGAGAGAGAGTGGACAAAGATAGAGACTGAGACTGAGACTGAGACTGGGACTGAGTTTTACACTCGGACTTGGACTTGGAGTGGAGTGGAGTGGATTAGTCTGGAGGCCCAGGCACATGACAACCTCAGCTTCCACTCAGAGCCCAGACCAGCTGTTCAGATTTGGACACTTGGAGCTGAGAAGGGGGAGGCTCCATAATTCCTCTTCGTGCAGAGGTTTTATTTCCCTTTGCCACTGAAGGCAACACACTCACTAGTCACCAGTCCACAGATGAAAACACAAAATCATATGTGTAACCAGAAAGTCCAGTTAAGATGGAGACGGGTTGTGAATGACACAGATGCTACTGGTACAGTATGAGAGTCTGACTGCTTTCAAAAGGTCCAGTGATCATACAAGCGTATCAGTCACTCTCATACTTTCTCATGGTTCTATTGACAATGAGAAGCAACAACACAACACTACTGCTTGGACATGTTTGCTGGATCACATCATGGATGATGGATGATGGATGGATGGATGGATGGATGATGGATGTAATATACAGACATGACTTATGTTCACTCTGGAGGTGAGGGGGGAACTCCTGTTCTCACTTTCATTGTCACTTTAATTTGAAAAAAACATATATTCTATTTTCACCAAGATGTTAGTGAGTTAGTTTTACCAGTAAATGGCTGCTCCATCCTCACTTCTCCTATAACCAGGCCCAAACACACACACACACACACACACACACACACACACACACACACACACACACACACACACACACACACACACACACACACACACACACACACACACACAACAGCCAGGCCTCCTGGGGGTCGTTTGGAGGGTCATAATTTATTTACACATGTTATAGATAATATCAAAGTAAGTGATGTATTAGTCAATGATATCAGTGATTTCATGTCTGTTTGTTTTAGTTTTTTTACTATTTACAATAAAAAACACAGAAACATTAAAACAGACAACAGATAGATGTCAACACAAATGAGTCAAAACAGAGCAGTCCCTGGAAAAACTAGTTATTGAGGTACAATCAGATGACTGGGAACTCATTTATAAATACGAGAAAAAGTGAAATATAAAGATGTTTAATGGATGACAAAGGGCTTAAAAAATGCATCCAAGGAGAAGAATACATGACATAGAGAATCCAATAAATGATGAACGAAGGAGATGGAAAATAAATCCAAGAAATGTAAAACAAAGTTCACTCATATGATGAGAAAATGTTAGAAGAATTATTTTAAGAAAGTACCAGAAAACAATAAAGACCATGTCAGCAGTACATAGAAGGTTCTACATAGTATCATTCAACAGGCTTCCAGTAAGGATACCGTTATTGAAAACAGACACACTTCACAAACTACAGACCCACAATTCTCCCAAATCCTAGAAAAACTCTTCAACGACATACTAGATACATTCAGAGAAATGAAATCTAATTCATTAAATCTAGGTCAAACAAAAATCATGATATTTGGAAAATATGAAATAAATAAACAGGTAAAGGTTCAAGTAGAGAGTGTAAATAGAGAAAAGGTGATTGAAGACAAATTTCTAGAAAAATGTAAGGATGAGTACGAGCACATTACAACTCTACAAAGCAGATTTCCTTTGATCTGAGCGTCTCCATGGCTCCAGTGCTGATCTCCTATCAGATCAAAGGAGATCAGGGCCTTTTGCCATGGAGATGCTCAGATCCAAGATTTCCTCCGGCTTTGATCTCCGTTGATCTCCATCCGGTGCCTCTCCCATCCACTTTGTGATGAAAGGCTCATTATTGTTCTTTTTCACAACCTTGGTGATGACGTCATCATTAGATTCAGGTATGATGAAGCAGGCAGAGAACTAAAACATGCAGGACACCAGCACTCTCTGACCCAGTTTGGACACCCTGTCGTAGACCATCAAGAGACAGCTTAGTTTGATCCTACTGATGACGTGTTGCTGCAATAGTCATCTTGCTCAGTTTCAAGTTTTTTCCCAGAGACACCAGAGCACTCTGTAACAGGATTTGACAGATAGTGATGGGGCACGGCCAGCAGGGGGCAGCAGCGAGGCTGACTTGCTCTTTGACCGTGTGACTGTGGTGACCAAATCCAGGGGGCGTATTACATTGGTTATTGATGTAGCTTAAAGAGGTGGAACAGATTAAACATTCAGATGAAACAATCAGCAAATAAAAGTCAAATGAAGAAAACGTACAAGGGCTTATTAGTCAATGATATCAGTGATTTCATGTCTGTTTGTTTTTTACTATTTCCAATAAAAACCACAGAAAGATTAAAAGAGACAACAGATGGATATCATTACAAATGAGTCAGAAGAGAGGAATCCCTGGATAAACTAGTTATTGAGGTACAATCGGATGACTGGGAACTCATTTATAAAGGAAAAGACGCCCTGTCACTATGAGTGTACAATCAAACAATACAAGAGAAAGTGAAATATGGATCTGGACTCTGGGAGCAGTGGGCGGAGCTGAGGTTGCACCGTGAGAGAGAGCGAGAGAGAGAGAGAGAGAGAGAGAGAGAGTGGACAAAGATAGAGACTGAGACTGAGACTGAGACTGAGACTGAAACTGAGTTTTACACTCGGACTTGGACTTGGAGTGGAGTGGATTAGTCTGGAGGCCCAGGCACATGACCACCTCAGCTTCCACTCAGAGCCCAGACCAGCTGTTCAGATTTGGACACTTGGAGCTGAGAAGGGGGAGGCTCCATGATTCCTCTTCATGCAGAGGTTTTATTTCCCTTTGCCACTGAAGGCAACACACTCACTAGTCACCAGTCCACAGATGAAAACACAAAATCATATGTGTAACCAGAAAGTCCAGTTAAGATGGAGACGGGTTGTGAATGACACAGATGCTACTGGTACAGTATGAGAGTCTGACTGCTTTCAAAAGGTCCAGTGATCATACAAGCGTATCAGTCACTCTCATACTTTCTCATGGTTCTATTGACAATGAGAAGCAACAACACAACACTACTGCTTGGACATGTTTGCTGGATCACATCATGGATGATGGATGATGGATGGATGGATGGATGGATGATGGATGTAATATACAGACATGACTTATGTTCACTCTGGAGGTGAGGGGGGAACTCCTGTTCTCACTTTCATTGTCACTTTAATTTGAAAAAAACATATATTCTATTTTCACCAAGATGTTAGTGAGTTAGTTTTACCAGTAAATGGCTGCTCCATCCTCACTTCTCCTATAACCAGGCCCAAACACACACACACACACACACACACACACACACACACACACACACACACACACACACACACACACACACACACACACACACACAACAGCCAGGCCTCCTGGGGGTCGTTTGGAGGGTCATAATTTATTTACACATGTTATAGATAATATCAAAGTAAGTGATGTATTAGTCAATGATATCAGTGATTTCATGTCTGTTTGTTTTAGTTTTTTTACTATTTACAATAAAAAACACAGAAACATTAAAACAGACAACAGATAGATGTCAACACAAATGAGTCAAAACAGAGCAGTCCCTGGAAAAACTAGTTATTGAGGTACAATCAGATGACTGGGAACTCATTTATAAATACGAGAAAAAGTGAAATATAAAGATGTTTAATGGATGACAAAGGGCTTAAAAAATGCATCCAAGGAGAAGAATACATGACATAGAGAATCCAATAAATGATGAACGAAGGAGATGGAAAATAAATCCAAGAAATGTAAAACAAAGTTCACTCATATGATGAGAAAATGTTAGAAGAATTATTTTAAGAAAGTACCAGAAAACAATAAAGACCATGTCAGCAGTACATAGAAGGTTCTACATAGTATCATTCAACAGGCTTCCAGTAAGGATACCGTTATTGAAAACAGACACACTTCACAAACTACAGACCCACAATTCTCCCAAATCCTAGAAAAACTCTTCAACGACATACTAGATACATTCAGAGAAATGAAATCTAATTCATTAAATCTAGGTCAAACAAAAATCATGATATTTGGAAAATATGAAATAAATAAACAGGTAAAGGTTCAAGTAGAGAGTGTAAATAGAGAAAAGGTGATTGAAGACAAATTTCTAGAAAAATGTAAGGATGAGTACGAGCACATTACAACTCTACAAAGCAGATTTCCTTTGATCTGAGCGTCTCCATGGCTCCAGTGCTGATCTCCTATCAGATCAAAGGAGATCAGGGCCTTTTGCCATGGAGATGCTCAGATCCAAGATTTCCTCCGGCTTTGATCTCCGTTGATCTCCATCCGGTGCCTCTCCCATCCACTTTGTGATGAAAGGCTCATTATTGTTCTTTTTCAAAACCTTGGTGATGACGTCATCATTAGATTCAGGTATGATGAAGCAGGCAGAGAACTAAAACATGCAGGACACCAGCACTCTCTGACCCAGTTTGGACACCCTGTCGTAGACCATCAAGAGACAGCTTAGTTTGATCCTACTGATGACGTGTTGCTGCAATAGTCATCTTGCTCAGTTTCAAGTTTTTTCCCAGAGACACCAGAGCACTCTGTAACAGGATTTGACAGATAGTGATGGGGCACGGCCAGCAGGGGGCAGCAGCGAGGCTGACTTGCTCTTTGACCGTGTGACTGTGGTGACCAAGTCCAGGGGGCGTATTACATTGGTTATTGATGTAGCTTAAAGAGGTGGAACAGATTAAACATTCAGATGAAACAATCAGCAAATAAAAGTCAAATGAAGAAAACGTACAAGGGCTTATTAGTCAATGATATCAGTGATTTCATGTCTGTTTGTTTTTTACTATTTCCAATAAAAACCACAGAAAGATTAAAAGAGACAACAGATGGATATCATTACAAATGAGTCAGAAGAGAGGAATCCCTGGATAAACTAGTTATTGAGGTACAATCGGATGACTGGGAACTCATTTATAAAGGAAAAGACGCCCTGTCACTATGAGTGTACAATCAAACAATACAAGAGAAAGTGAAATATGGATCTGGACTCTGGGAGCAGTGGGCGGAGCTGAGGTTGCACCGTGAGAGAGAGCGAGAGAGAGAGAGAGAGAGAGAGAGAGAGAGAGTGGACAAAGATAGAGACTGAGACTGAGACTGAGACTGGGACTGAGTTTTACACTCGGACTTGGACTTGGAGTGGAGTGGAGTGGATTAGTGTGGAGGCCCAGGCACATGACAACCTCAGCTTCCACTCAGAGCCCAGACCAGCTGTTCAGATTTGGACACTTGGAGCTGAGAAGGGGGAGGCTCCATAATTCCTCTTCGTGCAGAGGTTTTATTTCCCTTTGCCACTGAAGGCAACACACTCACTAGTCACCAGTCCACAGATGAAAACACAAAATCATATGTGTAACCAGAAAGTCCAGTTAAGATGGAGACGGGTTGTGAATGACACAGATGCTACTGGTACAGTATGAGAGTCTGACTGCTTTCAAAAGGTCCAGTGATCATACAAGCGTATCAGTCACTCTCATACTTTCTCATGGTTCTATTGACAATGAGAAGCAACAACACAACACTACTGCTTGGACATGTTTGCTGGATCACATCATGGATGATGGATGATGGATGGATGGATGGATGGATGATGGATGTAATATACAGACATGACTTATGTTCACTCTGGAGGTGAGGGGGGAACTCCTGTTCTCACTTTCATTGTCACTTTAATTTGAAAAAAACATATATTCTATTTTCACCAAGATGTTAGTGAGTTAGTTTTACCAGTAAATTGCTGCTCCATCCTCACTTCTCCTATAACCAGGCCCAAACACACACACACACACACACACACACACACACACACACACACACACACACACACACACACACACACACACAACAGCCAGGCCTCCTGGGGGTCGTTTGGAGGGTCATAATTTATTTACACATGTTATAGATAATATCAAAGTAAGTGATGTATTAGTCAATGATATCAGTGATTTCATGTCTGTTTGTTTTAGTTTTTTTACTATTTACAATAAAAAACACAGAAACATTAAAACAGACAACAGATAGATGTCAACACAAATGAGTCAAAACAGAGCAGTCCCTGGAAAAACTAGTTATTGAGGTACAATCAGATGACTGGGAACTCATTTATAAATACGAGAAAAAGTGAAATATAAAGATGTTTAATGGATGACAAAGGGCTTAAAAAATGCATCCAAGGAGAAGAATACATGACATAGAGAATCCAATAAATGATGAACGAAGGAGATGGAAAATAAATCCAAGAAATGTAAAACAAAGTTCACTCATATGATGAGAAAATGTTAGAAGAATTCTTTTAAGAAAGTACCAGAAAACAATAAAGACCATGTCAGCAGTACATAGAAGGTTCTACATAGTATCATTCAACAGGCTTCCAGTAAGGATACCGTTATTGAAAACAGACACACTTCACAAACTACAGACCCACAATTCTCCCAAATCCTAGAAAAACTCTTCAACGACATACTAGATACATTCAGAGAAATGAAATCTAATTCATTAAATCTAGGTCAAACAAAAATCATGATATTTGGAAAATATGAAATAAATAAACAGGTAAAGGTTCAAGTAGAGAGTGTAAATAGAGAAAAGGTGATTGAAGACAAATTTCTAGAAAAATGTAAGGATGAGTACGAGCACATTACAACTCTACAAAGCAGATTTCCTTTGATCTGAGCGTCTCCATGGCTCCAGTGCTGATCTCCTATCAGATCAAAGGAGATCAGGGCCTTTTGCCATGGAGATGCTCAGATCCAAGATTTCCTCCGGCTTTGATCTCCGTTGATCTCCATCCGGTGCCTCTCCCATCCACTTTGTGATGAAAGGCTCATTATTGTTCTTTTTCACAACCTTGGTGATGACGTCATCATTAGATTCAGGTATGATGAAGCAGGCAGAGAACTAAAACATGCAGGACACCAGCACTCTCTGACCCAGTTTGGACACCCTGTCGTAGACCATCAAGAGACAGCTTAGTTTGATCCTACTGATGACGTGTTGCTGCAATAGTCATCTTGCTCAGTTTCAAGTTTTTTCCCAGAGACACCAGAGCACTCTGTAACAGGATTTGACAGATAGTGATGGGGCACGGCCAGCAGGGGGCAGCAGCGAGGCTGACTTGCTCTTTGACCGTGTGACTGTGGTGACCAAATCCAGGGGGCGTATTACATTGGTTATTGATGTAGCTTAAAGAGGTGGAACAGATTAAACATTCAGATGAAACAATCAGCAAATAAAAGTCAAATGAAGAAAACGTACAAGGGCTTATTAGTCAATGATATCAGTGATTTCATGTCTGTTTGTTTTTTACTATTTCCAATAAAAACCACAGAAAGATTAAAAGAGACAACAGATGGATATCATTACAAATGAGTCAGAAGAGAGGAATCCCTGGATAAACTAGTTATTGAGGTACAATCGGATGACTGGGAACTCATTTATAAAGGAAAAGACGCCCTGTCACTATGAGTGTACAATCAAACAATACAAGAGAAAGTGAAATATGGATCTGGACTCTGGGAGCAGTGGGCGGAGCTGAGGTTGCACCGTGAGAGAGAGCGAGAGAGAGAGAGAGAGAGAGAGAGAGTGGACAAAGATAGAGACTGAGACTGAGACTGAGACTGGGACTGAGTTTTACACTCGGACTTGGACTTGGAGTGGAGTGGAGTGGATTAGTCTGGAGGCCCAGGCACATGACAACCTCAGCTTCCACTCAGAGCCCAGACCAGCTGTTCAGATTTGGACACTTGGAGCTGAGAAGGGGGAGGCTCCATAATTCCTCTTCGTGCAGAGGTTTTATTTCCCTTTGCCACTGAAGGCAACACACTCACTAGTCACCAGTCCACAGATGAAAACACAAAATCATATGTGTAACCAGAAAGTCCAGTTAAGATGGAGACGGGTTGTGAATGACACAGATGCTACTGGTACAGTATGAGAGTCTGACTGCTTTCAAAAGGTCCAGTGATCATACAAGCGTATCAGTCACTCTCATACTTTCTCATGGTTCTATTGACAATGAGAAGCAACAACACAACACTACTGCTTGGACATGTTTGCTGGATCACATCATGGATGATGGATGATGGATGATGGATGGATGGATGGATGGATGATGGATGTAATATACAGACATGACTTATGTTCACTCTGGAGGTGAGGGGGGAACTCCTGTTCTCACTTTCATTGTCACTTTAATTTGAAAAAAACATATATTCTATTTTCACCAAGATGTTAGTGAGTTAGTTTTACCAGTAAATGGCTGCTCCATCCTCACTTCTCCTATAACCAGGCCCAAACACACACACACACACACACACACACACACACACACACACACACACACACATACACATACACACACACAACAGCCAGGCCTCCTGGGGGTCGTTTGGAGGGTCATAATTTATTTACACATGTTATAGATAATATCAAAGTAAGTGATGTATTAGTCAATGATATCAGTGATTTCATGTCTGTTTGTTTTAGTTTTTTTACTATTTACAATAAAAAACACAGAAACATTAAAACAGACAACAGATAGATGTCAACACAAATGAGTCAAAACAGAGCAGTCCCTGGAAAAACTAGTTATTGAGGTACAATCAGATGACTGGGAACTCATTTATAAATACGAGAAAAAGTGAAATATAAAGATGTTTAATGGATGACAAAGGGCTTAAAAAATGCATCCAAGGAGAAGAATACATGACATAGAGAATCCAATAAATGATGAACGAAGGAGATGGAAAATAAATCCAAGAAATGTAAAACAAAGTTCACTCATATGATGAGAAAATGTTAGAAGAATTCTTTTAAGAAAGTACCAGAAAACAATAAAGACCATGTCAGCAGTACATAGAAGGTTCTACATAGTATCATTCAACAGGCTTCCAGTAAGGATACCGTTATTGAAAACAGACACACTTCACAAACTACAGACCCACAATTCTCCCAAATCCTAGAAAAACTCTTCAACGACATACTAGATACATTCAGAGAAATGAAATCTAATTCATTAAATCTAGGTCAAACAAAAATCATGATATTTGGAAAATATGAAATAAATAAACAGGTAAAGGTTCAAGTAGAGAGTGTAAATAGAGAAAAGGTGATTGAAGACAAATTTCTAGAAAAATGTAAGGATGAGTACGAGCACATTACAACTCTACAAAGCTGATTTCCTTTGATCTGAGCGTCTCCATGGCTCCAGTGCTGATCTCCTATCAGATCAAAGGAGATCAGGGCCTTTTGCCATGGAGATGCTCAGATCCAAGATTTCCTCCGGCTTTGATCTCCGTTGATCTCCATCCGGTGCCTCTCCCATCCACTTTGTGATGAAAGGCTCATTATTGTTCTTTTTCACAACCTTGGTGATGACGTCATCATTAGATTCAGGTATGATGAAGCAGGCAGAGAACTAAAACATGCAGGACACCAGCACTCTCTGACCCAGTTTGGACACCCTGTCGTAGACCATCAAGAGACAGCTTAGTTTGATCCTACTGATGACGTGTTGCTGCAATAGTCATCTTGCTCAGTTTCAAGTTTTTTCCCAGAGACACCAGAGCACTCTGTAACAGGATTTGACAGATAGTGATGGGGCACGGCCAGCAGGGGGCAGCAGCGAGGCTGACTTGCTCTTTGACCGTGTGACTGTGGTGACCAAATCCAGGGGGCGTATTACATTGGTTATTGATGTAGCTTAAAGAGGTGGAACAGATTAAACATTCAGATGAAACAATCAGCAAATAAAAGTCAAATGAAGAAAACGTACAAGGGCTTATTAGTCAATGATATCAGTGATTTCATGTCTGTTTGTTTTTTACTATTTCCAATAAAAACCACAGAAAGATTAAAAGAGACAACAGATGGATATCATTACAAATGAGTCAGAAGAGAGGAATCCCTGGATAAACTAGTTATTGAGGTACAATCGGATGACTGGGAACTCATTTATAAAGGAAAAGACGCCCTGTCACTATGAGTGTACAATCAAACAATACAAGAGAAAGTGAAATATGGATCTGGACTCTGGGAGCAGTGGGCGGAGCTGAGGTTGCACCGTGAGAGAGAGCGAGAGAGAGAGAGAGAGAGAGAGAGAGAGTGGACAAAGATAGAGACTGAGACTGAGACTGAGACTGGGACTGAGTTTTACACTCGGACTTGGACTTGGAGTGGAGTGGAGTGGATTAGTCTGGAGGCCCAGGCACATGACAACCTCAGCTTCCACTCAGAGCCCAGACCAGCTGTTCAGATTTGGACACTTGGAGCTGAGAAGGGGGAGGCTCCATAATTCCTCTTCGTGCAGAGGTTTTATTTCCCTTTGCCACTGAAGGCAACACACTCACTAGTCACCAGTCCACAGATGAAAACACAAAATCATATGTGTAACCAGAAAGTCCAGTTAAGATGGAGACGGGTTGTGAATGACACAGATGCTACTGGTACAGTATGAGAGTCTGACTGCTTTCAAAAGGTCCAGTGATCATACAAGCGTATCAGTCACTCTCATACTTTCTCATGGTTCTATTGACAATGAGAAGCAACAACACAACACTACTGCTTGGACATGTTTGCTGGATCACATCATGGATGATGGATGATGGATGGATGGATGGATGGATGATGGATGTAATATACAGACATGACTTATGTTCACTCTGGAGGTGAGGGGGGAACTCCTGTTCTCACTTTCATTGTCACTTTAATTTGAAAAAAACATATATTCTATTTTCACCAAGATGTTAGTGAGTTAGTTTTACCAGTAAATGGCTGCTCCATCCTCACTTCTCCTATAACCAGGCCCAAACACACACACACACACACACCCCCACACACACACACACACACACACAACAGCCGGGCCTCCTGGGGGTCGTTTGGAGGGTCATAATTTATTTACACATGTTATAGATAATATCAAAGTAAGTGATGTATTAGTCAATGATATCAGTGATTTCATGTCTGTTTGTTTTAGTTTTTTTACTATTTACAATAAAAAACACAGAAACATTAAAACAGACAACAGATAGATGTCAAAACAGAGCAGTCCCTGGAAAAACTAGTTATTGAGGTACAATCAGATGACTGGGAACTCATTTATAAATACGAGAAAAAGTGAAATATAAAGATGTTTAATGGATGACAAAGGGCTTAAAAAATGCATCCAAGGAGAAGAATACATGACATAGAGAATCCAATAAATGATGAACGAAGGAGATGGAAAATAAATCCAAGAAATGTAAAACAAAGTTCACTCATATGATGAGAAAATGTTAGAAGAATTCTTTTAAGAAAGTACCAGAAAACAATAAAGACCATGTCAGCAGTACATAGAAGGTTCTACATAGTATCATTCAACAGGCTTCCAGTAAGGATACCGTTATTGAAAACAGACACACTTCACAAACTACAGACCCACAATTCTCCCAAATCCTAGAAAAACTCTTCAACGACATACTAGATACATTCAGAGAAATGAAATCTAATTCATTAAATCTAGGTCAAACAAAAATCATGATATTTGGAAAATATGAAATAAATAAACAGGTAAAGGTTCAAGTAGAGAGTGTAAATAGAGAAAAGGTGATTGAAGACAAATTTCTAGAAAAATGTAAGGATGAGTACGAGCACATTACAACTCTACAAAGCAGATTTCCTTTGATCTGAGCGTCTCCATGGCTCCAGTGCTGATCTCCTATCAGATCAAAGGAGATCAGGGCCTTTTGCCATGGAGATGCTCAGATCCAAGATTTCCTCCGGCTTTGATCTCCGTTGATCTCCATCCGGTGCCTCTCCCATCCACTTTGTGATGAAAGGCTCATTATTGTTCTTTTTCACAACCTTGGTGATGACGTCATCATTAGATTCAGGTATGATGAAGCAGGCAGAGAACTAAAACATGCAGGACACCAGCACTCTCTGACCCAGTTTGGACACCCTGTCGTAGACCATCAAGAGACAGCTTAGTTTGATCCTACTGATGACGTGTTGCTGCAATAGTCATCTTGCTCAGTTTCAAGTTTTTTTCCCACAGACATCAGAGCACTCTGTAACAGGATTTGACAGATAGTGACGGGGCGCGGCCAGCAGGGGCCAGCAGCGAGGCTGACTTGCTCTTTGACCGTGTGACTGTGGTGACCAAATCCAGGGGGCGTATTACATTGGTTATTGATGTAGCTTAAAGAGGTGGAACAGATTAAACATTCAGATGAAACAATCAGCAAATAAAAGTCAAATGAAGAAAACGTACAAGGGCTTATTAGTCAATGATATCAGTGATTTCATGTCTGTTTGTTTTTTTACTATTTCCAATAAAAACCACAGAAAGATTAAAAGAGACAACAGATGGATATCATTACAAATGAGTCAGAAGAGAGGAATCCCTGGATAAACTAGTTATTGAGGTACAATCGGATGACTGGGAACTCATTTATAAAGGAAAAGACGCCCTGTCACTATGAGTGTACAATCAAACAATACAAGAGAAAGTGAAATATGGATCTGGACTCTGGGAGCAGTGGGCGGAGCTGAGGTTGCACCGTGAGAGAGAGCGAGAGAGAGAGAGAGAGAGAGAGAGAGAGTGGACAAAGTTAGAGACTGAGACTGAGACTGGGACTGGGACTGAGTTTTACACTCGGACTTGGACTTGGAGTGGAGTGGAGTGGATTAGTCTGGAGGCCCAGGCACATGACAACCTCAGCTTCCACTCAGAGCCCAGACCAGCTGTTCAGATTTGGACACTTGGAGCTGAGAAGGGGGAGGCTCCATAATTCCTCTTCGTGCAGAGGTTTTATTTCCCTTTGCCACTGAAGGCAACACACTCACTAGTCACCAGTCCACAGATGAAAACACAAAATCATATGTGTAACCAGAAAGTCCAGTTAAGATGGAGACGGGTTGTGAATGACACAGATGCTACTGGTACAGTATGAGAGTCTGACTGCTTTCAAAAGGTCCAGTGATCATACAAGCGTATCAGTCACTCTCATACTTTCTCATGGTTCTATTGACAATGAGAAGCAACAACACAACACTACTGCTTGGACATGTTTGCTGGATCACATCATGGATGATGGATGATGGATGATGGATGATGGATGGATGGATGGATGGATGATGGATGTAATATACAGACATGACTTATGTTCACTCTGGAGGTGAGGGGGGAACTCCTGTTCTCACTTTCATTGTCACTTTAATTTGAAAAAAACATATATTCTATTTTCACCAAGATGTTAGTGAGTTAGTTTTACCAGTAAATGGCTGCTCCATCCTCACTTCTCCTATAACCAGGCCCAAACACACACACACACACACACACACACACACACACACACACACACACACACACACACACACACACACACACATACACATACACACACACAACAGCCAGGCCTCCTGGGGGTCGTTTGGAGGGTCATAATTTATTTACACATGTTATAGATAATATCAAAGTAAGTGATGTATTAGTCAATGATATCAGTGATTTCATGTCTGTTTGTTTTAGTTTTTTTACTATTTACAATAAAAAACACAGAAACATTAAAACAGACAACAGATAGATGTCAACACAAATGAGTCAAAACAGAGCAGTCCCTGGAAAAACTAGTTATTGAGGTACAATCAGATGACTGGGAACTCATTTATAAATACGAGAAAAAGTGAAATATAAAGATGTTTAATGGATGACAAAGGGCTTAAAAAATGCATCCAAGGAGAAGAATACATGACATAGAGAATCCAATAAATGATGAACGAAGGAGATGGAAAATAAATCCAAGAAATGTAAAACAAAGTTCACTCATATGATGAGAAAATGTTAGAAGAATTCTTTTAAGAAAGTACCAGAAAACAATAAAGACCATGTCAGCAGTACATAGAAGGTTCTACATAGTATCATTCAACAGGCTTCCAGTAAGGATACCGTTATTGAAAACAGACACACTTCACAAACTACAGACCCACAATTCTCCCAAATCCTAGAAAAACTCTTCAACGACATACTAGATACATTCAGAGAAATGAAATCTAATTCATTAAATCTAGGTCAAACAAAAATCATGATATTTGGAAAATATGAAATAAATAAACAGGTAAAGGTTCAAGTAGAGAGTGTAAATAGAGAAAAGGTGATTGAAGACAAATTTCTAGAAAAATGTAAGGATGAGTACGAGCACATTACAACTCTACAAAGCAGATTTCCTTTGATCTGAGCGTCTCCATGGCTCCAGTGCTGATCTCCTATCAGATCAAAGGAGATCAGGGCCTTTTGCCATGGAGATGCTCAGATCCAAGATTTCCTCCGGCTTTGATCTCCGTTGATCTCCATCCGGTGCCTCTCCCATCCACTTTGTGATGAAAGGCTCATTATTGTTCTTTTTCACAACCTTGGTGATGACGTCATCATTAGATTCAGGTATGATGAAGCAGGCAGAGAACTAAAACATGCAGGACACCAGCACTCTCTGACCCAGTTTGGACACCCTGTCGTAGACCATCAAGAGACAGCTTAGTTTGATCCTACTGATGACGTGTTGCTGCAATAGTCATCTTGCTCAGTTTCAAGTTTTTTCCCAGAGACACCAGAGCACTCTGTAACAGGATTTGACAGATAGTGATGGGGCACGGCCAGCAGGGGGCAGCAGCGAGGCTGACTTGCTCTTTGACCGTGTGACTGTGGTGACCAAATCCAGGGGGCGTATTACATTGGTTATTGATGTAGCTTAAAGAGGTGGAACAGATTAAACATTCAGATGAAACAATCAGCAAATAAAAGTCAAATGAAGAAAACGTACAAGGGCTTATTAGTCAATGATATCAGTGATTTCATGTCTGTTTGTTTTTTACTATTTCCAATAAAAACCACAGAAAGATTAAAAGAGACAACAGATGGATATCATTACAAATGAGTCAGAAGAGAGGAATCCCTGGATAAACTAGTTATTGAGGTACAATCGGATGACTGGGAACTCATTTATAAAGGAAAAGACGCCCTGTCACTATGAGTGTACAATCAAACAATACAAGAGAAAGTGAAATATGGATCTGGACTCTGGGAGCAGTGGGCGGAGCTGAGGTTGCACCGTGAGAGAGAGCGAGAGAGAGAGAGTGGACAAAGATAGAGACTGAGACTGAGACTGAGACTGGGACTGAGTTTTACACTCGGACTTGGACTTGGAGTGGAGTGGATTAGTCTGGAGGCCCAGGCACATGACAACCTCAGCTTCCACTCAGAGCCCAGACCAGCTGTTCAGATTTGGACACTTGGAGCTGAGAAGGGGGAGGCTCCATAATTCCTCTTCGTGCAGAGGTTTTATTTCCCTTTGCCACTGAAGGCAACACACTCACTAGTCACCAGTCCACAGATGAAAACACAAAATCATATGTGTAACCAGAAAGTCCAGTTAAGATGGAGACGGGTTGTGAATGACACAGATGCTACTGGTACAGTATGAGAGTCTGACTGCTTTCAAAAGGTCCAGTGATCATACAAGCGTATCAGTCACTCTCATACTTTCTCATGGTTCTATTGACAATGAGAAGCAACAACACAACACTACTGCTTGGACATGTTTGCTGGATCACATCATGGATGATGGATGATGGATGATGGATGGATGGATGGATGGATGATGGATGTAATATACAGACATGACTTATGTTCACTCTGGAGGTGAGGGGGGAACTCCTGTTCTCACTTTCATTGTCACTTTAATTTGAAAAAAACATATATTCTATTTTCACCAAGATGTTAGTGAGTTAGTTTTACCAGTAAATGGCTGCTCCATCCTCACTTCTCCTATAACCAGGCCCAAACACACACACACACACACACACACACACACACACACACACACACACACACACACACACACACATACACATACACACACACAACAGCCAGGCCTCCTGGGGGTCGTTTGGAGGGTCATAATTTATTTACACATGTTATAGATAATATCAAAGTAAGTGATGTATTAGTCAATGATATCAGTGATTTCATGTCTGTTTGTTTTAGTTTTTTTACTATTTACAATAAAAAACACAGAAACATTAAAACAGACAACAGATAGATGTCAACACAAATGAGTCAAAACAGAGCAGTCCCTGGAAAAACTAGTTATTGAGGTACAATCAGATGACTGGGAACTCATTTATAAATACGAGAAAAAGTGAAATATAAAGATGTTTAATGGATGACAAAGGGCTTAAAAAATGCATCCAAGGAGAAGAATACATGACATAGAGAATCCAATAAATGATGAACGAAGGAGATGGAAAATAAATCCAAGAAATGTAAAACAAAGTTCACTCATATGATGAGAAAATGTTAGAAGAATTCTTTTAAGAAAGTACCAGAAAACAATAAAGACCATGTCAGCAGTACATAGAAGGTTCTACATAGTATCATTCAACAGGCTTCCAGTAAGGATACCGTTATTGAAAACAGACACACTTCACAAACTACAGACCCACAATTCTCCCAAATCCTAGAAAAACTCTTCAACGACATACTAGATACATTCAGAGAAATGAAATCTAATTCATTAAATCTAGGTCAAACAAAAATCATGATATTTGGAAAATATGAAATAAATAAACAGGTAAAGGTTCAAGTAGAGAGTGTAAATAGAGAAAAGGTGATTGAAGACAAATTTCTAGAAAAAAGTAAGGATGAGTACGAGCACATTACAACTCTACAAAGCTGATTTCCTTTGATCTGAGCGTCTCCATGGCTCCAGTGCTGATCTCCTATCAGATCAAAGGAGATCAGGGCCTTTTGCCATGGAGATGCTCAGATCCAAGATTTCCTCCGGCTTTGATCTCCGTTGATCTCCATCCGGTGCCTCTCCCATCCACTTTGTGATGAAAGGCTCATTATTGTTCTTTTTCACAACCTTGGTGATGACGTCATCATTAGATTCAGGTATGATGAAGCAGGCAGAGAACTAAAACATGCAGGACACCAGCACTCTCTGACCCAGTTTGGACACCCTGTCGTAGACCATCAAGAGACAGCTTAGTTTTATCCTACTGATGACGTGTTGCTGCAATAGTCATCTTGCTCAGTTTCAAGTTTTTTTCCCACAGACATCAGAGCACTCTGTAACAGGATTTGACAGATAGTGACGGGGCGCGGCCAGCAGGGGCCAGCAGCGAGGCTGACTTGCTCTTTGACCGTGTGACTGTGGTGACCAAATCCAGGGGGCGTATTACATTGGTTATTGATGTAGCTTAAAGAGGTGGAACAGATTAAACATTCAGATGAAACAATCAGCAAATAAAAGTCAAATGAAGAAAACGTACAAGGGCTTATTAGTCAATGATATCAGTGATTTCATGTCTGTTTGTTTTTTTACTATTTCCAATAAAAACCACAGAAAGATTAAAAGAGACAACAGATGGATATCATTACAAATGAGTCAGAAGAGAGGAATCCCTGGATAAACTAGTTATTGAGGTACAATCGGATGACTGGGAACTCATTTATAAAGGAAAAGACGCCCTGTCACTATGAGTGTACAATCAAACAATACAAGAGAAAGTGAAATATGGATCTGGACTCTGGGAGCAGTGGGCGGAGCTGAGGTTGCACCGTGAGAGAGAGCGAGAGAGAGAGAGAGAGAGAGAGAGAGTGGACAAAGATAGAGACTGAGACTGAGACTGAGACTGAAACTGAGTTTTACACTCGGACTTGGACTTGGAGTGGAGTGGATTAGTCTGGAGGCCCAGGCACATGACCACCTCAGCTTCCACTCAGAGCCCAGACCAGCTGTTCAGATTTGGACACTTGGAGCTGAGAAGGGGGAGGCTCCATGATTCCTCTTCATGCAGAGGTTTTATTTCCCTTTGCCACTGAAAGCAACACACTCACTAGCCACCAGTCCACAGATGAAAACACAAAATCATATGTGTACACAGAAAGTCCAGTTAAGATGGAGACGGGTTGTGAATGACACAGATGCTACTGGTACAGTATGAGAGTCTGACTGCTTTCAAAAGGTCCAGTGATCATACAAGCGTATCAGTCACTCTCATACTTTCTCATGGTTCTATTGACAATGAGAAGCAACAACACAACACTACTGCTTGGACATGTTTGCTGGATCACATCATGGATGATGGATGATGGATGGATGGATGGATGGATGATGGATGTAATATACAGACATGACTTATGTTCACTCTGGAGGTGAGGGGGGAACTCCTGTTCTCACTTTCATTGTCACTTTAATTTGAAAAAAACATATATTCTATTTTCACCAAGATGTTAGTGAGTTAGTTTTACCAGTAAATGGCTGCTCCATCCTCACTTCTCCTATAACCAGGCCCAAACACACACACACACACACACCCCCCCACACACACACACACACACACACACACACACAACAGCCGGGCCTCCTGGGGGTCGTTTGGAGGGTCATAATTTATTTACACATGTTATAGATAATATCAAAGTAAGTGATGTATTAGTCAATGATATCAGTGATTTCATGTCTGTTTGTTTTAGTTTTTTTACTATTTACAATAAAAAACACAGAAACATTAAAACAGACAACAGATAGATGTCAAAACAGAGCAGTCCCTGGAAAAACTAGTTATTGAGGTACAATCAGATGACTGGGAACTCATTTATAAATACGAGAAAAAGTGAAATATAAAGATGTTTAATGGATGACAAAGGGCTTAAAAAATGCATCCAAGGAGAAGAATACATGACATAGAGAATCCAATAAATGATGAACGAAGGAGATGGAAAATAAATCCAAGAAATGTAAAACAAAGTTCACTCATATGATGAGAAAATGTTAGAAGAATTCTTTTAAGAAAGTACCAGAAAACAATAAAGACCATGTCAGCAGTACATAGAAGGTTCTACATAGTATCATTCAACAGGCTTCCAGTAAGGATACCGTTATTGAAAACAGACACACTTCACAAACTACAGACCCACAATTCTCCCAAATCCTAGAAAAACTCTTCAACGACATACTAGATACATTCAGAGAAATGAAATCTAATTCATTAAATCTAGGTCAAACAAAAATCATGATATTTGGAAAATATGAAATAAATAAACAGGTAAAGGTTCAAGTAGAGAGTGTAAATAGAGAAAAGGTGATTGAAGACAAATTTCTAGAAAAAAGTAAGGATGAGTACGAGCACATTACAACTCTACAAAGCTGATTTCCTTTGATCTGAGCGTCTCCATGGCTCCAGTGCTGATCTCCTATCAGATCAAAGGAGATCAGGGCCTTTTGCCATGGAGATGCTCAGATCCAAGATTTCCTCCGGCTTTGATCTCCGTTGATCTCCATCCGGTGCCTCTCCCATCCACTTTGTGATGAAAGGCTCATTATTGTTCTTTTTCACAACCTTGGTGATGACGTCATCATTAGATTCAGGTATGCTGAAGCAGGCAGAGAACTAAAACATGCAGGACACCAGCACTCTCTGACCCAGTTTGGACACCCTGTCGTAGACCATCAAGAGACAGCTTAGTTTTATCCTACTGATGACGTGTTGCTGCAATAGTCATCTTGCTTAGTTTCAAGATTTTTCCCACAGACATCAGAGCACTCTGTAACAGGATTTGACAGATAGTGACGGGGCGCGGCCAGCAGGGGCCAGCAGCGAGGCTGACTTGCTCTTTGACCGTGTGACTGTGGTGACCAAATCCAGGGGGCGTATTACATTGGTTATTGATGTAGCTTAAAGAGGTGGAACAGATTAAACATTCAGATGAAACAATCAGCAAATAAAAGTCAAATGAAGAAAACGTACAAGGGCTTATTAGTCAATGATATCAGTGATTTCATGTCTGTTTGTTTTTTTACTATTTCCAATAAAAACCACAGAAAGATTAAAAGAGACAACAGATGGATATCATTACAAATGAGTCAGAAGAGAGGAATCCCTGGATAAACTAGTTATTGAGGTACAATCGGATGACTGGGAACTCATTTATAAAGGAAAAGACGCCCTGTCACTATGAGTGTACAATCAAACAATACAAGAGAAAGTGAAATATGGATCTGGACTCTGGGAGCAGTGGGCGGAGCTGAGGTTGCACCGTGAGAGAGAGCGAGAGAGAGAGAGAGAGAGAGAGAGAGAGAGTGGACAAAGATAGAGACTGAGACTGAAACTGAGTTTTACACTCGGACTTGGACTTGGAGTGGAGTGGATTAGTCTGGAGGCCCAGGCACATGACCACCTCAGCTTCCACTCAGAGCCCAGACCAGCTGTTCAGATTTGGACACTTGGAGCTGAGAAGGGGGAGGCTCCATGATTCCTCTTCATGCAGAGGTTTTATTTCCCTTTGCCACTGAAGGCAACACACTCACTAGTCACCAGTCCACAGATGAAAACACAAAATCATATGTGTACACAGAAAGTGCAGTTAAGATGGAGACGGGTTGTGAATGACACAGATGCTACTGGTACAGTATGAGAGTCTGACTGCTTTCAAAAGGTCCAGTGATCATACAAGCGTATCAGTCACTCTCATACTTTCTCATGGTTCTATTGACAATGAGAAGCAACAACACAACACTACTGCTTGGACATGTTTGCTGGATCACATCATGGATGATGGATGATGGATGGATGGATGGATGGATGATGGATGTAATATACAGACATGACTTATGTTCACTCTGGAGGTGAGGGGGGAACTCCTGTTCTCACTTTCATTGTCACTTTAATTTGAAAAAAACATATATTCTATTTTCACCAAGATGTTAGTGAGTTAGTTTTACCAGTAAATGGCTGCTCCATCCTCACTTCTCCTATAACCAGGCCCAAACACACACACACACACACACCCCCACACACACACACACACACACACACACACACACAACAGCCGGGCCTCCTGGGGGTCGTTTGGAGGGTCATAATTTATTTACACATGTTATAGATAATATCAAAGTAAGTGATGTATTAGTCAATGATATCAGTGATTTCATGTCTGTTTGTTTTAGTTTTTTTACTATTTACAATAAAAAACACAGAAACATTAAAACAGACAACAGATAGATGTCAAAACAGAGCAGTCCCTGGAAAAACTAGTTATTGAGGTACAATCAGATGACTGGGAACTCATTTATAAATACGAGAAAAAGTGAAATATAAAGATGTTTAATGGATGACAAAGGGCTTAAAAAATGCATCCAAGGAGAAGAATACATGACATAGAGAATCCAATAAATGATGAACGAAGGAGATGGAAAATAAATCCAAGAAATGTAAAACAAAGTTCACTCATATGATGAGAAAATGTTAGAAGAATTCTTTTAAGAAAGTACCAGAAAACAATAAAGACCATGTCAGCAGTACATAGAAGGTTCTACATAGTATCATTCAACAGGCTTCCAGTAAGGATACCGTTATTGAAAACAGACACACTTCACAAACTACAGACCCACAATTCTCCCAAATCCTAGAAAAACTCTTCAACGACATACTAGATACATTTAGAGAAATGAAATCTAATTCATTAAATCTAGGTCAAACAAAAATCATGATATTTGGAAAATATGAAATAAATAAACAGGTAAAGGTTCAAGTAGAGAGTGTAAATAGAGAAAAGGTGATTGAAGACAAATTTCTAGAAAAAAGTAAGGATGAGTACGAGCACATTACAACTCTACAAAGCTGATTTCCTTTGATCTGAGCGTCTCCATGGCTCCAGTGCTGATCTCCTATCAGATCAAAGGAGATCAGGGCCTTTTGCCATGGAGATGCTCAGATCCAAGATTTCCTCCGGCTTTGATCTCCGTTGATCTCCATCCGGTGCCTCTCCCATCCACTTTGTGATGAAAGGCTCATTATTGTTCTTTTTCACAACCTTGGTGATGACGTCATCATTAGATTCAGGTATGATGAAGCAGGCAGAGAACTAAAACATGCAGGACACCAGCACTCTCTGACCCAGTTTGGACACCCTGTCGTAGACCATCAAGAGACAGCTTAGTTTTATCCTACTGATGACGTGTTGCTGCAATAGTCATCTTGCTCAGTTTCAAGTTTTTTTCCCACAGACATCAGAGCACTCTGTAACAGGATTTGACAGATAGTGACGGGGCGCGGCCAGCAGGGGCCAGCAGCGAGGCTGACTTGCTCTTTGACCGTGTGACTGTGGTGACCAAATCCAGGGGGCGTATTACATTGGTTATTGATGTAGCTTAAAGAGGTGGAACAGATTAAACATTCAGATGAAACAATCAGCAAATAAAAGTCAAATGAAGAAAACGTACAAGGGCTTATTAGTCAATGATATCAGTGATTTCATGTCTGTTTGTTTTTTACTATTTCCAATAAAAACCACAGAAAGATTAAAAGAGACAACAGATGGATATCATTACAAATGAGTCAGAAGAGAGGAATCCCTGGATAAACTAGTTATTGAGGTACAATCGGATGACTGGGAACTCATTTATAAAGGAAAAGACGCCCTGTCACTATGAGTGTACAATCAAACAATACAAGAGAAAGTGAAATATGGATCTGGACTCTGGGAGCAGTGGGCGGAGCTGAGGTTGCACCGTGAGAGAGAGCGAGAGAGAGAGAGAGAGAGAGAGAGAGAGTGGACAAAGATAGAGACTGAGACTGAGACTGAGACTGGGACTGAGTTTTACACTCGGACTTGGACTTGGAGTGGAGTGGAGTGGATTAGTCTGGAGGCCCAGGCACATGACAACCTCAGCTTCCACTCAGAGCCCAGACCAGCTGTTCAGATTTGGACACTTGGAGCTGAGAAGGGGGAGGCTCCATAATTCCTCTTCGTGCAGAGGTTTTATTTCCCTTTGCCACTGAAGGCAACACACTCACTAGTCACCAGTCCACAGATGAAAACACAAAATCATATGTGTAACCAGAAAGTCCAGTTAAGATGGAGACGGGTTGTGAATGACACAGATGCTACTGGTACAGTATGAGAGTCTGACTGCTTTCAAAAGGTCCAGTGATCATACAAGCGTATCAGTCACTCTCATACTTTCTCATGGTTCTATTGACAATGAGAAGCAACAACACAACACTACTGCTTGGACATGTTTGCTGGATCACATCATGGATGATGGATGATGGATGGATGGATGGATGGATGATGGATGTAATATACAGACATGACTTATGTTCACTCTGGAGGTGAGGGGGGAACTCCTGTTCTCACTTTCATTGTCACTTTAATTTGAAAAAAACATATATTCTATTTTCACCAAGATGTTAGTGAGTTAGTTTTACCAGTAAATGGCTGCTCCATCCTCACTTCTCCTATAACCAGGCCCAAACACACACACACACACACACCCCCACACACACACACACACACACACACACACACACACACACACAACAGCCGGGCCTCCTGGGGGTCGTTTGGAGGGTCATAATTTATTTACACATGTTATAGATAATATCAAAGTAAGTGATGTATTAGTCAATGATATCAGTGATTTCATGTCTGTTTGTTTTAGTTTTTTTACTATTTACAATAAAAAACACAGAAACATTAAAACAGACAACAGATAGATGTCAAAACAGAGCAGTCCCTGGAAAAACTAGTTATTGAGGTACAATCAGATGACTGGGAACTCATTTATAAATACGAGAAAAAGTGAAATATAAAGATGTTTAATGGATGACAAAGGGCTTAAAAAATGCATCCAAGGAGAAGAATACATGACATAGAGAATCCAATAAATGATGAACGAAGGAGATGGAAAATAAATCCAAGAAATGTAAAACAAAGTTCACTCATATGATGAGAAAATGTTAGAAGAATTCTTTTAAGAAAGTACCAGAAAACAATAAAGACCATGTCAGCAGTACATAGAAGGTTCTACATAGTATCATTCAACAGGCTTCCAGTAAGGATACCGTTATTGAAAACAGACACACTTCACAAACTACAGACCCACAATTCTCCCAAATCCTAGAAAAACTCTTCAACGACATACTAGATACATTCAGAGAAATGAAATCTAATTCATTAAATCTAGGTCAAACAAAAATCATGATATTTGGAAAATATGAAATAAATAAACAGGTAAAGGTTCAAGTAGAGAGTGTAAATAGAGAAAAGGTGATTGAAGACAAATTTCTAGAAAAATGTAAGGATGAGTACGAGCACATTACAACTCTACAAAGCTGATTTCCTTTGATCTGAGCGTCTCCATGGCTCCAGTGCTGATCTCCTATCAGATCAAAGGAGATCAGGGCCTTTTGCCATGGAGATGCTCAGATCCAAGATTTCCTCCGGCTTTGATCTCCGTTGATCTCCATCCGGTGCCTCTCCCATCCACTTTGTGATGAAAGGCTCATTATTGTTCTTTTTCACAACCTTGGTGATGACGTCATCATTAGATTCAGGTATGATGAAGCAGGCAGAGAACTAAAACATGCAGGACACCAGCACTCTCTGACCCAGTTTGGACACCCTGTCGTAGACCATCAAGAGACAGCTTAGTTTTATCCTACTGATGACGTGTTGCTGCAATAGTCATCTTGCTCCGTTTCAAGTTTTTTCCCACAGACATCAGAGCACTCTGTAACAGGATTTGACAGATAGGGACGGGGCGCGGCCAGCAGGGGCCAGCAGCGAGGCTGACTTGCTCTTTGACCGTGTGACTGTGGTGACCAAATCCAGGGGGCGCATTACATTGGTTATTGATAAGGTGGAACAGATTAAACATTCAGATGAAACAATCAGCAAATAAAAGTCAAATGAAGAAAACGTACAAGGGCTTATTAGTCAATGATATCAGTGATTTCATGTCTGTTTGTTTTTTTACTATTTCCAATAAAAACCACAGAAAGATTAAAAGAGACAACAGATGGATATCATTACAAATGAGTCAGAAGAGAGGAATCCCTGGATAAACTAGTTATTGAGGTACAATCGGATGACTGGGAACTCATTTATAAAGGAAAAGACGCCCTGTCACTATGAGTGTACAATCAAACAATACAAGAGAAAGTGAAATATGGATCTGGACTCTGGGAGCAGTGGGCGGAGCTGAGGTTGCACCGTGAGAGAGAGCGAGAGAGAGAGAGAGAGAGAGAGAGAGAGTGGACAAAGTTAGAGACTGAGACTGAGACTGGGACTGGGACTGAGTTTTACACTCGGACTTGGACTTGGAGTGGAGTGGAGTGGATTAGTCTGGAGGCCCAGGCACATGACAACCTCAGCTTCCACTCAGAGCCCAGACCAGCTGTTCAGATTTGGACACTTGGAGCTGAGAAGGGGGAGGCTCCATAATTCCTCTTCGTGCAGAGGTTTTATTTCCCTTTGCCACTGAAGGCAACACACTCACTAGTCACCAGTCCACAGATGAAAACACAAAATCATATGTGTAACCAGAAAGTCCAGTTAAGATGGAGACGGGTTGTGAATGACACAGATGCTACTGGTACAGTATGAGAGTCTGACTGCTTTCAAAAGGTCCAGTGATCATACAAGCGTATCAGTCACTCTCATACTTTCTCATGGTTCTATTGACAATGAGAAGCAACAACACAACACTACTGCTTGGACATGTTTGCTGGATCACATCATGGATGATGGATGATGGATGATGGATGGATGGATGGATGGATGATGGATGTAATATACAGACATGACTTATGTTCACTCTGGAGGTGAGGGGGGAACTCCTGTTCTCACTTTCATTGTCACTTTAATTTGAAAAAAACATATATTCTATTTTCACCAAGATGTTAGTGAGTTAGTTTTACCAGTAAATGGCTGCTCCATCCTCACTTCTCCTATAACCAGGCCCAAACACACACACACACACACACACACACACACACACACACACACACACACACACACACACACACACACACACATACACATACACACACACAACAGCCAGGCCTCCTGGGGGTCGTTTGGAGGGTCATAATTTATTTACACATGTTATAGATAATATCAAAGTAAGTGATGTATTAGTCAATGATATCAGTGATTTCATGTCTGTTTGTTTTAGTTTTTTTACTATTTACAATAAAAAACACAGAAACATTAAAACAGACAACAGATAGATGTCAACACAAATGAGTCAAAACAGAGCAGTCCCTGGAAAAACTAGTTATTGAGGTACAATCAGATGACTGGGAACTCATTTATAAATACGAGAAAAAGTGAAATATAAAGATGTTTAATGGATGACAAAGGGCTTAAAAAATGCATCCAAGGAGAAGAATACATGACATAGAGAATCCAATAAATGATGAACGAAGGAGATGGAAAATAAATCCAAGAAATGTAAAACAAAGTTCACTCATATGATGAGAAAATGTTAGAAGAATTCTTTTAAGAAAGTACCAGAAAACAATAAAGACCATGTCAGCAGTACATAGAAGGTTCTACATAGTATCATTCAACAGGCTTCCAGTAAGGATACCGTTATTGAAAACAGACACACTTCACAAACTACAGACCCACAATTCTCCCAAATCCTAGAAAAACTCTTCAACGACATACTAGATACATTCAGAGAAATGAAATCTAATTCATTAAATCTAGGTCAAACAAAAATCATGATATTTGGAAAATATGAAATAAATAAACAGGTAAAGGTTCAAGTAGAGAGTGTAAATAGAGAAAAGGTGATTGAAGACAAATTTCTAGAAAAATGTAAGGATGAGTACGAGCACATTACAACTCTACAAAGCAGATTTCCTTTGATCTGAGCGTCTCCATGGCTCCAGTGCTGATCTCCTATCAGATCAAAGGAGATCAGGGCCTTTTGCCATGGAGATGCTCAGATCCAAGATTTCCTCCGGCTTTGATCTCCGTTGATCTCCATCCGGTGCCTCTCCCATCCACTTTGTGATGAAAGGCTCATTATTGTTCTTTTTCACAACCTTGGTGATGACGTCATCATTAGATTCAGGTATGATGAAGCAGGCAGAGAACTAAAACATGCAGGACACCAGCACTCTCTGACCCAGTTTGGACACCCTGTCGTAGACCATCAAGAGACAGCTTAGTTTGATCCTACTGATGACGTGTTGCTGCAATAGTCATCTTGCTCAGTTTCAAGTTTTTTCCCAGAGACACCAGAGCACTCTGTAACAGGATTTGACAGATAGTGATGGGGCACGGCCAGCAGGGGGCAGCAGCGAGGCTGACTTGCTCTTTGACCGTGTGACTGTGGTGACCAAATCCAGGGGGCGTATTACATTGGTTATTGATGTAGCTTAAAGAGGTGGAACAGATTAAACATTCAGATGAAACAATCAGCAAATAAAAGTCAAATGAAGAAAACGTACAAGGGCTTATTAGTCAATGATATCAGTGATTTCATGTCTGTTTGTTTTTTACTATTTCCAATAAAAACCACAGAAAGATTAAAAGAGACAACAGATGGATATCATTACAAATGAGTCAGAAGAGAGGAATCCCTGGATAAACTAGTTATTGAGGTACAATCGGATGACTGGGAACTCATTTATAAAGGAAAAGACGCCCTGTCACTATGAGTGTACAATCAAACAATACAAGAGAAAGTGAAATATGGATCTGGACTCTGGGAGCAGTGGGCGGAGCTGAGGTTGCACCGTGAGAGAGAGCGAGAGAGAGAGAGAGAGAGAGAGAGAGTGGACAAAGATAGAGACTGAGACTGAGACTGAGACTGGGACTGAGTTTTACACTCGGACTTGGACTTGGAGTGGAGTGGATTAGTCTGGAGGCCCAGGCACATGACAACCTCAGCTTCCACTCAGAGCCCAGACCAGCTGTTCAGATTTGGACACTTGGAGCTGAGAAGGGGGAGGCTCCATAATTCCTCTTCGTGCAGAGGTTTTATTTCCCTTTGCCACTGAAGGCAACACACTCACTAGTCACCAGTCCACAGATGAAAACACAAAATCATATGTGTAACCAGAAAGTCCAGTTAAGATGGAGACGGGTTGTGAATGACACAGATGCTACTGGTACAGTATGAGAGTCTGACTGCTTTCAAAAGGTCCAGTGATCATACAAGCGTATCAGTCACTCTCATACTTTCTCATGGTTCTATTGACAATGAGAAGCAACAACACAACACTACTGCTTGGACATGTTTGCTGGATCACATCATGGATGATGGATGATGGATGATGGATGGATGGATGGATGGATGATGGATGTAATATACAGACATGACTTATGTTCACTCTGGAGGTGAGGGGGGAACTCCTGTTCTCACTTTCATTGTCACTTTAATTTGAAAAAAACATATATTCTATTTTCACCAAGATGTTAGTGAGTTAGTTTTACCAGTAAATGGCTGCTCCATCCTCACTTCTCCTATAACCAGGCCCAAACACACACACACACACACACACACACACACACACACACACACACACACACACACACACACACATACACATACACACACACAACAGCCAGGCCTCCTGGGGGTCGTTTGGAGGGTCATAATTTATTTACACATGTTATAGATAATATCAAAGTAAGTGATGTATTAGTCAATGATATCAGTGATTTCATGTCTGTTTGTTTTAGTTTTTTTACTATTTACAATAAAAAACACAGAAACATTAAAACAGACAACAGATAGATGTCAACACAAATGAGTCAAAACAGAGCAGTCCCTGGAAAAACTAGTTATTGAGGTACAATCAGATGACTGGGAACTCATTTATAAATACGAGAAAAAGTGAAATATAAAGATGTTTAATGGATGACAAAGGGCTTAAAAAATGCATCCAAGGAGAAGAATACATGACATAGAGAATCCAATAAATGATGAACGAAGGAGATGGAAAATAAATCCAAGAAATGTAAAACAAAGTTCACTCATATGATGAGAAAATGTTAGAAGAATTCTTTTAAGAAAGTACCAGAAAACAATAAAGACCATGTCAGCAGTACATAGAAGGTTCTACATAGTATCATTCAACAGGCTTCCAGTAAGGATACCGTTATTGAAAACAGACACACTTCACAAACTACAGACCCACAATTCTCCCAAATCCTAGAAAAACTCTTCAACGACATACTAGATACATTCAGAGAAATGAAATCTAATTCATTAAATCTAGGTCAAACAAAAATCATGATATTTGGAAAATATGAAATAAATAAACAGGTAAAGGTTCAAGTAGAGAGTGTAAATAGAGAAAAGGTGATTGAAGACAAATTTCTAGAAAAAAGTAAGGATGAGTACGAGCACATTACAACTCTACAAAGCTGATTTCCTTTGATCTGAGCGTCTCCATGGCTCCAGTGCTGATCTCCTATCAGATCAAAGGAGATCAGGGCCTTTTGCCATGGAGATGCTCAGATCCAAGATTTCCTCCGGCTTTGATCTCCGTTGATCTCCATCCGGTGCCTCTCCCATCCACTTTGTGATGAAAGGCTCATTATTGTTCTTTTTCACAACCTTGGTGATGACGTCATCATTAGATTCAGGTATGATGAAGCAGGCAGAGAACTAAAACATGCAGGACACCAGCACTCTCTGACCCAGTTTGGACACCCTGTCGTAGACCATCAAGAGACAGCTTAGTTTTATCCTACTGATGACGTGTTGCTGCAATAGTCATCTTGCTCAGTTTCAAGTTTTTTTCCCACAGACATCAGAGCACTCTGTAACAGGATTTGACAGATAGTGACGGGGCGCGGCCAGCAGGGGCCAGCAGCGAGGCTGACTTGCTCTTTGACCGTGTGACTGTGGTGACCAAATCCAGGGGGCGTATTACATTGGTTATTGATGTAGCTTAAAGAGGTGGAACAGATTAAACATTCAGATGAAACAATCAGCAAATAAAAGTCAAATGAAGAAAACGTACAAGGGCTTATTAGTCAATGATATCAGTGATTTCATGTCTGTTTGTTTTTTTACTATTTCCAATAAAAACCACAGAAAGATTAAAAGAGACAACAGATGGATATCATTACAAATGAGTCAGAAGAGAGGAATCCCTGGATAAACTAGTTATTGAGGTACAATCGGATGACTGGGAACTCATTTATAAAGGAAAAGACGCCCTGTCACTATGAGTGTACAATCAAACAATACAAGAGAAAGTGAAATATGGATCTGGACTCTGGGAGCAGTGGGCGGAGCTGAGGTTGCACCGTGAGAGAGAGCGAGAGAGAGAGAGAGAGAGAGAGAGAGTGGACAAAGATAGAGACTGAGACTGAGACTGAGACTGAAACTGAGTTTTACACTCGGACTTGGACTTGGAGTGGAGTGGATTAGTCTGGAGGCCCAGGCACATGACCACCTCAGCTTCCACTCAGAGCCCAGACCAGCTGTTCAGATTTGGACACTTGGAGCTGAGAAGGGGGAGGCTCCATGATTCCTCTTCATGCAGAGGTTTTATTTCCCTTTGCCACTGAAAGCAACACACTCACTAGCCACCAGTCCACAGATGAAAACACAAAATCATATGTGTACACAGAAAGTCCAGTTAAGATGGAGACGGGTTGTGAATGACACAGATGCTACTGGTACAGTATGAGAGTCTGACTGCTTTCAAAAGGTCCAGTGATCATACAAGCGTATCAGTCACTCTCATACTTTCTCATGGTTCTATTGACAATGAGAAGCAACAACACAACACTACTGCTTGGACATGTTTGCTGGATCACATCATGGATGATGGATGATGGATGATGGATGGATGGATGGATGGATGATGGATGTAATATACAGACATGACTTATGTTCACTCTGGAGGTGAGGGGGGAACTCCTGTTCTCACTTTCATTGTCACTTTAATTTGAAAAAAACATATATTCTATTTTCACCAAGATGTTAGTGAGTTAGTTTTACCAGTAAATGGCTGCTCCATCCTCACTTCTCCTATAACCAGGCCCAAACACACACACACACACACACCCCCCCACACACACACACACACACACACACACACACAACAGCCGGGCCTCCTGGGGGTCGTTTGGAGGGTCATAATTTATTTACACATGTTATAGATAATATCAAAGTAAGTGATGTATTAGTCAATGATATCAGTGATTTCATGTCTGTTTGTTTTAGTTTTTTTACTATTTACAATAAAAAACACAGAAACATTAAAACAGACAACAGATAGATGTCAAAACAGAGCAGTCCCTGGAAAAACTAGTTATTGAGGTACAATCAGATGACTGGGAACTCATTTATAAATACGAGAAAAAGTGAAATATAAAGATGTTTAATGGATGACAAAGGGCTTAAAAAATGCATCCAAGGAGAAGAATACATGACATAGAGAATCCAATAAATGATGAACGAAGGAGATGGAAAATAAATCCAAGAAATGTAAAACAAAGTTCACTCATATGATGAGAAAATGTTAGAAGAATTCTTTTAAGAAAGTACCAGAAAACAATAAAGACCATGTCAGCAGTACATAGAAGGTTCTACATAGTATCATTCAACAGGCTTCCAGTAAGGATACCGTTATTGAAAACAGACACACTTCACAAACTACAGACCCACAATTCTCCCAAATCCTAGAAAAACTCTTCAACGACATACTAGATACATTCAGAGAAATGAAATCTAATTCATTAAATCTAGGTCAAACAAAAATCATGATATTTGGAAAATATGAAATAAATAAACAGGTAAAGGTTCAAGTAGAGAGTGTAAATAGAGAAAAGGTGATTGAAGACAAATTTCTAGAAAAAAGTAAGGATGAGTACGAGCACATTACAACTCTACAAAGCTGATTTCCTTTGATCTGAGCGTCTCCATGGCTCCAGTGCTGATCTCCTATCAGATCAAAGGAGATCAGGGCCTTTTGCCATGGAGATGCTCAGATCCAAGATTTCCTCCGGCTTTGATCTCCGTTGATCTCCATCCGGTGCCTCTCCCATCCACTTTGTGATGAAAGGCTCATTATTGTTCTTTTTCACAACCTTGGTGATGACGTCATCATTAGATTCAGGTATGCTGAAGCAGGCAGAGAACTAAAACATGCAGGACACCAGCACTCTCTGACCCAGTTTGGACACCCTGTCGTAGACCATCAAGAGACAGCTTAGTTTTATCCTACTGATGACGTGTTGCTGCAATAGTCATCTTGCTTAGTTTCAAGATTTTTCCCACAGACATCAGAGCACTCTGTAACAGGATTTGACAGATAGTGACGGGGCGCGGCCAGCAGGGGCCAGCAGCGAGGCTGACTTGCTCTTTGACCGTGTGACTGTGGTGACCAAATCCAGGGGGCGTATTACATTGGTTATTGATGTAGCTTAAAGAGGTGGAACAGATTAAACATTCAGATGAAACAATCAGCAAATAAAAGTCAAATGAAGAAAACGTACAAGGGCTTATTAGTCAATGATATCAGTGATTTCATGTCTGTTTGTTTTTTTACTATTTCCAATAAAAACCACAGAAAGATTAAAAGAGACAACAGATGGATATCATTACAAATGAGTCAGAAGAGAGGAATCCCTGGATAAACTAGTTATTGAGGTACAATCGGATGACTGGGAACTCATTTATAAAGGAAAAGACGCCCTGTCACTATGAGTGTACAATCAAACAATACAAGAGAAAGTGAAATATGGATCTGGACTCTGGGAGCAGTGGGCGGAGCTGAGGTTGCACCGTGAGAGAGAGCGAGAGAGAGAGAGAGAGAGAGAGAGAGAGAGTGGACAAAGATAGAGACTGAGACTGAAACTGAGTTTTACACTCGGACTTGGACTTGGAGTGGAGTGGATTAGTCTGGAGGCCCAGGCACATGACCACCTCAGCTTCCACTCAGAGCCCAGACCAGCTGTTCAGATTTGGACACTTGGAGCTGAGAAGGGGGAGGCTCCATGATTCCTCTTCATGCAGAGGTTTTATTTCCCTTTGCCACTGAAGGCAACACACTCACTAGTCACCAGTCCACAGATGAAAACACAAAATCATATGTGTACACAGAAAGTGCAGTTAAGATGGAGACGGGTTGTGAATGACACAGATGCTACTGGTACAGTATGAGAGTCTGACTGCTTTCAAAAGGTCCAGTGATCATACAAGCGTATCAGTCACTCTCATACTTTCTCATGGTTCTATTGACAATGAGAAGCAACAACACAACACTACTGCTTGGACATGTTTGCTGGATCACATCATGGATGATGGATGATGGATGGATGGATGGATGGATGATGGATGTAATATACAGACATGACTTATGTTCACTCTGGAGGTGAGGGGGGAACTCCTGTTCTCACTTTCATTGTCACTTTAATTTGAAAAAAACATATATTCTATTTTCACCAAGATGTTAGTGAGTTAGTTTTACCAGTAAATGGCTGCTCCATCCTCACTTCTCCTATAACCAGGCCCAAACACACACACACACACACACCCCCACACACACACACACACACACACACACACACACAACAGCCGGGCCTCCTGGGGGTCGTTTGGAGGGTCATAATTTATTTACACATGTTATAGATAATATCAAAGTAAGTGATGTATTAGTCAATGATATCAGTGATTTCATGTCTGTTTGTTTTAGTTTTTTTACTATTTACAATAAAAAACACAGAAACATTAAAACAGACAACAGATAGATGTCAAAACAGAGCAGTCCCTGGAAAAACTAGTTATTGAGGTACAATCAGATGACTGGGAACTCATTTATAAATACGAGAAAAAGTGAAATATAAAGATGTTTAATGGATGACAAAGGGCTTAAAAAATGCATCCAAGGAGAAGAATACATGACATAGAGAATCCAATAAATGATGAACGAAGGAGATGGAAAATAAATCCAAGAAATGTAAAACAAAGTTCACTCATATGATGAGAAAATGTTAGAAGAATTCTTTTAAGAAAGTACCAGAAAACAATAAAGACCATGTCAGCAGTACATAGAAGGTTCTACATAGTATCATTCAACAGGCTTCCAGTAAGGATACCGTTATTGAAAACAGACACACTTCACAAACTACAGACCCACAATTCTCCCAAATCCTAGAAAAACTCTTCAACGACATACTAGATACATTTAGAGAAATGAAATCTAATTCATTAAATCTAGGTCAAACAAAAATCATGATATTTGGAAAATATGAAATAAATAAACAGGTAAAGGTTCAAGTAGAGAGTGTAAATAGAGAAAAGGTGATTGAAGACAAATTTCTAGAAAAAAGTAAGGATGAGTACGAGCACATTACAACTCTACAAAGCTGATTTCCTTTGATCTGAGCGTCTCCATGGCTCCAGTGCTGATCTCCTATCAGATCAAAGGAGATCAGGGCCTTTTGCCATGGAGATGCTCAGATCCAAGATTTCCTCCGGCTTTGATCTCCGTTGATCTCCATCCGGTGCCTCTCCCATCCACTTTGTGATGAAAGGCTCATTATTGTTCTTTTTCACAACCTTGGTGATGACGTCATCATTAGATTCAGGTATGATGAAGCAGGCAGAGAACTAAAACATGCAGGACACCAGCACTCTCTGACCCAGTTTGGACACCCTGTCGTAGACCATCAAGAGACAGCTTAGTTTTATCCTACTGATGACGTGTTGCTGCAATAGTCATCTTGCTCAGTTTCAAGTTTTTTTCCCACAGACATCAGAGCACTCTGTAACAGGATTTGACAGATAGTGACGGGGCGCGGCCAGCAGGGGCCAGCAGCGAGGCTGACTTGCTCTTTGACCGTGTGACTGTGGTGACCAAATCCAGGGGGCGTATTACATTGGTTATTGATGTAGCTTAAAGAGGTGGAACAGATTAAACATTCAGATGAAACAATCAGCAAATAAAAGTCAAATGAAGAAAACGTACAAGGGCTTATTAGTCAATGATATCAGTGATTTCATGTCTGTTTGTTTTTTTACTATTTCCAATAAAAACCACAGAAAGATTAAAAGAGACAACAGATGGATATCATTACAAATGAGTCAGAAGAGAGGAATCCCTGGATAAACTAGTTATTGAGGTACAATCGGATGACTGGGAACTCATTTATAAAGGAAAAGACGCCCTGTCACTATGAGTGTACAATCAAACAATACAAGAGAAAGTGAAATATGGATCTGGACTCTGGGAGCAGTGGGCGGAGCTGAGGTTGCACCGTGAGAGAGAGCGAGAGAGAGAGAGAGAGAGAGAGAGAGTGGACAAAGATAGAGACTGAGACTGAGACTGAGACTGAAACTGAGTTTTACACTCGGACTTGGACTTGGAGTGGAGTGGAGTGGATTAGTCTGGAGGCCCAGGCACATGACCACCTCAGCTTCCACTCAGAGCCCAGACCAGCTGTTCAGATTTGGACACTTGGAGCTGAGAAGGGGGAGGCTCCATGATTCCTCTTCATGCAGAGGTTTTATTTCCCTTTGCCACTGAAGGCAACACACTCACTAGCCACCAGTCCACAGATGAAAACACAAAATCATATGTGTACACAGAAAGTGCAGTTAAGATGGAGACGGGTTGTGAATGACACAGATGCTACTGGTACAGTATGAGAGTCTGACTGCTTTCAAAAGGTCCAGTGATCATACAAGCGTATCAGTCACTCTCATACTTTCTCATGGTTCTATTGACAATGAGAAGCAACAACACAACACTACTGCTTGGACATGTTTGCTGGATCACATCATGGATGATGGATGATGGATGGATGGATGGATGGATGATGGATGTAATATACAGACATGACTTATGTTCACTCTGGAGGTGAGGGGGGAACTCCTGTTCTCACTTTCATTGTCACTTTAATTTGAAAAAAACATATATTCTATTTTCACCAAGATGTTAGTGAGTTAGTTTTACCAGTAAATGGCTGCTCCATCCTCACTTCTCCTATAACCAGGCCCAAACACACACACACACACACACCCCCCCACACACACACACACACACACACAAACACACACACACAACAGCCGGGCCTCCTGGGGGTCGTTTGGAGGGTCATAATTTATTTACACATGTTATAGATAATATCAAAGTAAGTGATGTATTAGTCAATGATATCAGTGATTTCATGTCTGTTTGTTTTAGTTTTTTTACTATTTACAATAAAAAACACAGAAACATTAAAACAGACAACAGATAGATGTCAAAACAGAGCAGTCCCTGGAAAAACTAGTTATTGAGGTACAATCAGATGACTGGGAACTCATTTATAAATACGAGAAAAAGTGAAATATAAAGATGTTTAATGGATGACAAAGGGCTTAAAAAATGCATCCAAGGAGAAGAATACATGACATAGAGAATCCAATAAATGATGAACGAAGGAGATGGAAAATAAATCCAAGAAATGTAAAACAAAGTTCACTCATATGATGAGAAAATGTTAGAAGAATTCTTTTAAGAAAGTACCAGAAAACAATAAAGACCATGTCAGCAGTACATGGAAGGTTCTACATAGTATCATTCAACAGGCTTCCAGTAAGGATACCGTTATTGAAAACAGACACACTTCACAAACTACAGACCCACAATTCTCCCAAATCCTAGAAAAACTCTTCAACGACATACTAGATACATTCAGAGAAATGAAATCTAATTCATTAAATCTAGGTCAAACAAAAATCATGATATTTGGAAAATATGAAATAAATAAACAGGTAAAGGTTCAAGTAGAGAGTGTAAATAGAGAAAAGGTGATTGAAGACAAATTTCTAGAAAAATGTAAGGATGAGTACGAGCACATTACAACTCTACAAAGCTGATTTCCTTTGATCTGAGCGTCTCCATGGCTCCAGTGCTGATCTCCTATCAGATCAAAGGAGATCAGGGCCTTTTGCCATGGAGATGCTCAGATCCAAGATTTCCTCCGGCTTTGATCTCCGTTGATCTCCATCCGGTGCCTCTCCCATCCACTTTGTGATGAAAGGCTCATTATTGTTCTTTTTCACAACCTTGGTGATGACGTCATCATTAGATTCAGGTATGCTGAAGCAGGCAGAGAACTAAAACATGCAGGACACCAGCACTCTCTGACCCAGTTTGGACACCCTGTCGTAGACCATCAAGAGACAGCTTAGTTTTATCCTACTGATGACGTGTTGCTGCAATAGTCATCTTGCTTAGTTTCAAGATTTTTCCCACAGACATCAGAGCACTCTGTAACAGGATTTGACAGATAGTGACGGGGCGCGGCCAGCAGGGGCCAGCAGCGAGGCTGACTTGCTCTTTGACCGTGTGACTGTGGTGACCAAATCCAGGGGGCGTATTACATTGGTTATTGATGTAGCTTAAAGAGGTGGAACAGATTAAACATTCAGATGAAACAATCAGCAAATAAAAGTCAAATGAAGAAAACGTACAAGGGCTTATTAGTCAATGATATCAGTGATTTCATGTCTGTTTGTTTTTTTACTATTTCCAATAAAAACCACAGAAAGATTAAAAGAGACAACAGATGGATATCATTACAAATGAGTCAGAAGAGAGGAATCCCTGGATAAACTAGTTATTGAGGTACAATCGGATGACTGGGAACTCATTTATAAAGGAAAAGACGCCCTGTCACTATGAGTGTACAATCAAACAATACAAGAGAAAGTGAAATATGGATCTGGACTCTGGGAGCAGTGGGCGGAGCTGAGGTTGCACCGTGAGAGAGAGCGAGAGAGAGAGAGAGAGAGAGAGAGAGTGGACAAAGATAGAGACTGAGACTGAGACTGAAACTGAGTTTTACACTCGGACTTGGACTTGGAGTGGAGTGGATTAGTCTGGAGGCCCAGGCACATGACCACCTCAGCTTCCACTCAGAGCCCAGACCAGCTGTTCAGATTTGGACACTTGGAGCTGAGAAGGGGGAGGCTCCATGATTCCTCTTCATGCAGAGGTTTTATTTCCCTTTGCCACTGAAGGCAACACACTCACTAGTCACCAGTCCACAGATGAAAACACAAAATCATATGTGTACACAGAAAGTGCAGTTAAGATGGAGACGGGTTGTGAATGACACAGATGCTACTGGTACAGTATGAGAGTCTGACTGCTTTCAAAAGGTCCAGTGATCATACAAGCGTATCAGTCACTCTCATACTTTCTCATGGTTCTATTGACAATGAGAAGCAACAACACAACACTACTGCTTGGACATGTTTGCTGGATCACATCATGGATGATGGATGATGGATGGATGGATGGATGGATGATGGATGTAATATACAGACATGACTTATGTTCACTCTGGAGGTGAGGGGGGAACTCCTGTTCTCACTTTCATTGTCACTTTAATTTGAAAAAAACATATATTCTATTTTCACCAAGATGTTAGTGAGTTAGTTTTACCAGTAAATGGCTGCTCCATCCTCACTTCTCCTATAACCAGGCCCAAACACACACACACACACACACCCCCACACACACACACACACACACACACACACACACAACAGCCGGGCCTCCTGGGGGTCGTTTGGAGGGTCATAATTTATTTACACATGTTATAGATAATATCAAAGTAAGTGATGTATTAGTCAATGATATCAGTGATTTCATGTCTGTTTGTTTTAGTTTTTTTACTATTTACAATAAAAAACACAGAAACATTAAAACAGACAACAGATAGATGTCAAAACAGAGCAGTCCCTGGAAAAACTAGTTATTGAGGTACAATCAGATGACTGGGAACTCATTTATAAATACGAGAAAAAGTGAAATATAAAGATGTTTAATGGATGACAAAGGGCTTAAAAAATGCATCCAAGGAGAAGAATACATGACATAGAGAATCCAATAAATGATGAACGAAGGAGATGGAAAATAAATCCAAGAAATGTAAAACAAAGTTCACTCATATGATGAGAAAATGTTAGAAGAATTCTTTTAAGAAAGTACCAGAAAACAATAAAGACCATGTCAGCAGTACATAGAAGGTTCTACATAGTATCATTCAACAGGCTTCCAGTAAGGATACCGTTATTGAAAACAGACACACTTCACAAACTACAGACCCACAATTCTCCCAAATCCTAGAAAAACTCTTCAACGACATACTAGATACATTTAGAGAAATGAAATCTAATTCATTAAATCTAGGTCAAACAAAAATCATGATATTTGGAAAATATGAAATAAATAAACAGGTAAAGGTTCAAGTAGAGAGTGTAAATAGAGAAAAGGTGATTGAAGACAAATTTCTAGAAAAAAGTAAGGATGAGTACGAGCACATTACAACTCTACAAAGCTGATTTCCTTTGATCTGAGCGTCTCCATGGCTCCAGTGCTGATCTCCTATCAGATCAAAGGAGATCAGGGCCTTTTGCCATGGAGATGCTCAGATCCAAGATTTCCTCCGGCTTTGATCTCCGTTGATCTCCATCCGGTGCCTCTCCCATCCACTTTGTGATGAAAGGCTCATTATTGTTCTTTTTCACAACCTTGGTGATGACGTCATCATTAGATTCAGGTATGATGAAGCAGGCAGAGAACTAAAACATGCAGGACACCAGCACTCTCTGACCCAGTTTGGACACCCTGTCGTAGACCATCAAGAGACAGCTTAGTTTTATCCTACTGATGACGTGTTGCTGCAATAGTCATCTTGCTCAGTTTCAAGTTTTTTTCCCACAGACATCAGAGCACTCTGTAACAGGATTTGACAGATAGTGACGGGGCGCGGCCAGCAGGGGCCAGCAGCGAGGCTGACTTGCTCTTTGACCGTGTGACTGTGGTGACCAAATCCAGGGGGCGTATTACATTGGTTATTGATGTAGCTTAAAGAGGTGGAACAGATTAAACATTCAGATGAAACAATCAGCAAATAAAAGTCAAATGAAGAAAACGTACAAGGGCTTATTAGTCAATGATATCAGTGATTTCATGTCTGTTTGTTTATTTACTATTTCCAATAAAAACCACAGAAAGATTAAAAGAGACAACAGATGGATATCATTACAAATGAGTCAGAAGAGAGGAATCCCTGGATAAACTAGTTATTGCGGTACAATCGGATGACTGGGAACTCATTTATAAAGGAAAAGACGCCCTGTCACTATGAGTGTACAATCAAACAATACAAGAGAAAGTGAAATATGGATCTGGACTCTGGGAGCAGTGGGCGGAGCTGAGGTTGCACCGTGAGAGAGAGCGAGAGAGAGAGAGAGAGAGAGAGAGAGTGGACAAAGATAGAGACTGAGACTGAGACTGAGACTGAGACTGAGTTTTACACTCGGACTTGGACTTGGAGTGGAGTGGATTAGTCTGGAGGCCCAGGCACATGACCACCTCAGCTTCCACTCAGAGCCCAGACCAGCTGTTCAGATTTGGACACTTGGAGCTGAGAAGGGGGAGGCTCCATGATTCCTCTTCATGCAGAGGTTTTATTTCCCTTTGCCACTGAAGGCAACACACTCACTAGTCACCAGTCCACAGATGAAAACACAAAATCATATGTGTACACAGAAAGTGCAGTTAAGATGGAGACGGGTTGTGAATGACACAGATGCTACTGGTACAGTATGAGAGTCTGACTGCTTTCAAAAGGTCCAGTGATCATACAAGCGTATCAGTCACTCTCATACTTTCTCATGGTTCTATTGACAATGAGAAGCAACAACACAACACTACTGCTTGGACATGTTTGCTGGATCACATCATGGATGATGGATGATGGATGGATGGATGGATGGATGATGGATGTAATATACAGACATGACTTATGTTCACTCTGGAGGTGAGGGGGGAACTCCTGTTCTCACTTTCATTGTCACTTTAATTTGAAAAAAACATATATTCTATTTTCACCAAGATGTTAGTGAGTTAGTTTTACCAGTAAATGGCTGCTCCATCCTCACTTCTCCTATAACCAGGCCCAAACACACACACACACACACACCCCCACACACACACACACACACACACACACACACACAACAGCCGGGCCTCCTGGGGGTCGTTTGGAGGGTCATAATTTATTTACACATGTTATAGATAATATCAAAGTAAGTGATGTATTAGTCAATGATATCAGTGATTTCATGTCTGTTTGTTTTAGTTTTTTTACTATTTACAATAAAAAACACAGAAACATTAAAACAGACAACAGATAGATGTCAAAACAGAGCAGTCCCTGGAAAAACTAGTTATTGAGGTACAATCAGATGACTGGGAACTCATTTATAAATACGAGAAAAAGTGAAATATAAAGATGTTTAATGGATGACAAAGGGCTTAAAAAATGCATCCAAGGAGAAGAATACATGACATAGAGAATCCAATAAATGATGAACGAAGGAGATGGAAAATAAATCCAAGAAATGTAAAACAAAGTTCACTCATATGATGAGAAAATGTTAGAAGAATTCTTTTAAGAAAGTACCAGAAAACAATAAAGACCATGTCAGCAGTACATGGAAGGTTCTACATAGTATCATTCAACAGGCTTCCAGTAAGGATACCGTTATTGAAAACAGACACACTTCACAAACTACAGACCCACAATTCTCCCAAATCCTAGAAAAACTCTTCAACGACATACTAGATACATTCAGAGAAATGAAATCTAATTCATTAAATCTAGGTCAAACAAAAATCATGATATTTGGAAAATATGAAATAAATAAACAGGTAAAGGTTCAAGTAGAGAGTGTAAATAGAGAAAAGGTGATTGAAGACAAATTTCTAGAAAAATGTAAGGATGAGTACGAGCACATTACAACTCTACAAAGCTGATTTCCTTTGATCTGAGCGTCTCCATGGCTCCAGTGCTGATCTCCTATCAGATCAAAGGAGATCAGGGCCTTTTGCCATGGAGATGCTCAGATCCAAGATTTCCTCCGGCTTTGATCTCCGTTGATCTCCATCCGGTGCCTCTCCCATCCACTTTGTGATGAAAGGCTCATTATTGTTCTTTTTCACAACCTTGGTGATGACGTCATCATTAGATTCAGGTATGCTGAAGCAGGCAGAGAACTAAAACATGCAGGACACCAGCACTCTCTGACCCAGTTTGGACACCCTGTCGTAGACCATCAAGAGACAGCTTAGTTTTATCCTACTGATGACGTGTTGCTGCAATAGTCATCTTGCTTAGTTTCAAGATTTTTCCCACAGACATCAGAGCACTCTGTAACAGGATTTGACAGATAGTGACGGGGCGCGGCCAGCAGGGGCCAGCAGCGAGGCTGACTTGCTCTTTGACCGTGTGACTGTGGTGACCAAATCCAGGGGGCGTATTACATTGGTTATTGATGTAGCTTAAAGAGGTGGAACAGATTAAACATTCAGATGAAACAATCAGCAAATAAAAGTCAAATGAAGAAAACGTACAAGGGCTTATTAGTCAATGATATCAGTGATTTCATGTCTGTTTGTTTTTTTACTATTTCCAATAAAAACCACAGAAAGATTAAAAGAGACAACAGATGGATATCATTACAAATGAGTCAGAAGAGAGGAATCCCTGGATAAACTAGTTATTGAGGTACAATCGGATGACTGGGAACTCATTTATAAAGGAAAAGACGCCCTGTCACTATGAGTGTACAATCAAACAATACAAGAGAAAGTGAAATATGGATCTGGACTCTGGGAGCAGTGGGCGGAGCTGAGGTTGCACCGTGAGAGAGAGCGAGAGAGAGAGAGAGAGAGAGAGAGAGAGAGAGAGTGGACAAAGATAGAGACTGAGACTGAGACTGAGACTGAAACTGAGTTTTACACTCGGACTTGGACTTGGAGTGGAGTGGATTAGTCTGGAGGCCCAGGCACATGACCACCTCAGCTTCCACTCAGAGCCCAGACCAGCTGTTCAGATTTGGACACTTGGAGCTGAGAAGGGGGAGGCTCCATGATTCCTCTTCATGCAGAGGTTTTATTTCCCTTTGCCACTGAAGGCAACACACTCACTAGTCACCAGTCCACAGATGAAAACACAAAATCATATGTGTACACAGAAAGTGCAGTTAAGATGGAGACGGGTTGTGAATGACACAGATGCTACTGGTACAGTATGAGAGTCTGACTGCTTTCAAAAGGTCCAGTGATCATACAAGCGTATCAGTCACTCTCATACTTTCTCATGGTTCTATTGACAATGAGAAGCAACAACACAACACTACTGCTTGGACATGTTTGCTGGATCACATCATGGATGATGGATGATGGATGGATGGATGGATGGATGATGGATGTAATATACAGACATGACTTATGTTCACTCTGGAGGTGAGGGGGGAACTCCTGTTCTCACTTTCATTGTCACTTTAATTTGAAAAAAACATATATTCTATTTTCACCAAGATGTTAGTGAGTTAGTTTTACCAGTAAATGGCTGCTCCATCCTCACTTCTCCTATAACCAGGCCCAAACACACACACACACACACACCCCCACACACACACACACACACACACACACACACACAACAGCCGGGCCTCCTGGGGGTCGTTTGGAGGGTCATAATTTATTTACACATGTTATAGATAATATCAAAGTAAGTGATGTATTAGTCAATGATATCAGTGATTTCATGTCTGTTTGTTTTAGTTTTTTTACTATTTACAATAAAAAACACAGAAACATTAAAACAGACAACAGATAGATGTCAAAACAGAGCAGTCCCTGGAAAAACTAGTTATTGAGGTACAATCAGATGACTGGGAACTCATTTATAAATACGAGAAAAAGTGAAATATAAAGATGTTTAATGGATGACAAAGGGCTTAAAAAATGCATCCAAGGAGAAGAATACATGACATAGAGAATCCAATAAATGATGAACGAAGGAGATGGAAAATAAATCCAAGAAATGTAAAACAAAGTTCACTCATATGATGAGAAAATGTTAGAAGAATTCTTTTAAGAAAGTACCAGAAAACAATAAAGACCATGTCAGCAGTACATAGAAGGTTCTACATAGTATCATTCAACAGGCTTCCAGTAAGGATACCGTTATTGAAAACAGACACACTTCACAAACTACAGACCCACAATTCTCCCAAATCCTAGAAAAACTCTTCAACGACATACTAGATACATTCAGAGAAATGAAATCTAATTCATTAAATCTAGGTCAAACAAAAATCATGATATTTGGAAAATATGAAATAAATAAACAGGTAAAGGTTCAAGTAGAGAGTGTAAATAGAGAAAAGGTGATTGAAGACAAATTTCTAGAAAAAAGTAAGGATGAGTACGAGCACATTACAACTCTACAAAGCTGATTTCCTTTGATCTGAGCGTCTCCATGGCTCCAGTGCTGATCTCCTATCAGATCAAAGGAGATCAGGGCCTTTTGCCATGGAGATGCTCAGATCCAAGATTTCCTCCGGCTTTGATCTCCGTTGATCTCCATCCGGTGCCTCTCCCATCCACTTTGTGATGAAAGGCTCATTATTGTTCTTTTTCACAACCTTGGTGATGACGTCATCATTAGATTCAGGTATGATGAAGCAGGCAGAGAACTAAAACATGCAGGACACCAGCACTCTCTGACCCAGTTTGGACACCCTGTCGTAGACCATCAAGAGACAGCTTAGTTTTATCCTACTGATGACGTGTTGCTGCAATAGTCATCTTGCTCAGTTTCAAGTTTTTTTCCCACAGACATCAGAGCACTCTGTAACAGGATTTGACAGATAGTGACGGGGCGCGGCCAGCAGGGGCCAGCAGCGAGGCTGACTTGCTCTTTGACCGTGTGACTGTGGTGACCAAATCCAGGGGGCGTATTACATTGGTTATTGATGTAGCTTAAAGAGGTGGAACAGATTAAACATTCAGATGAAACAATCAGCAAATAAAAGTCAAATGAAGAAAACGTACAAGGGCTTATTAGTCAATGATATCAGTGATTTCATGTCTGTTTGTTTATTTACTATTTCCAATAAAAACCACAGAAAGATTAAAAGAGACAACAGATGGATATCATTACAAATGAGTCAGAAGAGAGGAATCCCTGGATAAACTAGTTATTGAGGTACAATCGGATGACTGGGAACTCATTTATAAAGGAAAAGACGCCCTGTCACTATGAGTGTACAATCAAACAATACAAGAGAAAGTGAAATATGGATCTGGACTCTGGGAGCAGTGGGCGGAGCTGAGGTTGCACCGTGAGAGAGAGCGAGAGAGAGAGAGAGAGAGAGAGAGAGTGGACAAAGATAGAGACTGAGACTGAGACTGAGACTGAAACTGAGTTTTACACTCGGACTTGGACTTGGAGTGGAGTGGAGTGGATTAGTCTGGAGGCCCAGGCACATGACCACCTCAGCTTCCACTCAGAGCCCAGACCAGCTGTTCAGATTTGGACACTTGGAGCTGAGAAGGGGGAGGCTCCATGATTCCTCTTCATGCAGAGGTTTTATTTCCCTTTGCCACTGAAGGCAACACACTCACTAGTCACCAGTCCACAGATGAAAACACAAAATCATATGTGTACACAGAAAGTGCAGTTAAGATGGAGACGGGTTGTGAATGACACAGATGCTACTGGTACAGTATGAGAGTCTGACTGCTTTCAAAAGGTCCAGTGATCATACAAGCGTATCAGTCACTCTCATACTTTCTCATGGTTCTATTGACAATGAGAAGCAACAACACAACACTACTGCTTGGACATGTTTGCTGGATCACATCATGGATGATGGATGATGGATGGATGGATGGATGGATGATGGATGTAATATACAGACATGACTTATGTTCACTCTGGAGGTGAGGGGGGAACTCCTGTTCTCACTTTCATTGTCACTTTAATTTGAAAAAAACATATATTCTATTTTCACCAAGATGTTAGTGAGTTAGTTTTACCAGTAAATGGCTGCTCCATCCTCACTTCTCCTATAACCAGGCCCAAACACACACACACACACACACCCCCACACACACACACACACACACACACACACACACAACAGCCGGGCCTCCTGGGGGTCGTTTGGAGGGTCATAATTTATTTACACATGTTATAGATAATATCAAAGTAAGTGATGTATTAGTCAATGATATCAGTGATTTCATGTCTGTTTGTTTTAGTTTTTTTACTATTTACAATAAAAAACACAGAAACATTAAAACAGACAACAGATAGATGTCAAAACAGAGCAGTCCCTGGAAAAACTAGTTATTGAGGTACAATCAGATGACTGGGAACTCATTTATAAATACGAGAAAAAGTGAAATATAAAGATGTTTAATGGATGACAAAGGGCTTAAAAAATGCATCCAAGGAGAAGAATACATGACATAGAGAATCCAATAAATGATGAACGAAGGAGATGGAAAATAAATCCAAGAAATGTAAAACAAAGTTCACTCATATGATGAGAAAATGTTAGAAGAATTCTTTTAAGAAAGTACCAGAAAACAATAAAGACCATGTCAGCAGTACATAGAAGGTTCTACATAGTATCATTCAACAGGCTTCCAGTAAGGATACCGTTATTGAAAACAGACACACTTCACAAACTACAGACCCACAATTCTCCCAAATCCTAGAAAAACTCTTCAACGACATACTAGATACATTCAGAGAAATGAAATCTAATTCATTAAATCTAGGTCAAACAAAAATCATGATATTTGGAAAATATGAAATAAATAAACAGGTAAAGGTTCAAGTAGAGAGTGTAAATAGAGAAAAGGTGATTGAAGACAAATTTCTAGAAAAAAGTAAGGATGAGTACGAGCACATTACAACTCTACAAAGCTGATTTCCTTTGATCTGAGCGTCTCCATGGCTCCAGTGCTGATCTCCTATCAGATCAAAGGAGATCAGGGCCTTTTGCCATGGAGATGCTCAGATCCAAGATTTCCTCTGGCTTTGATCTCCGTTGATCTCCATCCGGTGCCTCTCCCATCCACTTTGTGATGAAAGGCTCATTATTGTTCTTTTTCACAACCTTGGTGATGACGTCATCATTAGATTCAGGTATGATGAAGCAGGCAGAGAACTAAAACATGCAGGACACCAGCACTCTCTGACCCAGTTTGGACACCCTGTCGTAGACCATCAAGAGACAGCTTAGTTTTATCCTACTGATGACGTGTTGCTGCAATAGTCATCTTGCTCAGTTTCAAGTTTTTTTCCCACAGACATCAGAGCACTCTGTAACAGGATTTGACAGATAGTGACGGGGCGCGGCCAGCAGGGGCCAGCAGCGAGGCTGACTTGCTCTTTGACCGTGTGACTGTGGTGACCAAATCCAGGGGGCGTATTACATTGGTTATTGATGTAGCTTAAAGAGGTGGAACAGATTAAACATTCAGATGAAACAATCAGCAAATAAAAGTCAAATGAAGAAAACGTACAAGGGCTTATTAGTCAATGATATCAGTGATTTCATGTCTGTTTGTTTATTTACTATTTCCAATAAAAACCACAGAAAGATTAAAAGAGACAACAGATGGATATCATTACAAATGAGTCAGAAGAGAGGAATCCCTGGATAAACTAGTTATTGAGGTACAATCGGATGACTGGGAACTCATTTATAAAGGAAAAGACGCCCTGTCACTATGAGTGTACAATCAAACAATACAAGAGAAAGTGAAATATGGATCTGGACTCTGGGAGCAGTGGGCGGAGCTGAGGTTGCACCGTGAGAGAGAGCGAGAGAGAGAGAGAGAGAGAGAGAGAGTGGACAAAGATAGAGACTGAGACTGAGACTGAGACTGAAACTGAGTTTTACACTCGGACTTGGACTTGGAGTGGAGTGGATTAGTCTGGAGGCCCAGGCACATGACCACCTCAGCTTCCACTCAGAGCCCAGACCAGCTGTTCAGATTTGGACACTTGGAGCTGAGAAGGGGGAGGCTCCATGATTCCTCTTCATGCAGAGGTTTTATTTCCCTTTGCCACTGAAGGCAACACACTCACTAGTCACCAGTCCACAGATGAAAACACAAAATCATATGTGTACACAGAAAGTGCAGTTAAGATGGAGACGGGTTGTGAATGACACAGATGCTACTGGTACAGTATGAGAGTCTGACTGCTTTCAAAAGGTCCAGTGATCATACAAGCGTATCAGTCACTCTCATACTTTCTCATGGTTCTATTGACAATGAGAAGCAACAACACAACACTACTGCTTGGACATGTTTGCTGGATCACATCATGGATGATGGATGATGGATGGATGGATGGATGGATGATGGATGTAATATACAGACATGACTTATGTTCACTCTGGAGGTGAGGGGGGAACTCCTGTTCTCACTTTCATTGTCACTTTAATTTGAAAAAAACATATATTCTATTTTCACCAAGATGTTAGTGAGTTAGTTTTACCAGTAAATGGCTGCTCCATCCTCACTTCTCCTATAACCAGGCCCAAACACACACACACACACACACCCCCACACACACACACACACACACACACACACACACAACAGCCGGGCCTCCTGGGGGTCGTTTGGAGGGTCATAATTTATTTACACATGTTATAGATAATATCAAAGTAAGTGATGTATTAGTCAATGATATCAGTGATTTCATGTCTGTTTGTTTTAGTTTTTTTACTATTTACAATAAAAAACACAGAAACATTAAAACAGACAACAGATAGATGTCAAAACAGAGCAGTCCCTGGAAAAACTAGTTATTGAGGTACAATCAGATGACTGGGAACTCATTTATAAATACGAGAAAAAGTGAAATATAAAGATGTTTAATGGATGACAAAGGGCTTAAAAAATGCATCCAAGGAGAAGAATACATGACATAGAGAATCCAATAAATGATGAACGAAGGAGATGGAAAATAAATCCAAGAAATGTAAAACAAAGTTCACTCATATGATGAGAAAATGTTAGAAGAATTCTTTTAAGAAAGTACCAGAAAACAATAAAGACCATGTCAGCAGTACATGGAAGGTTCTACATAGTATCATTCAACAGGCTTCCAGTAAGGATACCGTTATTGAAAACAGACACACTTCACAAACTACAGACCCACAATTCTCCCAAATCCTAGAAAAACTCTTCAACGACATACTAGATACATTCAGAGAAATGAAATCTAATTCATTAAATCTAGGTCAAACAAAAATCATGATATTTGGAAAATATGAAATAAATAAACAGGTAAAGGTTCAAGTAGAGAGTGTAAATAGAGAAAAGGTGATTGAAGACAAATTTCTAGAAAAATGTAAGGATGAGTACGAGCACATTACAACTCTACAAAGCTGATTTCCTTTGATCTGAGCGTCTCCATGGCTCCAGTGCTGATCTCCTATCAGATCAAAGGAGATCAGGGCCTTTTGCCATGGAGATGCTCAGATCCAAGATTTCCTCCGGCTTTGATCTCCGTTGATCTCCATCCGGTGCCTCTCCCATCCACTTTGTGATGAAAGGCTCATTATTGTTCTTTTTCACAACCTTGGTGATGACGTCATCATTAGATTCAGGTATGCTGAAGCAGGCAGAGAACTAAAACATGCAGGACACCAGCACTCTCTGACCCAGTTTGGACACCCTGTCGTAGACCATCAAGAGACAGCTTAGTTTTATCCTACTGATGACGTGTTGCTGCAATAGTCATCTTGCTTAGTTTCAAGATTTTTCCCACAGACATCAGAGCACTCTGTAACAGGATTTGACAGATAGTGACGGGGCGCGGCCAGCAGGGGCCAGCAGCGAGGCTGACTTGCTCTTTGACCGTGTGACTGTGGTGACCAAATCCAGGGGGCGTATTACATTGGTTATTGATGTAGCTTAAAGAGGTGGAACAGATTAAACATTCAGATGAAACAATCAGCAAATAAAAGTCAAATGAAGAAAACGTACAAGGGCTTATTAGTCAATGATATCAGTGATTTCATGTCTGTTTGTTTTTTTACTATTTCCAATAAAAACCACAGAAAGATTAAAAGAGACAACAGATGGATATCATTACAAATGAGTCAGAAGAGAGGAATCCCTGGATAAACTAGTTATTGAGGTACAATCGGATGACTGGGAACTCATTTATAAAGGAAAAGACGCCCTGTCACTATGAGTGTACAATCAAACAATACAAGAGAAAGTGAAATATGGATCTGGACTCTGGGAGCAGTGGGCGGAGCTGAGGTTGCACCGTGAGAGAGAGCGAGAGAGAGAGAGAGAGAGAGAGAGAGAGAGAGAGTGGACAAAGATAGAGACTGAGACTGAGACTGAGACTGAAACTGAGTTTTACACTCGGACTTGGACTTGGAGTGGAGTGGATTAGTCTGGAGGCCCAGGCACATGACCACCTCAGCTTCCACTCAGAGCCCAGACCAGCTGTTCAGATTTGGACACTTGGAGCTGAGAAGGGGGAGGCTCCATGATTCCTCTTCATGCAGAGGTTTTATTTCCCTTTGCCACTGAAGGCAACACACTCACTAGTCACCAGTCCACAGATGAAAACACAAAATCATATGTGTACACAGAAAGTGCAGTTAAGATGGAGACGGGTTGTGAATGACACAGATGCTACTGGTACAGTATGAGAGTCTGACTGCTTTCAAAAGGTCCAGTGATCATACAAGCGTATCAGTCACTCTCATACTTTCTCATGGTTCTATTGACAATGAGAAGCAACAACACAACACTACTGCTTGGACATGTTTGCTGGATCACATCATGGATGATGGATGATGGATGGATGGATGGATGGATGATGGATGTAATATACAGACATGACTTATGTTCACTCTGGAGGTGAGGGGGGAACTCCTGTTCTCACTTTCATTGTCACTTTAATTTGAAAAAAACATATATTCTATTTTCACCAAGATGTTAGTGAGTTAGTTTTACCAGTAAATGGCTGCTCCATCCTCACTTCTCCTATAACCAGGCCCAAACACACACACACACACACACCCCCACACACACACACACACACACACACACACACACAACAGCCGGGCCTCCTGGGGGTCGTTTGGAGGGTCATAATTTATTTACACATGTTATAGATAATATCAAAGTAAGTGATGTATTAGTCAATGATATCAGTGATTTCATGTCTGTTTGTTTTAGTTTTTTTACTATTTACAATAAAAAACACAGAAACATTAAAACAGACAACAGATAGATGTCAAAACAGAGCAGTCCCTGGAAAAACTAGTTATTGAGGTACAATCAGATGACTGGGAACTCATTTATAAATACGAGAAAAAGTGAAATATAAAGATGTTTAATGGATGACAAAGGGCTTAAAAAATGCATCCAAGGAGAAGAATACATGACATAGAGAATCCAATAAATGATGAACGAAGGAGATGGAAAATAAATCCAAGAAATGTAAAACAAAGTTCACTCATATGATGAGAAAATGTTAGAAGAATTCTTTTAAGAAAGTACCAGAAAACAATAAAGACCATGTCAGCAGTACATAGAAGGTTCTACATAGTATCATTCAACAGGCTTCCAGTAAGGATACCGTTATTGAAAACAGACACACTTCACAAACTACAGACCCACAATTCTCCCAAATCCTAGAAAAACTCTTCAACGACATACTAGATACATTCAGAGAAATGAAATCTAATTCATTAAATCTAGGTCAAACAAAAATCATGATATTTGGAAAATATGAAATAAATAAACAGGTAAAGGTTCAAGTAGAGAGTGTAAATAGAGAAAAGGTGATTGAAGACAAATTTCTAGAAAAAAGTAAGGATGAGTACGAGCACATTACAACTCTACAAAGCTGATTTCCTTTGATCTGAGCGTCTCCATGGCTCCAGTGCTGATCTCCTATCAGATCAAAGGAGATCAGGGCCTTTTGCCATGGAGATGCTCAGATCCAAGATTTCCTCCGGCTTTGATCTCCGTTGATCTCCATCCGGTGCCTCTCCCATCCACTTTGTGATGAAAGGCTCATTATTGTTCTTTTTCACAACCTTGGTGATGACGTCATCATTAGATTCAGGTATGATGAAGCAGGCAGAGAACTAAAACATGCAGGACACCAGCACTCTCTGACCCAGTTTGGACACCCTGTCGTAGACCATCAAGAGACAGCTTAGTTTTATCCTACTGATGACGTGTTGCTGCAATAGTCATCTTGCTCAGTTTCAAGTTTTTTTCCCACAGACATCAGAGCACTCTGTAACAGGATTTGACAGATAGTGACGGGGCGCGGCCAGCAGGGGCCAGCAGCGAGGCTGACTTGCTCTTTGACCGTGTGACTGTGGTGACCAAATCCAGGGGGCGTATTACATTGGTTATTGATGTAGCTTAAAGAGGTGGAACAGATTAAACATTCAGATGAAACAATCAGCAAATAAAAGTCAAATGAAGAAAACGTACAAGGGCTTATTAGTCAATGATATCAGTGATTTCATGTCTGTTTGTTTATTTACTATTTCCAATAAAAACCACAGAAAGATTAAAAGAGACAACAGATGGATATCATTACAAATGAGTCAGAAGAGAGGAATCCCTGGATAAACTAGTTATTGAGGTACAATCGGATGACTGGGAACTCATTTATAAAGGAAAAGACGCCCTGTCACTATGAGTGTACAATCAAACAATACAAGAGAAAGTGAAATATGGATCTGGACTCTGGGAGCAGTGGGCGGAGCTGAGGTTGCACCGTGAGAGAGAGCGAGAGAGAGAGAGAGAGAGAGAGAGAGTGGACAAAGATAGAGACTGAGACTGAGACTGAGACTGAAACTGAGTTTTACACTCGGACTTGGACTTGGAGTGGAGTGGATTAGTCTGGAGGCCCAGGCACATGACCACCTCAGCTTCCACTCAGAGCCCAGACCAGCTGTTCAGATTTGGACACTTGGAGCTGAGAAGGGGGAGGCTCCATGATTCCTCTTCATGCAGAGGTTTTATTTCCCTTTGCCACTGAAGGCAACACACTCACTAGTCACCAGTCCACAGATGAAAACACAAAATCATATGTGTACACAGAAAGTGCAGTTAAGATGGAGACGGGTTGTGAATGACACAGATGCTACTGGTACAGTATGAGAGTCTGACTGCTTTCAAAAGGTCCAGTGATCATACAAGCGTATCAGTCACTCTCATACTTTCTCATGGTTCTATTGACAATGAGAAGCAACAACACAACACTACTGCTTGGACATGTTTGCTGGATCACATCATGGATGATGGATGATGGATGGATGGATGGATGGATGATGGATGTAATATACAGACATGACTTATGTTCACTCTGGAGGTGAGGGGGGAACTCCTGTTCTCACTTTCATTGTCACTTTAATTTGAAAAAAACATATATTCTATTTTCACCAAGATGTTAGTGAGTTAGTTTTACCAGTAAATGGCTGCTCCATCCTCACTTCTCCTATAACCAGGCCCAAACACACACACACACACACACCCCCACACACACACACACACACACACACACACACACAACAGCCGGGCCTCCTGGGGGTCGTTTGGAGGGTCATAATTTATTTACACATGTTATAGATAATATCAAAGTAAGTGATGTATTAGTCAATGATATCAGTGATTTCATGTCTGTTTGTTTTAGTTTTTTTACTATTTACAATAAAAAACACAGAAACATTAAAACAGACAACAGATAGATGTCAAAACAGAGCAGTCCCTGGAAAAACTAGTTATTGAGGTACAATCAGATGACTGGGAACTCATTTATAAATACGAGAAAAAGTGAAATATAAAGATGTTTAATGGATGACAAAGGGCTTAAAAAATGCATCCAAGGAGAAGAATACATGACATAGAGAATCCAATAAATGATGAACGAAGGAGATGGAAAATAAATCCAAGAAATGTAAAACAAAGTTCACTCATATGATGAGAAAATGTTAGAAGAATTCTTTTAAGAAAGTACCAGAAAACAATAAAGACCATGTCAGCAGTACATAGAAGGTTCTACATAGTATCATTCAACAGGCTTCCAGTAAGGATACCGTTATTGAAAACAGACACACTTCACAAACTACAGACCCACAATTCTCCCAAATCCTAGAAAAACTCTTCAACGACATACTAGATACATTCAGAGAAATGAAATCTAATTCATTAAATCTAGGTCAAACAAAAATCATGATATTTGGAAAATATGAAATAAATAAACAGGTAAAGGTTCAAGTAGAGAGTGTAAATAGAGAAAAGGTGATTGAAGACAAATTTCTAGAAAAAAGTAAGGATGAGTACGAGCACATTACAACTCTACAAAGCTGATTTCCTTTGATCTGAGCGTCTCCATGGCTCCAGTGCTGATCTCCTATCAGATCAAAGGAGATCAGGGCCTTTTGCCATGGAGATGCTCAGATCCAAGATTTCCTCTGGCTTTGATCTCCGTTGATCTCCATCCGGTGCCTCTCCCATCCACTTTGTGATGAAAGGCTCATTATTGTTCTTTTTCACAACCTTGGTGATGACGTCATCATTAGATTCAGGTATGATGAAGCAGGCAGAGAACTAAAACATGCAGGACACCAGCACTCTCTGACCCAGTTTGGACACCCTGTCGTAGACCATCAAGAGACAGCTTAGTTTTATCCTACTGATGACGTGTTGCTGCAATAGTCATCTTGCTCAGTTTCAAGTTTTTTTCCCACAGACATCAGAGCACTCTGTAACAGGATTTGACAGATAGTGACGGGGCGCGGCCAGCAGGGGCCAGCAGCGAGGCTGACTTGCTCTTTGACCGTGTGACTGTGGTGACCAAATCCAGGGGGCGTATTACATTGGTTATTGATGTAGCTTAAAGAGGTGGAACAGATTAAACATTCAGATGAAACAATCAGCAAATAAAAGTCAAATGAAGAAAACGTACAAGGGCTTATTAGTCAATGATATCAGTGATTTCATGTCTGTTTGTTTATTTACTATTTCCAATAAAAACCACAGAAAGATTAAAAGAGACAACAGATGGATATCATTACAAATGAGTCAGAAGAGAGGAATCCCTGGATAAACTAGTTATTGAGGTACAATCGGATGACTGGGAACTCATTTATAAAGGAAAAGACGCCCTGTCACTATGAGTGTACAATCAAACAATACAAGAGAAAGTGAAATATGGATCTGGACTCTGGGAGCAGTGGGCGGAGCTGAGGTTGCACCGTGAGAGAGAGCGAGAGAGAGAGAGAGAGAGAGAGAGAGTGGACAAAGATAGAGACTGAGACTGAGACTGAGACTGAAACTGAGTTTTACACTCGGACTTGGACTTGGAGTGGAGTGGATTAGTCTGGAGGCCCAGGCACATGACCACCTCAGCTTCCACTCAGAGCCCAGACCAGCTGTTCAGATTTGGACACTTGGAGCTGAGAAGGGGGAGGCTCCATGATTCCTCTTCATGCAGAGGTTTTATTTCCCTTTGCCACTGAAGGCAACACACTCACTAGTCACCAGTCCACAGATGAAAACACAAAATCATATGTGTACACAGAAAGTGCAGTTAAGATGGAGACGGGTTGTGAATGACACAGATGCTACTGGTACAGTATGAGAGTCTGACTGCTTTCAAAAGGTCCAGTGATCATACAAGCGTATCAGTCACTCTCATACTTTCTCATGGTTCTATTGACAATGAGAAGCAACAACACAACACTACTGCTTGGACATGTTTGCTGGATCACATCATGGATGATGGATGATGGATGGATGGATGGATGGATGATGGATGTAATATACAGACATGACTTATGTTCACTCTGGAGGTGAGGGGGGAACTCCTGTTCTCACTTTCATTGTCACTTTAATTTGAAAAAAACATATATTCTATTTTCACCAAGATGTTAGTGAGTTAGTTTTACCAGTAAATGGCTGCTCCATCCTCACTTCTCCTATAACCAGGCCCAAACACACACACACACACACACCCCCACACACACACACACACACACACACACACACACAACAGCCGGGCCTCCTGGGGGTCGTTTGGAGGGTCATAATTTATTTACACATGTTATAGATAATATCAAAGTAAGTGATGTATTAGTCAATGATATCAGTGATTTCATGTCTGTTTGTTTTAGTTTTTTTACTATTTACAATAAAAAACACAGAAACATTAAAACAGACAACAGATAGATGTCAAAACAGAGCAGTCCCTGGAAAAACTAGTTATTGAGGTACAATCAGATGACTGGGAACTCATTTATAAATACGAGAAAAAGTGAAATATAAAGATGTTTAATGGATGACAAAGGGCTTAAAAAATGCATCCAAGGAGAAGAATACATGACATAGAGAATCCAATAAATGATGAACGAAGGAGATGGAAAATAAATCCAAGAAATGTAAAACAAAGTTCACTCATATGATGAGAAAATGTTAGAAGAATTCTTTTAAGAAAGTACCAGAAAACAATAAAGACCATGTCAGCAGTACATAGAAGGTTCTACATAGTATCATTCAACAGGCTTCCAGTAAGGATACCGTTATTGAAAACAGACACACTTCACAAACTACAGACCCACAATTCTCCCAAATCCTAGAAAAACTCTTCAACGACATACTAGATACATTCAGAGAAATGAAATCTAATTCATTAAATCTAGGTCAAACAAAAATCATGATATTTGGAAAATATGAAATAAATAAACAGGTAAAGGTTCAAGTAGAGAGTGTAAATAGAGAAAAGGTGATTGAAGACAAATTTCTAGAAAAAAGTAAGGATGAGTACGAGCACATTACAACTCTACAAAGCTGATTTCCTTTGATCTGAGCGTCTCCATGGCTCCAGTGCTGATCTCCTATCAGATCAAAGGAGATCAGGGCCTTTTGCCATGGAGATGCTCAGATCCAAGATTTCCTCCGGCTTTGATCTCCGTTGATCTCCATCCGGTGCCTCTCCCATCCACTTTGTGATGAAAGGCTCATTATTGTTCTTTTTCACAACCTTGGTGATGACGTCATCATTAGATTCAGGTATGATGAAGCAGGCAGAGAACTAAAACATGCAGGACACCAGCACTCTCTGACCCAGTTTGGACACCCTGTCGTAGACCATCAAGAGACAGCTTAGTTTTATCCTACTGATGACGTGTTGCTGCAATAGTCATCTTGCTCAGTTTCAAGTTTTTTTCCCACAGACATCAGAGCACTCTGTAACAGGATTTGACAGATAGTGACGGGGCGCGGCCAGCAGGGGCCAGCAGCGAGGCTGACTTGCTCTTTGACCGTGTGACTGTGGTGACCAAATCCAGGGGGCGTATTACATTGGTTATTGATGTAGCTTAAAGAGGTGGAACAGATTAAACATTCAGATGAAACAATCAGCAAATAAAAGTCAAATGAAGAAAACGTACAAGGGCTTATTAGTCAATGATATCAGTGATTTCATGTCTGTTTGTTTATTTACTATTTCCAATAAAAACCACAGAAAGATTAAAAGAGACAACAGATGGATATCATTACAAATGAGTCAGAAGAGAGGAATCCCTGGATAAACTAGTTATTGAGGTACAATCGGATGACTGGGAACTCATTTATAAAGGAAAAGACGCCCTGTCACTATGAGTGTACAATCAAACAATACAAGAGAAAGTGAAATATGGATCTGGACTCTGGGAGCAGTGGGCGGAGCTGAGGTTGCACCGTGAGAGAGAGCGAGAGAGAGAGAGAGAGAGAGAGAGAGTGGACAAAGATAGAGACTGAGACTGAGACTGAGACTGAAACTGAGTTTTACACTCGGACTTGGACTTGGAGTGGAGTGGATTAGTCTGGAGGCCCAGGCACATGACCACCTCAGCTTCCACTCAGAGCCCAGACCAGCTGTTCAGATTTGGACACTTGGAGCTGAGAAGGGGGAGGCTCCATGATTCCTCTTCATGCAGAGGTTTTATTTCCCTTTGCCACTGAAGGCAACACACTCACTAGTCACCAGTCCACAGATGAAAACACAAAATCATATGTGTACACAGAAAGTGCAGTTAAGATGGAGACGGGTTGTGAATGACACAGATGCTACTGGTACAGTATGAGAGTCTGACTGCTTTCAAAAGGTCCAGTGATCATACAAGCGTATCAGTCACTCTCATACTTTCTCATGGTTCTATTGACAATGAGAAGCAACAACACAACACTACTGCTTGGACATGTTTGCTGGATCACATCATGGATGATGGATGATGGATGGATGGATGGATGGATGATGGATGTAATATACAGACATGACTTATGTTCACTCTGGAGGTGAGGGGGGAACTCCTGTTCTCACTTTCATTGTCACTTTAATTTGAAAAAAACATATATTCTATTTTCACCAAGATGTTAGTGAGTTAGTTTTACCAGTAAATGGCTGCTCCATCCTCACTTCTCCTATAACCAGGCCCAAACACACACACACACACACACCCCCACACACACACACACACACACACACACACACACACACAACAGCCGGGCCTCCTGGGGGTCGTTTGGAGGGTCATAATTTATTTACACATGTTATAGATAATATCAAAGTAAGTGATGTATTAGTCAATGATATCAGTGATTTCATGTCTGTTTGTTTTAGTTTTTTTACTATTTACAATAAAAAACACAGAAACATTAAAACAGACAACAGATAGATGTCAAAACAGAGCAGTCCCTGGAAAAACTAGTTATTGAGGTACAATCAGATGACTGGGAACTCATTTATAAATACGAGAAAAAGTGAAATATAAAGATGTTTAATGGATGACAAAGGGCTTAAAAAATGCATCCAAGGAGAAGAATACATGACATAGAGAATCCAATAAATGATGAACGAAGGAGATGGAAAATAAATCCAAGAAATGTAAAACAAAGTTCACTCATATGATGAGAAAATGTTAGAAGAATTCTTTTAAGAAAGTACCAGAAAACAATAAAGACCATGTCAGCAGTACATAGAAGGTTCTACATAGTATCATTCAACAGGCTTCCAGTAAGGATACCGTTATTGAAAACAGACACACTTCACGAACTACAGACCCACAATTCTCCCAAATCCTAGAAAAACTCTTCAACGACATACTAGATACATTCAGAGAAATGAAATCTAATTCATTAAATCTAGGTCAAACAAAAATCATGATATTTGGAAAATATGAAATAAATAAACAGGTAAAGGTTCAAGTAGAGAGTGTAAATAGAGAAAAGGTGATTGAAGACAAATTTCTAGAAAAAAGTAAGGATGAGTACGAGCACATTACAACTCTACAAAGCTGATTTCCTTTGATCTGAGCGTCTCCATGGCTCCAGTGCTGATCTCCTATCAGATCAAAGGAGATCAGGGCCTTTTGCCATGGAGATGCTCAGATCCAAGATTTCCTCCGGCTTTGATCTCCGTTGATCTCCATCCGGTGCCTCTCCCATCCACTTTGTGATGAAAGGCTCATTATTGTTCTTTTTCACAACCTTGGTGATGACGTCATCATTAGATTCAGGTATGATGAAGCAGGCAGAGAACTAAAACATGCAGGACACCAGCACTCTCTGACCCAGTTTGGACACCCTGTCGTAGACCATCAAGAGACAGCTTAGTTTTATCCTACTGATGACGTGTTGCTGCAATAGTCATCTTGCTCAGTTTCAAGTTTTTTTCCCACAGACATCAGAGCACTCTGTAACAGGATTTGACAGATAGTGACGGGGCGCGGCCAGCAGGGGCCAGCAGCGAGGCTGACTTGCTCTTTGACCGTGTGACTGTGGTGACCAAATCCAGGGGGCGTATTACATTGGTTATTGATGTAGCTTAAAGAGGTGGAACAGATTAAACATTCAGATGAAACAATCAGCAAATAAAAGTCAAATGAAGAAAACGTACAAGGGCTTATTAGTCAATGATATCAGTGATTTCATGTCTGTTTGTTTTTTTACTATTTCCAATAAAAACCACAGAAAGATTAAAAGAGACAACAGATGGATATCATTACAAATGAGTCAGAAGAGAGGAATCCCTGGATAAGCTAGTTATTGAGGTACAATCGGATGACTGGGAACTCATTTATAAAGGAAAAGACGCCCTGTCACTATGAGTGTACAATCAAACAATACAAGAGAAAGTGAAATATGGATCTGGACTCTGGGAGCAGTGGGCGGAGCTGAGGTTGCACCGTGAGAGAGAGCGAGAGAGAGAGAGAGAGAGAGAGAGAGTGGACAAAGATAGAGACTGAGACTGAGACTGAGACTGAAACTGAGTTTTACACTCGGACTTGGACTTGGAGTGGAGTGGATTAGTCTGGAGGCCCAGGCACATGACCACCTCAGCTTCCACTCAGAGCCCAGACCAGCTGTTCAGATTTGGACACTTGGAGCTGAGAAGGGGGAGGCTCCATGATTCCTCTTCATGCAGAGGTTTTATTTCCCTTTGCCACTGAAGGCAACACACTCACTAGTCACCAGTCCACAGATGAAAACACAAAATCATATGTGTACACAGAAAGTGCAGTTAAGATGGAGACGGGTTGTGAATGACACAGATGCTACTGGTACAGTATGAGAGTCTGACTGCTTTCAAAAGGTCCAGTGATCATACAAGCGTATCAGTCACTCTCATACTTTCTCATGGTTCTATTGACAATGAGAAGCAACAACACAACACTACTGCTTGGACATGTTTGCTGGATCACATCATGGATGATGGATGATGGATGGATGGATGGATGGATGATGGATGTAATATACAGACATGACTTATGTTCACTCTGGAGGTGAGGGGGGAACTCCTGTTCTCACTTTCATTGTCACTTTAATTTGAAAAAAACATATATTCTATTTTCACCAAGATGTTAGTGAGTTAGTTTTACCAGTAAATGGCTGCTCCATCCTCACTTCTCCTATAACCAGGCCCAAACACACACACACACACACACCCCCACACACACACACACACACACACACACACACACACACAACAGCCGGGCCTCCTGGGGGTCGTTTGGAGGGTCATAATTTATTTACACATGTTATAGATAATATCAAAGTAAGTGATGTATTAGTCAATGATATCAGTGATTTCATGTCTGTTTGTTTTAGTTTTTTTACTATTTACAATAAAAAACACAGAAACATTAAAACAGACAACAGATAGATGTCAAAACAGAGCAGTCCCTGGAAAAACTAGTTATTGAGGTACAATCAGATGACTGGGAACTCATTTATAAATACGAGAAAAAGTGAAATATAAAGATGTTTAATGGATGACAAAGGGCTTAAAAAATGCATCCAAGGAGAAGAATACATGACATAGAGAATCCAATAAATGATGAACGAAGGAGATGGAAAATAAATCCAAGAAATGTAAAACAAAGTTCACTCATATGATGAGAAAATGTTAGAAGAATTCTTTTAAGAAAGTACCAGAAAACAATAAAGACCATGTCAGCAGTACATGGAAGGTTCTACATAGTATCATTCAACAGGCTTCCAGTAAGGATACCGTTATTGAAAACAGACACACTTCACAAACTACAGACCCACAATTCTCCCAAATCCTAGAAAAACTCTTCAACGACATACTAGATACATTCAGAGAAATGAAATCTAATTCATTAAATCTAGGTCAAACAAAAATCATGATATTTGGAAAATATGAAATAAATAAACAGGTAAAGGTTCAAGTAGAGAGTGTAAATAGAGAAAAGGTGATTGAAGACAAATTTCTAGAAAAAAGTAAGGATGAGTACGAGCACATTACAACTCTACAAAGCTGATTTCCTTTGATCTGAGCGTCTCCATGGCTCCAGTGCTGATCTCCTATCAGATCAAAGGAGATCAGGGCCTTTTGCCATGGAGATGCTCAGATCCAAGATTTCCTCCGGCTTTGATCTCCGTTGATCTCCATCCGGTGCCTCTCCCATCCACTTTGTGATGAAAGGCTCATTATTGTTCTTTTTCACAACCTTGGTGATGACGTCATCATTAGATTCAGGTATGATGAAGCAGGCAGAGAACTAAAACATGCAGGACACCAGCACTCTCTGACCCAGTTTGGACACCCTGTCGTAGACCATCAAGAGACAGCTTAGTTTTATCCTACTGATGACGTGTTGCTGCAATAGTCATCTTGCTCAGTTTCAAGTTTTTTTCCCACAGACATCAGAGCACTCTGTAACAGGATTTGACAGATAGTGACGGGGCGCGGCCAGCAGGGGCCAGCAGCGAGGCTGACTTGCTCTTTGACCGTGTGACTGTGGTGACCAAATCCAGGGGGCGTATTACATTGGTTATTGATAAGGTGGAACAGATTAAACATTCAGATGAAACAATCAGCAAATAAAAGTCAAATGAAGAAAACGTACAAGGGCTTATTAGTCAATGATATCAGTGATTTCATGTCTGTTTGTTTTTTTACTATTTCCAATAAAAACCACAGAAAGATTAAAAGAGACAACAGATGGATATCATTACAAATGAGTCAGAAGAGAGGAATCCCTGGATAAACTAGTTATTGAGGTACAATCGGATGACTGGGAACTCATTTATAAAGGAAAAGACGCCCTGTCACTATGAGTGTACAATCAAACAATACAAGAGAAAGTGAAATATGGATCTGGACTCTGGGAGCAGTGGGCGGAGCTGAGGTTGCACCGTGAGAGAGAGCGAGAGAGAGAGAGAGAGAGAGAGAGAGTGGACAAAGATAGAGACTGAGACTGAGACTGAGACTGAGTTTTACACTCGGACTTGGACTTGGAGTGGAGTGGATTAGTCTGGAGGCCCAGGCACATGACCACCTCAGCTTCCACTCAGAGCCCAGACCAGCTGTTCAGATTTGGACACTTGGAGCTGAGAAGGGGGAGGCTCCATGATTCCTCTTCATGCAGAGGTTTTATTTCCCTTTGCCACTGAAGGCAACACACTCACTAGTCACCAGTCCACAGATGAAAACACAAAATCATATGTGTACACAGAAAGTGCAGTTAAGATGGAGACGGGTTGTGAATGACACAGATGCTACTGGTACAGTATGAGAGTCTGACTGCTTTCAAAAGGTCCAGTGATCATACAAGCGTATCAGTCACTCTCATACTTTCTCATGGTTCTATTGACAATGAGAAGCAACAACACAACACTACTGCTTGGACATGTTTGCTGGATCACATCATGGATGATGGATGATGGATGGATGGATGGATGGATGATGGATGTAATATACAGACATGACTTATGTTCACTCTGGAGGTGAGGGGGGAACTCCTGTTCTCACTTTCATTGTCACTTTAATTTGAAAAAAACATATATTCTATTTTCACCAAGATGTTAGTGAGTTAGTTTTACCAGTAAATGGCTGCTCCATCCTCACTTCTCCTATAACCAGGCCCAAACACACACACACACACACACCCCCACACACACACACACACACACACACACACACACACACAACAGCCGGGCCTCCTGGGGGTCGTTTGGAGGGTCATAATTTATTTACACATGTTATAGATAATATCAAAGTAAGTGATGTATTAGTCAATGATATCAGTGATTTCATGTCTGTTTGTTTTAGTTTTTTTACTATTTACAATAAAAAACACAGAAACATTAAAACAGACAACAGATAGATGTCAAAACAGAGCAGTCCCTGGAAAAACTAGTTATTGAGGTACAATCAGATGACTGGGAACTCATTTATAAATACGAGAAAAAGTGAAATATAAAGATGTTTAATGGATGACAAAGGGCTTAAAAAATGCATCCAAGGAGAAGAATACATGACATAGAGAATCCAATAAATGATGAACGAAGGAGATGGAAAATAAATCCAAGAAATGTAAAACAAAGTTCACTCATATGATGAGAAAATGTTAGAAGAATTCTTTTAAGAAAGTACCAGAAAACAATAAAGACCATGTCAGCAGTACATGGAAGGTTCTACATAGTATCATTCAACAGGCTTCCAGTAAGGATACCGTTATTGAAAACAGACACACTTCACAAACTACAGACCCACAATTCTCCCAAATCCTAGAAAAACTCTTCAACGACATACTAGATACATTCAGAGAAATGAAATCTAATTCATTAAATCTAGGTCAAACAAAAATCATGATATTTGGAAAATATGAAATAAATAAACAGGTAAAGGTTCAAGTAGAGAGTGTAAATAGAGAAAAGGTGATTGAAGACAAATTTCTAGAAAAAAGTAAGGATGAGTACGAGCACATTACAACTCTACAAAGCTGATTTCCTTTGATCTGAGCGTCTCCATGGCTCCAGTGCTGATCTCCTATCAGATCAAAGGAGATCAGGGCCTTTTGCCATGGAGATGCTCAGATCCAAGATTTCCTCCGGCTTTGATCTCCGTTGATCTCCATCCGGTGCCTCTCCCATCCACTTTGTGATGAAAGGCTCATTATTGTTCTTTTTCACAACCTTGGTGATGACGTCATCATTAGATTCAGGTATGATGAAGCAGGCAGAGAACTAAAACATGCAGGACACCAGCACTCTCTGACCCAGTTTGGACACCCTGTCGTAGACCATCAAGAGACAGCTTAGTTTTATCCTACTGATGACGTGTTGCTGCAATAGTCATCTTGCTCAGTTTCAAGTTTTTTTCCCACAGACATCAGAGCACTCTGTAACAGGATTTGACAGATAGTGACGGGGCGCGGCCAGCAGGGGCCAGCAGCGAGGCTGACTTGCTCTTTGACCGTGTGACTGTGGTGACCAAATCCAGGGGGCGTATTACATTGGTTATTGATAAGGTGGAACAGATTAAACATTCAGATGAAACAATCAGCAAATAAAAGTCAAATGAAGAAAACGTACAAGGGCTTATTAGTCAATGATATCAGTGATTTCATGTCTGTTTGTTTTTTTACTATTTCCAATAAAAACCACAGAAAGATTAAAAGAGACAACAGATGGATATCATTACAAATGAGTCAGAAGAGAGGAATCCCTGGATAAACTAGTTATTGAGGTACAATCGGATGACTGGGAACTCATTTATAAAGGAAAAGACGCCCTGTCACTATGAGTGTACAATCAAACAATACAAGAGAAAGTGAAATATGGATCTGGACTCTGGGAGCAGTGGGCGGAGCTGAGGTTGCACCGTGAGAGAGAGCGAGAGAGAGAGAGAGAGAGAGAGAGAGTGGACAAAGATAGAGACTGAGACTGAGACTGAGACTGAGTTTTACACTCGGACTTGGACTTGGAGTGGAGTGGATTAGTCTGGAGGCCCAGGCACATGACCACCTCAGCTTCCACTCAGAGCCCAGACCAGCTGTTCAGATTTGGACACTTGGAGCTGAGAAGGGGGAGGCTCCATGATTCCTCTTCATGCAGAGGTTTTATTTCCCTTTGCCACTGAAAGCAACACACTCACTAGCCACCAGTCCACAGATGAAAACACAAAATCATATGTGTACACAGAAAGTCCAGTTAAGATGGAGACGGGTTGTGAATGACACAGATGCTACTGGTACAGTATGAGAGTCTGACTGCTTTCAAAAGGTCCAGTGATCATACAAGCGTATCAGTCACTCTCATACTTTCTCATGGTTCTATTGACAATGAGAAGCAACAACACAACACTACTGCTTGGACATGTTTGCTGGATCACATCATGGATGGATGGATGATGGATGGATGGATGATGGATGTAATATACAGACATGACTTATGTTCACTCTGGAGGTGAGGGGGGGAACTCCTGTTCTCACTTTCATTGTCACTTTAATTTGAAAAAAACATATATTCTATTTTCACCAAGATGTTAGTGAGTTAGTTTAACCAGTAAATGGCTGCTCCATCCTCACTTCTCCTATAACCAGGCCCAAACACACACACACCCCCCCCCCCCCCACACACACACACACACACACACACACACAACAGCCGGGCCTCCTGGGGGTCGTTTGGAGGGTCATAATTTATTTACACATGTTATAGATAATATCAAAGTAAGTGATGTATTAGTCAATGATATCAGTGATTTCATGTCTGTTTGTTTTAGTTTTTTTACTATTTACAATAAAAAACACAGAAACATTAAAACAGACAACAGATAGATGTCAACACAAATGAGTCAAAACAGAGCAGTCCCTGGAAAAACTAGTTATTGAGGTACAATCAGATGACTGGGAACTCATTTATAAATACGAGAAAAAGTGAAATATAAAGATGTTTAATGGATGACAAAGGGCTTAAAAAATGCATCCAAGGAGAAGAATACATGACATAGAGAATCCAATAAATGATGAACGAAGGAGATGGAAAATAAATCCAAGAAATGTAAAACAAAGTTCACTCATATGATGAGAAAATGTTAGAAGAATTCTTTTAAGAAAGTACCAGAAAACAATAAAGACCATGTCAGCAGTACATAGAAGGTTCTACATAGTATCATTCAACAGGCTTCCAGTAAGGATACCGTTATTGAAAACAGACACACTTCACAAACTACAGACCCACAATTCTCCCAAATCCTAGAAAAACTCTTCAACGACATACTAGATACATTCAGAGAAATGAAATCTAATTCATTAAATCTAGGTCAAACAAAAATCATGATATTTGGAAAATATGAAATAAATAAACAGGTAAAGGTTCAAGTAGAGAGTGTAAATAGAGAAAAGGTGATTGAAGACAAATTTCTAGAAAAATGTAAGGATGAGTACGAGCACATTACAACTCTACAAAGCTGATTTCCTTTGATCTGAGCGTCTCCATGGCTCCAGTGCTGATCTCCTATCAGATCAAAGGAGATCAGGGCCTTTTGCCATGGAGATGCTCAGATCCAAGATTTCCTCCGGCTTTGATCTCCGTTGATCTCCATCCGGTGCCTCTCCCATCCACTTTGTGATGAAAGGCTCATTATTGTTCTTTTTCACAACCTTGGTGATGACGTCATCATTAGATTCAGGTATGATGAAGCAGGCAGAGAACTAAAACATGCAGGACACCAGCACTCTCTGACCCAGTTTGGACACCCTGTCGTAGACCATCAAGAGACAGCTTAGTTTTATCCTACTGATGACGTGTTGCTGCAATAGTCATCTTGCTCCGTTTCAAGTTTTTTCCCACAGACATCAGAGCACTCTGTAACAGGATTTGACAGATAGGGACGGGGCGCGGCCAGCAGGGGCCAGCAGCGAGGCTGACTTGCTCTTTGACCGTGTGACTGTGGTGACCAAATCCAGGGGGCGTATTACATTGGTTATTGATGTAGCTTAAAGAGGTGGAACAGATTAAACATTCAGATGAAACAATCAGCAAATAAAAGTCAAATGAAGAAAACGTACAAGGGCTTATTAGTCAATGATATCAGTGATTTCATGTCTGTTTGTTTATTTACTATTTCCAATAAAAACCACAGAAAGATTAAAAGAGACAACAGATGGATATCATTACAAATGAGTCAGAAGAGAGGAATCCCTGGATAAACTAGTTATTGAGGTACAATCGGATGACTGGGAACTCATTTATAAAGGAAAAGACGCCCTGTCACTATGAGTGTACAATCAAACAATACAAGAGAAAGTGAAATATGGATCTGGACTCTGGGAGCAGTGGGCGGAGCTGAGGTTGCACCGTGAGAGAGAGCGAGAGAGAGAGAGAGAGAGAGAGAGAGTGGACAAAGATAGAGACTGAGACTGAGACTGAGACTGAGTTTTACACTCGGACTTGGACTTGGAGTGGAGTGGATTAGTCTGGAGGCCCAGGCACATGACCACCTCAGCTTCCACTCAGAGCCCAGACCAGCTGTTCAGATTTGGACACTTGGAGCTGAGAAGGGGGAGGCTCCATGATTCCTCTTCATGCAGAGGTTTTATTTCCCTTTGCCACTGAAGGCAACACACTCACTAGCCACCAGTCCACAGATGAAAACACAAAATCATATGTGTACACAGAAAGTCCAGTTAAGATGGAGACGGGTTGTGAATGACACAGATGCTACTGGTACAGTATGAGAGTCTGACTGCTTTCAAAAGGTCCAGTGATCATACAAGCGTATCAGTCACTCTCATACTTTCTCATGGTTCTATTGACAATGAGAAGCAACAACACAACACTACTGCTTGGACATGTTTGCTGGATCACATCATGGATGATGGATGATGGATGGATGGATGATGGATGTAATATACAGACATGACTTATGTTCACTCTGGAGGTGAGGGGGGAACTCCTGTTCTCACTTTCATTGTCACTTTAATTTGAAAAAAACATATATTCTATTTTCACCAAGATGTTAGTGAGTTAGTTTAACCAGTAAATGGCTGCTCCATCCTCACTTCTCCTATAACCAGGCCCAAACACACACACACCCCCCCCCCCCACACACACACACACACACACACACACACACACAACAGCCGGGCCTCCTGGGGGTCGTTTGGAGGGTCATAATTTATTTACACATGTTATAGATAATATCAAAGTAAGTGATGTATTAGTCAATGATATCAGTGATTTCATGTCTGTTTGTTTTAGTTTTTTTACTATTTACAATAAAAAACACAGAAACATTAAAACAGACAACAGATAGATGTCAAAACAGAGCAGTCCCTGGAAAAACTAGTTATTGAGGTACAATCAGATGACTGGGAACTCATTTATAAATACGAGAAAAAGTGAAATATAAAGATGTTTAATGGATGACAAAGGGCTTAAAAAATGCATCCAAGGAGAAGAATACATGACATAGAGAATCCAATAAATGATGAACGAAGGAGATGGAAAATAAATCCAAGAAATGTAAAACAAAGTTCACTCATATGATGAGAAAATGTTAGAAGAATTCTTTTAAGAAAGTACCAGAAAACAATAAAGACCATGTCAGCAGTACATAGAAGGTTCTACATAGTATCATTCAACAGGCTTCCAGTAAGGATACCGTTATTGAAAACAGACACACTTCACAAACTACAGACCCACAATTCTCCCAAATCCTAGAAAAACTCTTCAACGACATACTAGATACATTCAGAGAAATGAAATCTAATTCATTAAATCTAGGTCAAACAAAAATCATGATATTTGGAAAATATGAAATAAATAAACAGGTAAAGGTTCAAGTAGAGAGTGTAAATAGAGAAAAGGTGATTGAAGACAAATTTCTAGAAAAATGTAAGGATGAGTACGAGCACATTACAACTCTACAAAGCTGATTTCCTTTGATCTGAGCGTCTCCATGGCTCCAGTGCTGATCTCCTATCAGATCAAAGGAGATCAGGGCCTTTTGCCATGGAGATGCTCAGATCCAAGATTTCCTCCGGCTTTGATCTCCGTTGATCTCCATCCGGTGCCTCTCCCATCCACTTTGTGATGAAAGGCTCATTATTGTTCTTTTTCACAACCTTGGTGATGACGTCATCATTAGATTCAGGTATGATGAAGCAGGCAGAGAACTAAAACATGCAGGACACCAGCACTCTCTGACCCAGTTTGGACACCCTGTCGTAGACCATCAAGAGACAGCTTAGTTTTATCCTACTGATGACGTGTTGCTGCAATAGTCATCTTGCTCAGTTTCAAGTTTTTTTCCCACAGACATCAGAGCACTCTGTAACAGGATTTGACAGATAGTGACGGGGCGCGGCCAGCAGGGGCCAGCAGCGAGGCTGACTTGCTCTTTGACCGTGTGACTGTGGTGACCAAATCCAGGGGGCGTATTACATTGGTTATTGATAAGGTGGAACAGATTAAACATTCAGATGAAACAATCAGCAAATAAAAGTCAAATGAAGAAAACGTACAAGGGCTTATTAGTCAATGATATCAGTGATTTCATGTCTGTTTGTTTTTTTACTATTTCCAATAAAAACCACAGAAAGATTAAAAGAGACAACAGATGGATATCATTACAAATGAGTCAGAAGAGAGGAATCCCTGGATAAACTAGTTATTGAGGTACAATCGGATGACTGGGAACTCATTTATAAAGGAAAAGACGCCCTGTCACTATGAGTGTACAATCAAACAATACAAGAGAAAGTGAAATATGGATCTGGACTCTGGGAGCAGTGGGCGGAGCTGAGGTTGCACCGTGAGAGAGAGCGAGAGAGAGAGAGAGAGAGAGAGAGAGAGAGTGGACAAAGATAGAGACTGAGACTGAGACTGAAACTGAGTTTTACACTCGGACTTGGACTTGGAGTGGAGTGGATTAGTCTGGAGGCCCAGGCACATGACCACCTCAGCTTCCACTCAGAGCCCAGACCAGCTGTTCAGATTTGGACACTTGGAGCTGAGAAGGGGGAGGCTCCATGATTCCTCTTCATGCAGAGGTTTTATTTCCCTTTGCCACTGAAGGCAACACACTCACTAGCCACCAGTCCACAGATGAAAACACAAAATCATATGTGTACACAGAAAGTCCAGTTAAGATGGAGACGGGTTGTGAATGACACAGATGCTACTGGTACAGTATGAGAGTCTGACTGCTTTCAAAAGGTCCAGTGATCATACAAGCGTATCAGTCACTCTCATACTTTCTCATGGTTCTATTGACAATGAGAAGCAACAACACAACACTACTGCTTGGACATGTTTGCTGGATCACATCATGGATGATGGATGATGGATGGATGGATGATGGATGTAATATACAGACATGACTTATGTTCACTCTGGAGGTGAGGGGGGGAACTCCTGTTCTCACTTTCATTGTCACTTTAATTTGAAAAAAACATATATTCTATTTTCACCAAGATGTTAGTGAGTTAGTTTAACCAGTAAATGGCTGCTCCATCCTCACTTCTCCTATAACCAGGCCCAAACACACACACACCCCCCCCCCCCACACACACACACACACACACACACACACACACAACAGCCGGGCCTCCTGGGGGTCGTTTGGAGGGTCATAATTTATTTACACATGTTATAGATAATATCAAAGTAAGTGATGTATTAGTCAATGATATCAGTGATTTCATGTCTGTTTGTTTTAGTTTTTTTACTATTTACAATAAAAAACACAGAAACATTAAAACAGACAACAGATAGATGTCAACACAAATGAGTCAAAACAGAGCAGTCCCTGGAAAAACTAGTTATTGAGGTACAATCAGATGACTGGGAACTCATTTATAAATACGAGAAAAAGTGAAATATAAAGATGTTTAATGGATGACAAAGGGCTTAAAAAATGCATCCAAGGAGAAGAATACATGACATAGAGAATCCAATAAATGATGAACGAAGGAGATGGAAAATAAATCCAAGAAATGTAAAACAAAGTTCACTCATATGATGAGAAAATGTTAGAAGAATTCTTTTAAGAAAGTACCAGAAAACAATAAAGACCATGTCAGCAGTACATAGAAGGTTCTACATAGTATCATTCAACAGGCTTCCAGTAAGGATACCGTTATTGAAAACAGACACACTTCACAAACTACAGACCCACAATTCTCCCAAATCCTAGAAAAACTCTTCAACGACATACTAGATACATTCAGAGAAATGAAATCTAATTCATTAAATCTAGGTCAAACAAAAATCATGATATTTGGAAAATATGAAATAAATAAACAGGTAAAGGTTCAAGTAGAGAGTGTAAATAGAGAAAAGGTGATTGAAGACAAATTTCTAGAAAAATGTAAGGATGAGTACGAGCACATTACAACTCTACAAAGCTGATTTCCTTTGATCTGAGCGTCTCCATGGCTCCAGTGCTGATCTCCTATCAGATCAAAGGAGATCAGGGCCTTTTGCCATGGAGATGCTCAGATCCAAGATTTCCTCCGGCTTTGATCTCCGTTGATCTCCATCCGGTGCCTCTCCCATCCACTTTGTGATGAAAGGCTCATTATTGTTCTTTTTCACAACCTTGGTGATGACGTCATCATTAGATTCAGGTATGATGAAGCAGGCAGAGAACTAAAACATGCAGGACACCAGCACTCTCTGACCCAGTTTGGACACCCTGTCGTAGACCATCAAGAGACAGCTTAGTTTTATCCTACTGATGACGTGTTGCTGCAATAGTCATCTTGCTCCGTTTCAAGTTTTTTCCCACAGACATCAGAGCACTCTGTAACAGGATTTGACAGATAGGGACGGGGCGCGGCCAGCAGGGGCCAGCAGCGAGGCTGACTTGCTCTTTGACCGTGTGACTGTGGTGACCAAATCCAGGGGGCGTATTACATTGGTTATTGATAAGGTGGAACAGATTAAACATTCAGATGAAACAATCAGCAAATAAAAGTCAAATGAAGAAAACGTACAAGGGCTTATTAGTCAATGATATCAGTGATTTCATGTCTGTTTGTTTTTTTACTATTTCCAATAAAAACCACAGAAAGATTAAAAGAGACAACAGATGGATATCATTACAAATGAGTCAGAAGAGAGGAATCCCTGGATAAACTAGTTATTGAGGTACAATCGGATGACTGGGAACTCATTTATAAAGGAAAAGACGCCCTGTCACTATGAGTGTACAATCAAACAATACAAGAGAAAGTGAAATATGGATCTGGACTCTGGGAGCAGTGGGCGGAGCTGAGGTTGCACCGTGAGAGAGAGCGAGAGAGAGAGAGAGAGAGAGAGAGAGAGAGTGGACAAAGATAGAGACTGAGACTGAGACTGAGACTGAAACTGAGTTTTACACTCGGACTTGGACTTGGAGTGGAGTGGATTAGTCTGGAGGCCCAGGCACATGACCACCTCAGCTTCCACTCAGAGCCCAGACCAGCTGTTCAGATTTGGACACTTGGAGCTGAGAAGGGGGAGGCTCCATGATTCCTCTTCATGCAGAGGTTTTATTTCCCTTTGCCACTGAAGGCAACACACTCACTAGCCACCAGTCCACAGATGAAAACACAAAATCATATGTGTACACAGAAAGTCCAGTTAAGATGGAGACGGGTTGTGAATGACACAGATGCTACTGGTACAGTATGAGAGTCTGACTGCTTTCAAAAGGTCCAGTGATCATACAAGCGTATCAGTCACTCTCATACTTTCTCATGGTTCTATTGACAATGAGAAGCAACAACACAACACTACTGCTTGGACATGTTTGCTGGATCACATCATGGATGATGGATGATGGATGGATGGATGATGGATGTAATATACAGACATGACTTATGTTCACTCTGGAGGTGAGGGGGGGAACTCCTGTTCTCACTTTCATTGTCACTTTAATTTGAAAAAAACATATATTCTATTTTCACCAAGATGTTAGTGAGTTAGTTTAACCAGTAAATGGCTGCTCCATCCTCACTTCTCCTATAACCAGGCCCAAACACACACACACCCCCCCCCCCCACACACACACACACACACACACACACACACACAACAGCCGGGCCTCCTGGGGGTCGTTTGGAGGGTCATAATTTATTTACACATGTTATAGATAATATCAAAGTAAGTGATGTATTAGTCAATGATATCAGTGATTTCATGTCTGTTTGTTTTAGTTTTTTTACTATTTACAATAAAAAACACAGAAACATTAAAACAGACAACAGATAGATGTCAACACAAATGAGTCAAAACAGAGCAGTCCCTGGAAAAACTAGTTATTGAGGTACAATCAGATGACTGGGAACTCATTTATAAATACGAGAAAAAGTGAAATATAAAGATGTTTAATGGATGACAAAGGGCTTAAAAAATGCATCCAAGGAGAAGAATACATGACATAGAGAATCCAATAAATGATGAACGAAGGAGATGGAAAATAAATCCAAGAAATGTAAAACAAAGTTCACTCATATGATGAGAAAATGTTAGAAGAATTCTTTTAAGAAAGTACCAGAAAACAATAAAGACCATGTCAGCAGTACATAGAAGGTTCTACATAGTATCATTCAACAGGCTTCCAGTAAGGATACCGTTATTGAAAACAGACACACTTCACAAACTACAGACCCACAATTCTCCCAAATCCTAGAAAAACTCTTCAACGACATACTAGATACATTCAGAGAAATGAAATCTAATTCATTAAATCTAGGTCAAACAAAAATCATGATATTTGGAAAATATGAAATAAATAAACAGGTAAAGGTTCAAGTAGAGAGTGTAAATAGAGAAAAGGTGATTGAAGACAAATTTCTAGAAAAATGTAAGGATGAGTACGAGCACATTACAACTCTACAAAGCTGATTTCCTTTGATCTGAGCGTCTCCATGGCTCCAGTGCTGATCTCCTATCAGATCAAAGGAGATCAGGGCCTTTTGCCATGGAGATGCTCAGATCCAAGATTTCCTCCGGCTTTGATCTCCGTTGATCTCCATCCGGTGCCTCTCCCATCCACTTTGTGATGAAAGGCTCATTATTGTTCTTTTTCACAACCTTGGTGATGACGTCATCATTAGATTCAGGTATGATGAAGCAGGCAGAGAACTAAAACATGCAGGACACCAGCACTCTCTGACCCAGTTTGGACACCCTGTCGTAGACCATCAAGAGACAGCTTAGTTTTATCCTACTGATGACGTGTTGCTGCAATAGTCATCTTGCTCCGTTTCAAGTTTTTTCCCACAGACATCAGAGCACTCTGTAACAGGATTTGACAGATAGGGACGGGGCGCGGCCAGCAGGGGCCAGCAGCGAGGCTGACTTGCTCTTTGACCGTGTGACTGTGGTGACCAAATCCAGGGGGCGCATTACATTGGTTATTGATAAGGTGGAACAGATTAAACATTCAGATGAAACAATCAGCAAATAAAAGTCAAATGAAGAAAACGTACAAGGGCTTATTAGTCAATGATATCAGTGATTTCATGTCTGTTTGTTTATTTACTATTTCCAATAAAAACCACAGAAAGATTAAAAGAGACAACAGATGGATATCATTACAAATGAGTCAGAAGAGAGGAATCCCTGGATAAACTAGTTATTGAGGTACAATCGGATGACTGGGAACTCATTTATAAAGGAAAAGACGCCCTGTCACTATGAGTGTACAATCAAACAATACAAGAGAAAGTGAAATATGGATCTGGACTCTGGGAGCAGTGGGCGGAGCTGAGGTTGCACCGTGAGAGAGAGCGAGAGAGAGAGAGAGAGAGAGAGAGAGAGTGGACAAAGATAGAGACTGAGACTGAGACTGAGACTGAGACTGAAACTGAGTTTTACACTCGGACTTGGACTTGGAGTGGAGTGGATTAGTCTGGAGGCCCAGGCACATGACCACCTCAGCTTCCACTCAGAGCCCAGACCAGCTGTTCAGATTTGGACACTTGGAGCTGAGAAGGGGGAGGCTCCATGATTCCTCTTCATGCAGAGGTTTTATTTCCCTTTGCCACTGAAGGCAACACACTCACTAGCCACCAGTCCACAGATGAAAACACAAAATCATATGTGTACACAGAAAGTCCAGTTAAGATGGAGACGGGTTGTGAATGACACAGATGCTACTGGTACAGTATGAGAGTCTGACTGCTTTCAAAAGGTCCAGTGATCATACAAGCGTATCAGTCACTCTCATACTTTCTCATGGTTCTATTGACAATGAGAAGCAACAACACAACACTACTGCTTGGACATGTTTGCTGGATCACATCATGGATGATGGATGATGGATGGATGGATGATGGATGTAATATACAGACATGACTTATGTTCACTCTGGAGGTGAGGGGGGGAACTCCTGTTCTCACTTTCATTGTCACTTTAATTTGAAAAAAACATATATTCTATTTTCACCAAGATGTTAGTGAGTTAGTTTTACCAGTAAATGGCTGCTCCATCCTCACTTCTCCTATAACCAGGCCCAAACACACACACCCCCCCCCCCCCCCACACACACACACACACACACACACACACAACAGCCGGGCCTCCTGGGGGTCGTTTGGAGGGTCATAATTTATTTACACATGTTATAGATAATATCAAAGTAAGTGATGTATTAGTCAATGATATCAGTGATTTCATGTCTGTTTGTTTTAGTTTTTTTACTATTTACAATAAAAAACACAGAAACATTAAAACAGACAACAGATAGATGTCAACACAAATGAGTCAAAACAGAGCAGTCCCTGGAAAAACTAGTTATTGAGGTACAATCAGATGACTGGGAACTCATTTATAAATACGAGAAAAAGTGAAATATAAAGATGTTTAATGGATGACAAAGGGCTTAAAAAATGCATCCAAGGAGAAGAATACATGACATAGAGAATCCAATAAATGATGAACGAAGGAGATGGAAAATAAATCCAAGAAATGTAAAACAAAGTTCACTCATATGATGAGAAAATGTTAGAAGAATTCTTTTAAGAAAGTACCAGAAAACAATAAAGACCATGTCAGCAGTACATAGAAGGTTCTACATAGTATCATTCAACAGGCTTCCAGTAAGGATACCGTTATTGAAAACAGACACACTTCACAAACTACAGACCCACAATTCTCCCAAATCCTAGAAAAACTCTTCAACGACATACTAGATACATTCAGAGAAATGAAATCTAATTCATTAAATCTAGGTCAAACAAAAATCATGATATTTGGAAAATATGAAATAAATAAACAGGTAAAGGTTCAAGTAGAGAGTGTAAATAGAGAAAAGGTGATTGAAGACAAATTTCTAGAAAAATGTAAGGATGAGTACGAGCACATTACAACTCTACAAAGCTGATTTCCTTTGATCTGAGCGTCTCCATGGCTCCAGTGCTGATCTCCTATCAGATCAAAGGAGATCAGGGCCTTTTGCCATGGAGATGCTCAGATCCAAGATTTCCTCCGGCTTTGATCTCCGTTGATCTCCATCCGGTGCCTCTCCCATCCACTTTGTGATGAAAGGCTCATTATTGTTCTTTTTCACAACCTTGGTGATGACGTCATCATTAGATTCAGGTATGATGAAGCAGGCAGAGAACTAAAACATGCAGGACACCAGCACTCTCTGACCCAGTTTGGACACCCTGTCGTAGACCATCAAGAGACAGCTTAGTTTTATCCTACTGATGACGTGTTGCTGCAATAGTCATCTTGCTCAGTTTCAAGTTTTTTTCCCACAGACATCAGAGCACTCTGTAACAGGATTTGACAGATAGTGACGGGGCGCGGCCAGCAGGGGCCAGCAGCGAGGCTGACTTGCTCTTTGACCGTGTGACTGTGGTGACCAAATCCAGGGGGCGTATTACATTGGTTATTGATAAGGTGGAACAGATTAAACATTCAGATGAAACAATCAGCAAATAAAAGTCAAATGAAGAAAACGTACAAGGGCTTATTAGTCAATGATATCAGTGATTTCATGTCTGTTTGTTTTTTTACTATTTCCAATAAAAACCACAGAAAGATTAAAAGAGACAACAGATGGATATCATTACAAATGAGTCAGAAGAGAGGAATCCCTGGATAAACTAGTTATTGAGGTACAATCGGATGACTGGGAACTCATTTATAAAGGAAAAGACGCCCTGTCACTATGAGTGTACAATCAAACAATACAAGAGAAAGTGAAATATGGATCTGGACTCTGGGAGCAGTGGGCGGAGCTGAGGTTGCACCGTGAGAGAGAGCGAGAGAGAGAGAGAGAGAGAGAGAGAGTGGACAAAGATAGAGACTGAGACTGAGACTGAGACTGAGTTTTACACTCGGACTTGGACTTGGAGTGGAGTGGATTAGTCTGGAGGCCCAGGCACATGACCACCTCAGCTTCCACTCAGAGCCCAGACCAGCTGTTCAGATTTGGACACTTGGAGCTGAGAAGGGGGAGGCTCCATGATTCCTCTTCATGCAGAGGTTTTATTTCCCTTTGCCACTGAAGGCAACACACTCACTAGCCACCAGTCCACAGATGAAAACACAAAATCATATGTGTACACAGAAAGTCCAGTTAAGATGGAGACGGGTTGTGAATGACACAGATGCTACTGGTACAGTATGAGAGTCTGACTGCTTTCAAAAGGTCCAGTGATCATACAAGCGTATCAGTCACTCTCATACTTTCTCATGGTTCTATTGACAATGAGAAGCAACAACACAACACTACTGCTTGGACATGTTTGCTGGATCACATCATGGATGATGGATGATGGATGGATGGATGGATGGATGATGGATGTAATATACAGACATGACTTATGTTCACTCTGGAGGTGAGGGGGGAACTCCTGTTCTCACTTTCATTGTCACTTTAATTTGAAAAAAACATATATTCTATTTTCACCAAGATGTTAGTGAGTTAGTTTTACCAGTAAATGGCTGCTCCATCCTCACTTCTCCTATAACCAGGCCCAAACACACACACACACACACCCCCCCACACACCCCCCCCCCCCACACACACACACACACAACAGCCGGGCCTCCTGGGGGTCGTTTGGAGGGTCATAATTTATTTACACATGTTATAGATAATATCAAAGTAAGTGATGTATTAGTCAATGATATCAGTGATTTCATGTCTGTTTGTTTTAGTTTTTTTACTATTTACAATAAAAAACACAGAAACATTAAAACAGACAACAGATAGATGTCAAAACAGAGCAGTCCCTGGAAAAACTAGTTATTGAGGTACAATCAGATGACTGGGAACTCATTTATAAATACGAGAAAAAGTGAAATATAAAGATGTTTAATGGATGACAAAGGGCTTAAAAAATGCATCCAAGGAGAAGAATACATGACATAGAGAATCCAATAAATGATGAACGAAGGAGATGGAAAATAAATCCAAGAAATGTAAAACAAAGTTCACTCATATGATGAGAAAATGTTAGAAGAATTCTTTTAAGAAAGTACCAGAAAACAATAAAGACCATGTCAGCAGTACATAGAAGGTTCTACATAGTATCATTCAACAGGCTTCCAGTAAGGATACCGTTATTGAAAACAGACACACTTCACAAACTACAGACCCACAATTCTCCCAAATCCTAGAAAAACTCTTCAACGACATACTAGATACATTCAGAGAAATGAAATCTAATTCATTAAATCTAGGTCAAACAAAAATCATGATATTTGGAAAATATGAAATAAATAAACAGGTAAAGGTTCAAGTAGAGAGTGTAAATAGAGAAAAGGTGATTGAAGACAAATTTCTAGAAAAAAGTAAGGATGAGTACGAGCACATTACAACTCTACAAAGCTGATTTCCTTTGATCTGAGCGTCTCCATGGCTCCAGTGCTGATCTCCTATCAGATCAAAGGAGATCAGGGCCTTTTGCCATGGAGATGCTCAGATCCAAGATTTCCTCCGGCTTTGATCTCCGTTGATCTCCATCCGGTGCCTCTCCCATCCACTTTGTGATGAAAGGCTCATTATTGTTCTTTTTCACAACCTTGGTGATGACGTCATCAATAGATTCAGGTATGATGAAGCAGGCAGAGAACTAAAACATGCAGGACACCAGCACTCTCTGACCCAGTTTGGACACCCTGTCGTAGACCATCAAGAGACAGCTTAGTTTTATCCTACTGATGACGTGTTGCTGCAATAGTCATCTTGCTCAGTTTCAAGTTTTTTTCCCACAGACATCAGAGCACTCTGTAACAGGATTTGACAGATAGTGACGGGGCGCGGCCAGCAGGGGCCAGCAGCGAGGCTGACTTGCTCTTTGACCGTGTGACTGTGGTGACCAAATCCAGGGGGCGTATTACATTGGTTATTGATGTAGCTTAAAGAGGTGGAACAGATTAAACATTCAGATGAAACAATCAGCAAATAAAAGTCAAATGAAGAAAACGTACAAGGGCTTATTAGTCAATGATATCAGTGATTTCATGTCTGTTTGTTTTTTTACTATTTCCAATAAAAACCACAGAAAGATTAAAAGAGACAACAGATGGATATCATTACAAATGAGTCAGAAGAGAGGAATCCCTGGATAAACTAGTTATTGAGGTACAATCGGATGACTGGGAACTCATTTATAAAGGAAAAGACGCCCTGTCACTATGAGTGTACAATCAAACAATACAAGAGAAAGTGAAATATGGATCTGGACTCTGGGAGCAGTGGGCGGAGCTGAGGTTGCACCGTGAGAGAGAGCGAGAGAGAGAGAGAGAGAGAGAGAGAGTGGACAAAGATAGAGACTGAGACTGAGACTGAGACTGAGTTTTACACTCGGACTTGGACTTGGAGTGGAGTGGATTAGTCTGGAGGCCCAGGCACATGACCACCTCAGCTTCCACTCAGAGCCCAGACCAGCTGTTCAGATTTGGACACTTGGAGCTGAGAAGGGGGAGGCTCCATGATTCCTCTTCATGCAGAGGTTTTATTTCCCTTTGCCACTGAAGGCAACACACTCACTAGCCACCAGTCCACAGATGAAAACACAAAATCATATGTGTACACAGAAAGTCCAGTTAAGATGGAGACGGGTTGTGAATGACACAGATGCTACTGGTACAGTATGAGAGTCTGACTGCTTTCAAAAGGTCCAGTGATCATACAAGCGTATCAGTCACTCTCATACTTTCTCATGGTTCTATTGACAATGAGAAGCAACAACACAACACTACTGCTTGGACATGTTTGCTGGATCACATCATGGATGATGGATGATGGATGGATGGATGGATGGATGATGGATGTAATATACAGACATGACTTATGTTCACTCTGGAGGTGAGGGGGGAACTCCTGTTCTCACTTTCATTGTCACTTTAATTTGAAAAAAACATATATTCTATTTTCACCAAGATGTTAGTGAGTTAGTTTTACCAGTAAATGGCTGCTCCATCCTCACTTCTCCTATAACCAGGCCCAAACACACACACACACACACCCCCCCCCCCCACACACACACACACACACACACACACACAACAGCCGGGCCTCCTGGGGGTCGTTTGGAGGGTCATAATTTATTTACACATGTTATAGATAATATCAAAGTAAGTGATGTATTAGTCAATGATATCAGTGATTTCATGTCTGTTTGTTTTAGTTTTTTTACTATTTACAATAAAAAACACAGAAACATTAAAACAGACAACAGATAGATGTCAACACAAATGAGTCAAAACAGAGCAGTCCCTGGAAAAACTAGTTATTGAGGTACAATCAGATGACTGGGAACTCATTTATAAATACGAGAAAAAGTGAAATATAAAGATGTTTAATGGATGACAAAGGGCTTAAAAAATGCATCCAAGGAGAAGAATACATGACATAGAGAATCCAATAAATGATGAACGAAGGAGATGGAAAATAAATCCAAGAAATGTAAAACAAAGTTCACTCATATGATGAGAAAATGTTAGAAGAATTCTTTTAAGAAAGTACCAGAAAACAATAAAGACCATGTCAGCAGTACATAGAAGGTTCTACATAGTATCATTCAACAGGCTTCCAGTAAGGATACCGTTATTGAAAACAGACACACTTCACAAACTACAGACCCACAATTCTCCCAAATCCTAGAAAAACTCTTCAACGACATACTAGATACATTCAGAGAAATGAAATCTAATTCATTAAATCTAGGTCAAACAAAAATCATGATATTTGGAAAATATGAAATAAATAAACAGGTAAAGGTTCAAGTAGAGAGTGTAAATAGAGAAAAGGTGATTGAAGACAAATTTCTAGAAAAATGTAAGGATGAGTACGAGCACATTACAACTCTACAAAGCTGATTTCCTTTGATCTGAGCGTCTCCATGGCTCCAGTGCTGATCTCCTATCAGATCAAAGGAGATCAGGGCCTTTTGCCATGGAGATGCTCAGATCCAAGATTTCCTCCGGCTTTGATCTCCGTTGATCTCCATCCGGTGCCTCTCCCATCCACTTTGTGATGAAAGGCTCATTATTGTTCTTTTTCACAACCTTGGTGATGACGTCATCATTAGATTCAGGTATGATGAAGCAGGCAGAGAACTAAAACATGCAGGACACCAGCACTCTCTGACCCAGTTTGGACACCCTGTCGTAGACCATCAAGAGACAGCTTAGTTTTATCCTACTGATGACGTGTTGCTGCAATAGTCATCTTGCTCCGTTTCAAGTTTTTTCCCACAGACATCAGAGCACTCTGTAACAGGATTTGACAGATAGGGACGGGGCGCGGCCAGCAGGGGCCAGCAGCGAGGCTGACTTGCTCTTTGACCGTGTGACTGTGGTGACCAAATCCAGGGGGCGTATTACATTGGTTATTGATGTAGCTTAAAGAGGTGGAACAGATTAAACATTCAGATGAAACAATCAGCAAATAAAAGTCAAATGAAGAAAACGTACAAGGGCTTATTAGTCAATGATATCAGTGATTTCATGTCTGTTTGTTTATTTACTATTTCCAATAAAAACCACAGAAAGATTAAAAGAGACAACAGATGGATATCATTACAAATGAGTCAGAAGAGAGGAATCCCTGGATAAACTAGTTATTGAGGTACAATCGGATGACTGGGAACTCATTTATAAAGGAAAAGACGCCCTGTCACTATGAGTGTACAATCAAACAATACAAGAGAAAGTGAAATATGGATCTGGACTCTGGGAGCAGTGGGCGGAGCTGAGGTTGCACCGTGAGAGAGAGCGAGAGAGAGAGAGAGAGAGAGAGAGAGTGGACAAAGATAGAGACTGAGACTGAGACTGAGACTGAGTTTTACACTCGGACTTGGACTTGGACTTGGAGTGGAGTGGATTAGTCTGGAGGCCCAGGCACATGACCACCTCAGCTTCCACTCAGAGCCCAGACCAGCTGTTCAGATTTGGACACTTGGAGCTGAGAAGGGGGAGGCTCCATGATTCCTCTTCATGCAGAGGTTTTATTTCCCTTTGCCACTGAAGGCAACACACTCACTAGCCACCAGTCCACAGATGAAAACACAAAATCATATGTGTACACAGAAAGTCCAGTTAAGATGGAGACGGGTTGTGAATGACACAGATGCTACTGGTACAGTATGAGAGTCTGACTGCTTTCAAGAGGTCCAGTGATCATACAAGCGTATCAGTCACTCTCATACTTTCTCATGGTTCTATTGACAATGAGAAGCAACAACACAACACTACTGCTTGGACATGTTTGCTGGATCACATCATGGATGGATGGATGGATGGATGGATGGATGGATGTTGGATGTAATATACAGACATGACTTATGTACACTCTGGAGGTGAGGGGGGAACTCCTGTTCTCACTTTCATTGTCACTTTAATTTGAAAAAAACATATATTCTATTTTCACCAAGATGTTAGTGAGTTAGTTTTACCAGTAAATGGCTGCTCCATCCTCACTTCTCCTATAACCAGGCCCAAACACACACACACACACACAACAGCCGGGCCTCCTGGGGGTCGTTTGGAGGGTCATAATTAATTTACACATGTTATAGATAATATCAAAGTAAGTGATGTATTAGTCAATGATATCAGTGATTTCATGTCTGTTTGTTTTAGTTTTTTTACTATTTACAATAAAAAACACAGAAACATTAAAACAGACAACAGATAGATGTCAAAACAGAGCAGTCCCTGGAAAAACTAGTTATTGAGGTACAATCAGATGACTGGGAACTCATTTATAAATACGAGAAAAAGTGAAATATAAAGATGTTTAATGGATGACAAAGGGCTTAAAAAATGCATCCAAGGAGAAGAATACATGACATAGAGAATCCAATAAATGATGAACGAAGGAGATGGAAAATAAATCCAAGAAATGTAAAACAAAGTTCACTCATATGATGAGAAAATGTTAGAAGAATTCTTTTAAGAAAGTACCAGAAAACAATAAAGACCATGTCAGCAGTACATAGAAGGTTCTACATAGTATCATTCAACAGGCTTCCAGTAAGGATACCGTTATTGAAAACAGACACACTTCACAAACTACAGACCCACAATTCTCCCAAATCCTAGAAAAACTCTTCAACGACATACTAGATACATTCAGAGAAATGAAATCTAATTCATTAAATCTAGGTCAAACAAAAATCATGATATTTGGAAAATATGAAATAAATAAACAGGTAAAGGTTCAAGTAGAGAGTGTAAATAGAGAAAAGGTGATTGAAGACAAATTTCTAGAAAAAAGTAAGGATGAGTACGAGCACATTACAACTCTACAAAGCTGATTTCCTTTGATCTGAGCGTCTCCATGGCTCCAGTGCTGATCTCCTATCAGATCAAAGGAGATCAGGGCCTTTTGCCATGGAGATGCTCAGATCCAAGATTTCCTCCGGCTTTGATCTCCGTTGATCTCCATCCGGTGCCTCTCCCATCCACTTTGTGATGAAAGGCTCATTATTGTTCTTTTTCACAACCTTGGTGATGACGTCATCATTAGATTCAGGTATGATGAAGCAGGCAGAGAACTAAAACATGCAGGACACCAGCACTCTCTGACCCAGTTTGGACACCCTGTCGTAGACCATCAAGAGACAGCTTAGTTTTATCCTACTGATGACGTGTTGCTGCAATAGTCATCTTGCTCCGTTTCAAGTTTTTTCCCACAGACATCAGAGCACTCTGTAACAGGATTTGACAGATAGGGACGGGGCGCGGCCAGCAGGGGCCAGCAGCGAGGCTGACTTGCTCTTTGACCGTGTGACTGTGGTGACCAAATCCAGGGGGCGTATTACATTGGTTATTGATGTAGCTTAAAGAGGTGGAACAGATTAAACATTCAGATGAAACAATCAGCAAATAAAAGTCAAATGAAGAAAACGTACAAGGGCTTATTAGTCAATGATATCAGTGATTTCATGTCTGTTTGTTTATTTACTATTTCCAATAAAAACCACAGAAAGATTAAAAGAGACAACAGATGGATATCATTACAAATGAGTCAGAAGAGAGGAATCCCTGGATAAACTAGTTATTGAGGTACAATCGGATGACTGGGAACTCATTTATAAAGGAAAAGACGCCCTGTCACTATGAGTGTACAATCAAACAATACAAGAGAAAGTGAAATATGGATCTGGACTCTGGGAGCAGTGGGCGGAGCTGAGGTTGCACCGTGAGAGAGAGCGAGAGAGAGAGAGAGAGAGAGAGAGAGTGGACAAAGATAGAGACTGAGACTGAGACTGAGACTGAGTTTTACACTCGGACTTGGACTTGGACTTGGAGTGGAGTGGATTAGTCTGGAGGCCCAGGCACATGACCACCTCAGCTTCCACTCAGAGCCCAGACCAGCTGTTCAGATTTGGACACTTGGAGCTGAGAAGGGGGAGGCTCCATGATTCCTCTTCATGCAGAGGTTTTATTTCCCTTTGCCACTGAAGGCAACACACTCACTAGCCACCAGTCCACAGATGAAAACACAAAATCATATGTGTACACAGAAAGTCCAGTTAAGATGGAGACGGGTTGTGAATGACACAGATGCTACTGGTACAGTATGAGAGTCTGACTGCTTTCAAGAGGTCCAGTGATCATACAAGCGTATCAGTCACTCTCATACTTTCTCATGGTTCTATTGACAATGAGAAGCAACAACACAACACTACTGCTTGGACATGTTTGCTGGATCACATCATGGATGGATGGATGGATGGATGGATGGATGGATGTTGGATGTAATATACAGACATGACTTATGTACACTCTGGAGGTGAGGGGGGAACTCCTGTTCTCACTTTCATTGTCACTTTAATTTGAAAAAAACATATATTCTATTTTCACCAAGATGTTAGTGAGTTAGTTTTACCAGTAAATGGCTGCTCCATCCTCACTTCTCCTATAACCAGGCCCAAACACACACACACACACACAACAGCCGGGCCTCCTGGGGGTCGTTTGGAGGGTCATAATTAATTTACACATGTTATAGATAATATCAAAGTAAGTGATGTATTAGTCAATGATATCAGTGATTTCATGTCTGTTTGTTTTAGTTTTTTTACTATTTACAATAAAAAACACAGAAACATTAAAACAGACAACAGATAGATGTCAAAACAGAGCAGTCCCTGGAAAAACTAGTTATTGAGGTACAATCAGATGACTGGGAACTCATTTATAAATACGAGAAAAAGTGAAATATAAAGATGTTTAATGGATGACAAAGGGCTTAAAAAATGCATCCAAGGAGAAGAATACATGACATAGAGAATCCAATAAATGATGAACGAAGGAGATGGAAAATAAATCCAAGAAATGTAAAACAAAGTTCACTCATATGATGAGAAAATGTTAGAAGAATTCTTTTAAGAAAGTACCAGAAAACAATAAAGACCATGTCAGCAGTACATAGAAGGTTCTACATAGTATCATTCAACAGGCTTCCAGTAAGGATACCGTTATTGAAAACAGACACACTTCACAAACTACAGACCCACAATTCTCCCAAATCCTAGAAAAACTCTTCAACGACATACTAGATACATTCAGAGAAATGAAATCTAATTCATTAAATCTAGGTCAAACAAAAATCATGATATTTGGAAAATATGAAATAAATAAACAGGTAAAGGTTCAAGTAGAGAGTGTAAATAGAGAAAAGGTGATTGAAGACAAATTTCTAGAAAAAAGTAAGGATGAGTACGAGCACATTACAACTCTACAAAGCTGATTTCCTTTGATCTGAGCGTCTCCATGGCTCCAGTGCTGATCTCCTATCAGATCAAAGGAGATCAGGGCCTTTTGCCATGGAGATGCTCAGATCCAAGATTTCCTCCGGCTTTGATCTCCGTTGATCTCCATCCGGTGCCTCTCCCATCCACTTTGTGATGAAAGGCTCATTATTGTTCTTTTTCACAACCTTGGTGATGACGTCATCATTAGATTCAGGTATGATGAAGCAGGCAGAGAACTAAAACATGCAGGACACCAGCACTCTCTGACCCAGTTTGGACACCCTGTCGTAGACCATCAAGAGACAGCTTAGTTTTATCCTACTGATGACGTGTTGCTGCAATAGTCATCTTGCTCAGTTTCAAGTTTTTTCCCACAGACACCAGAGCACTCTGTAACAGGATTTGACAGATAGTGACGGGGCGCGGCCAGCAGGGGGCAGCAGCGAGGCTGACTTGCTCTTTGACCGTGTGACTGTGGTGACCAAATCCAGGGGGCGTATTACATTGGTTATTGATGTAGCTTAAAGAGGTGGAACAGATTAAACATTCAGATGAAACAATCAGCAAATAAAAGTCAAATGAAGAAAACGTACAAGGGCTTATTAGTCAATGATATCAGTGATTTCATGTCTGTTTGTTTTTTTACTATTTCCAATAAAAACCACAGAAAGATTAAAAGAGACAACAGATGGATATCATTACAAATGAGTCAGAAGAGAGGAATCCCTGGATAAACTAGTTATTGAGGTACAATCGGATGACTGGGAACTCATTTATAAAGGAAAAGACGCCCTGTCACTATGAGTGTACAATCAAACAATACAAGAGAAAGTGAAATATGGATCTGGACTCTGGGAGCAGTGGGCGGAGCTGAGGTTGCACCGTGAGAGAGAGCGAGAGAGAGAGAGAGAGAGAGAGAGAGAGAGAGAGAGTGGACCAAGATAGAGACTGAGACTGAGACTGAGACTGAGTTTTACACTCGGACTTGGACTTGGAGTGGAGTGGATTAGTCTGGAGGCCCAGGCACATGACCACCTCAGCTTCCACTCAGAGCCCAGACCAGCTGTTCAGATTTGGACACTTGGAGCTGAGAAGGGGGAGGCTCCATGATTCCTCTTCATGCAGAGGTTTTATTTCCCTTTGCCACTGAAAGCAACACACTCACTAGCCACCAGTCCACAGATGAAAACACAAAATCATATGTGTACACAGAAAGTCCAGTTAAGATGGAGACGGGTTGTGAATGACACAGATGCTACTGGTACAGTATGAGAGTCTGACTGCTTTCAAGAGGTCCAGTGATCATACAAGCGTATCAGTCACTCTCATACTTTCTCATGGTTCTATTGACAATGAGAAGCAACAACACAACACTACTGCTTGGACATGTTTGCTGGATCACATCATGGATGGATGGATGGATGGATGGATGGATGGATGATGGATGTAATATACAGACATGACTTATGTACACTCTGGAGGTGAGGGGGGAACTCCTGTTCTCACTTTCATTGTCACTTTAATTTGAAAAAAACATATATTCTATTTTCACCAAGATGTTAGTGAGTTAGTTTTACCAGTAAATGGCTGCTCCATCCTCACTTCTCCTATAACCAGGCCCAACACACACACACACACACACACACACACACACACACACACACACACACACACACACACACACACACACACACACACACACACACACACACAACAGCCGGGCCTCCTGGGGGTCGTTTGGAGGGTCATAATTTATTTACACATGTTATAGATAATATCAAAGTAAGTGATGTATTAGTCAATGATATCAGTGATTTCATGTCTGTTTGTTTTAGTTTTTTTACTATTTACAATAAAAACCACAGAAACATTAAAACAGACAACAGATAGATGTCAACACAAATGAGTCAAAACAGAGCAGTCCCTGGAAAAACTAGTTATTGAGGTACAATCAGATGACTGGGAACTCATTCATAAATACGAGAGAAAGTGAAATATAAAGATGTTTAATGGATGACAAAGGGCTTAAAAAATGCATCCAAGGAGAAGAATACATGACATAAGCCCCGTTTCCACAGCGCCCCTTGGTACCGGTACAGGACCTGTGGTAACCGTTTGGTGTGCGTTTCCACTGCCACAGTTACCGATACCAACAGGTGCCATTGGTAACCATTTCTCGCTACCTCTCGCTACCCCTCCGTTTGGGATACCAGGCGCAACCTCCCGGATATGAGGGGGAGGAGCTTCAACACTGTCGCCTGCTGATTGGTCTGTGACAACCCAACCGCTACTCTACCGGCAAGCCAGCCGTTTCAAATCAGTAAAGAAAGTGAAGAATGGATCCTTGGACGACTGAAGAAGTGCAATTGCTCCTCTCCATTATCGGAGAAGAGCAAATTCAAAAAGAGCTAGACGGGGCAGTAAGGAATGAGAAAACCTTCAGGGCGGTGTCGGAGAGGATGAGGTGTAACGGCTTTAGTAGAAGTCCTGCACTGGCGGTGGTTGGACGCCATGGACCAAATTTATGGCCACAGACCGGCCAGTCAGGGAAGAGAAGCCGGTTTGGACAGCGCCACGGCCCTGCTGGAGTCTCTGGTGGAGGGAGATGGTAAGTTTTTAAACTCTGAAATCCATGCTTTTTGTATTCACGCGAGGCGCGAGCCAGTTAGCTTTAGCATGCGGCTATGCTAGTTAGCTTTAGCATGCGGCTTTTAGCTAGTGAGCTTCAGCCCCAGTTATCGGCGCAGTCTGAACGTGTGGTTTGTTTACATTTCTGCAGGAGGAAGTGAGTCGATGGGTGAGGATTTCACCTCCCCTGGACCCAGTAGTGTGGAGGGGCGGTGCAGCACACCGTCACTCCCAACCCCATCACCTGCATCGCCACCAGCCTCACCACCTCGTCCAGGGGTTGGGAATGTGTCGCTCCAGCAGCGCCCGGGTAAGGAGTAGCTTTTACATGTTGTTATTGCAGTACTGGTATTCTGTTAAGTAGAAGTATATACATGCACCATTACATTGAATACTGTGATAAATACCTAACAATGCACAGCACAAATGATGCAGAGTACTGATATATTTTCTGCTGTTTTTGCAGCTGGATGTTTATATTATTATTTTCATGCTTAACGTCACTCAACAACAGATTATGATCAAACAATTAAAGTGCAGAGCAGTGAGGTGATAGGCTCCACCCTGGCAGTGTCTTCCCACACATCCTTGTGACGTTTCAAGCTGCATATTCACTGTTTTGTATATTTATACTTCTGTGAAGTGTCCTTGAGTACTGTGAAAGGCGCTGCCAAATTAAATGTATTATTATATTGTTACTGTCCAATGCAAAGTTCTTTCGCCGTTTGCTGTTTAGGCAGGAGGAGGCGGGAGCAGCAACACCACCACCTGACGGAGCTCCTGAGGGAGATGCAGGCCTCAGATGAGCGGGAGGCACACCTCAATAGGGAGTTTCAGCACCAGCAAATGGAGCAGCGGGAGCGTACACGTCTGGAGGAGGTCCGGGCCCGCCAGGAGGAGAGGCAGGAGGAACGGCGCCAGGGGGTGGCTTTGCTTGCCCAGGCCCTGAGAGCCCAGCGTGGCACAGGGCCAAATGAATAGCCGGTTCAAATATGTAAATAATATGTTCAAATATGTAAATAATATGTTCAAATATGTAAATAATATGTTCAAATAAATAGTTTTTTCACACCCCAATATGCGCATCTACTTTTTGGTCAACACTTGTGATGTGCTGGAGGTCTCCACTCTGACTGGGGTGTGAACTGAGCCGTATTTTGTGAGGAAAAAGTTTGTCAGATGCTTTCAGAAAAACTTGGCTGGGGTTGTTAGCAGTGAGCTTTCTGATTTGTTTGGCTTGTAGATGGACAACAAGGGCGCAAAGATCAGTGTTGCAGATTTAATGCAGCCTGAAACAAGTAGAACAAGAAAAACAAAACTAACTCAGGTAACAGAAACAGGTTTTTGAAATAACACAACACCAAACAGGTTCTTCAAATATATACAGCTCTATTTACAAATACTTCATGCATTTAGGACATCGCCGGACACACTCTCCCACACAGGTAGCGAAAGGTCTCTTCAGACATCCGGAAGTTCTGCACCCACTGTGTGCTTGTGAAGCAAGGCACTATCCTCTCCCACCAGTCGTTGCTTCGAGTGACAGCCCAACTTGTAGGCCTGTGGCGGTGTTGTTGCAGCGCTGCCAGGATGACCTGGGAGACATAACAGCACATTTATACACATTTAAACATCAATCTATTTCTATTTTATTATATTGTATTTTTAACTGTTTTTCTAGTTTCTGCTATGTGTGCTTCTTTCTTTTTTACTATCCTGTTGTACCACTGCAAATTTCTCCACATGTGAGATGAATAAAGGATATCTTATCTAATCTTAATTAAAAGCCAGTGACATAAGAAAATTGGAAACACTTTTAAATTACTAAAAAAGCCCAGTATGAGGCTTCCCGTTTTCGGTAACACGAAATCTGAAGAATTATGAATTACAGGTGAAATATATCTCTTCCCAATAACTGTACAATAAACTAAAGTAAGTACAAATGGCTTCTGCAGCGGTAAAACAACTACTAGTAGTAACTATTGAAAAAAACAACATTTTTATGAAGGTGACATTTTAATGGCTGATTAATCATGAGGTGCATTTTAGACATGTAATGGAGTAAAAACTACAGATAATCGGGGCCAAACGTCATGGGGTGAAAGTAAAAGTATGCTCTATATTTTCACTGAAGTAAAGTACATTTACCCGGTTGCGTCGCCTCTTTCTTCTCTCCCGCAGTCGTCTCTCCTCCACCTCCCGCCTCTTCTCCTCCTCCCGCCTCTCCTCCTCCTCCCGCCTCTCCTCCTCACGGCTCTCCTCCTCACGGCTCTCCTCCTCACGGCTCTCCTGCTCACGGCTGTCCTCCTCAGCGCTCTCCTCGTCTAAAGCCTGTAGCCTTCTCTGCAAAACAGCCTGTCTCTGTTTAGCAAAGAAGCAAAAGGCCAGGAGAAAGAACACGACGATCTCAGAGTCCTCCATGTTTGTTCCTCGAGTTCTCCCGCGTTGACCGCTGCGTAATGGCGTCACATCCTGTGTGATTACGCGGCCGTTCATAACCCCGCCTACATTTCAAACCGTTCCCCGTGTAATGGAAACGCGGCACTGATACGGGTCTGGTTACGGATAGTAACCGGTACCTGACCGGTACCGGTACCAAGGGGCACTGTGGAAACGGTGCCCCTTACCAACATTTTATATCAAAATCTAGCGACGTGTTTATTTTCGACAATTGTCACCATTCCGAGGTCTTATTATAGCCTTACCAACATTTTATATCAAAATCTAGCAACGTCTTTATTTTCGACAACTGTCACCATTCCGAGGTCTTATTATAGCCTTGCCTTCAGTTTTTATTGAATTCAACCAGCGTCTTTATTTTCGACAACTGTCACCATTCCGAGGTCTTATTATAGCCTTACCAACATTTTATATCAAAATCTAGCAACGTCTTTATTTTCGACAACTGTCACCATTCCGAGGTCTTACTATAGCCTTGCCATCAGTTTTTATTGAATTCCACCAGCATCTTTATTTTCGACAACTGTCACCATTTGGAGGTATTACTATAGCCTTACAAATATTTTATTTAAAAATCTAGCAACGTGTTTATTTTCGACAATTGTCACCATTCCGAGGTCTTATTATAGCCTTGCTTCAGTTTTTATTGAATTCAACCAGCGTCTTTATTTTCGACAACAGTCACCATTCCGAGGTCTTACTATAGCCTTACCAACATTTTATATCAAAATCTAGCAACGTGTTTATTTTCGACAATTGTCACCATTCCGAGGTCTTACTATAGCCTTGCCAACATTTTATATCAAAATCTAGCAAAGTGTTTATTTTCGACAATTGTCACCATTTCAAGGTCTTACTATAGCCTTGCCATCAGTTTTTATTAAATTCCACCAACGTCTTTTTTTTCGACAACTGTCACCATTCCGAGGTCTTACTATAGCCTTACCAACATTTTATATCAAGATCTAGCAACGTGTTTATTTTCGACAATTGTCACCATTTGGAGGTCTTACTATAGCCTTACCAACATTTTATATCAAAATCTAGCGACGTGTTTATTTTCGACAATTGTCACCATTCCGAGGTCTTACTATAGCCTTACCAACATTTTATATCAAAATCTAGCAACGTGTTTATTTTCGACAATTGTCACCATTCCGAGGTCTTACTATAGCCTTGCCAACATTTTATATCAAAATCTAGCAACGTGTTTATTTTCGACAATTGTCACCATTTGGAGGTCTTACTATAGCCTTACCAACATTTTATATCAAGATCTAGCAACGTGTTTATTTTCGACAATTGTCACCATTTGGAGGTCTTACTATAACAGTATCAACATTTTATATCAAAATCTAGCAACGTGTTTATTTTCGACAATTGTCACCATTTGGAGGTCTTACTATAGCCTTACCAACATTTTATATCAAAATCTAGCGACGTGTTTATTTTCGACAATTGTCACCATTCCGAGGTCTTACTATAGCCTTACCAACATTTTATATCAAAATCTAGCAAAGTGTTTATTTTCGACAACTGTCACCATTTGGAGGTCTTACTATAACAGTATCAACATTTTATATCAAAATCTAGCAACGTGTTTATTTTCGACAACTGTCACCATTCCAAGGTCTTACTATAGCCTTGCCTTCAGTTTTTATTGAATTCCACCAGCGTCTTTATTTTCGACAACTGTCACCATTCCGAGGTCTTACTATAGCCTTACCAACATTTTATATCAAAATCTAGCAACCTGTTTATTTTCGACAACTGTCACCATTCCGAGGTCTTACTATAGCCTTACCAACATTTTATATCAAAATTTAGCAAAGTGTTTATTTTCGACAATTGTCACCATTTGGAGGTCTTACTATAGCCTTACCAACATTTTATATCAAAATCTAGCGACGTGTTTATTTTCGACAATTGTCACCGTTTGGAGGTCTTACTATAGCCTTACCATCAGTTTTTATTGAATTCCACCAGCGTCTTTATTTTCGACAACTGTCACCATTCCGAGGTTTTGCTATAGCCTTGCCATCAGTTTTTATTGAATTCCACCAGCGTCTTTATTTTCGACAACTGTCACCATTCCGAGGTCTTACTATAGCCTTACCAACATTTTATATCAAAATCTAGCAACGTGTTTATTTTCGACAACTGTCACCATTCCGAGGTCTTACTATAGCCTTACCAACATTTTATATCAAAATTTAGCAATCTGTTTATTTTCGACAATTGTCACCATTTGGAGGTCTTACTATAGCCTTGCCTTCAGTTTTTATTGAATTCCACCAGCGTCTTTATTTTCGACAACTGTCACCATTCCGAGGTCTTACTATAGCCTTACCAACATTTTATATCAAAATCTAGCAACGTGTTTATTTTCGACAACTGTCACCATTCCGAGGTCTTACTATAGCCTTACCAACATTTTATATCAAAATCTAGGAACGTGTTTATTTTCGACAACTGTCACCATTTGGAGATCTTATTATAACAGTATCAACATTTTATATCAAAATCTAGCGACGTGTTTATTTTCGACAATTGTCACCATTTGGAGGTCTGACTATAGCCTTACCAACATTCTATATCAAAATTTAGCAATCTGTTTATTTTCGACAATTGTCACCATTCCGAGGTCTGACTATAGCCTTACCAACATTTTATATCAAAATCTAGCAACGTGTTTATTTTCGACAACTGTCACCATTCCGAGGTCTTACTATAGCCTTACCAACATTTTATATCAAAATCTAGCGACGTATTTATTTTCGACAATTGTCACCATTTGGAGGTCTTACTATAGCCGTACCAACATTTTATATCAAAATCTAGCGACGTGTTTATTTTCGACAATTGTCACCATTCCGAGGTCTTACTATAGCCTTACCAACATTTTATATCAAAATCTAGTGACGTGTTTATTTTCGACAATTGTCACCATTTGGAGGTCTTACTATAACAGTATCAACATTTTATATCAAAATCTAGCAACGTGTTTATTTTCGACAACTGTCACCATTCCAAGGTCTTACTATAGCCTTGCCTTCAGTTTTTATTGAATTCCACCAGCGTCTTTATTTTCGACAACTGTCACCATTCCGAGGTCTTACTATAGCCTTACCAACATTTTATATCAAAATCTAACATCGTGTTTATTTTCAACAATTGTCACCATTTGGAGGTCTTACTATAGCCTTACCAACATTTTATATCAAAATCTAGCAACGTGTTTATTTTCGACAACTGTCACCATTCCGAGGTCTTACTATAGCCTTACCAACATTCTATATCAAAATTTAGCAATCTGTTTATTTTCGACAACTGTCACCATTCCGAGGTCTTACTATAGCCTTACCAACATTTTATATCAAAATCTAGCAACGTGTTTATTTTCGACAACTGTCACCATTCCAAGGTCTTACTATAGCCTTGCCTTCAGTTTTTATTGAATTCCACCAGCGTCTTTATTTTCGGCAACTGTCACCATTCCGAGGTCTTACTATAGCCTTACCAACATTTTATATCAAAATCTAACAACGTGTTTATTTTCAACAATTGTCACCATTTGGAGGTCTTACTATAGCGTTACCAACATTTTATATCAAAATCTAGCAACGTCTTTATTTTCGACAACTGTCACCATTCCGAGGTCTTACTATAGCGTTACCAACATTTTATATCAAAATCTAGCAACGTTTATTTTCGACAACTGTCAACATTCCGAGGTCTTACTATAGCCTTGCCATCAGTTTTTATTGAATTCCACCAGCATCTTTATTTTCGACAACTGTCACCATTTGGAGGTATTACTATAGCCTTACAAATATTTTATTTAAAAATCTAGCAACGTGTTTATTTTCGACAATTGTCACCATTCCGAGGTCTTATTATAGCCTTGCCTTCAGTTTTTATTGAATTCAACCAGCGTCTTTATTTTCGACAACTGTCACCATTCCGAGGTCTTACTATAGCCTTACCAACATTTTATATCAAAATCTAGCAACGTGTTTATTTTCGACAATTGTCACCATTCCGAGGTCTTACTATAGCCTTGCCAACATTTTATATCAAAATCTAGCAAAGTGTTTATTTTCGACAATTGTCACCATTTCAAGGTCTTACTATAGCCTTGCCTTCAGTTTTTATTAAATTCCACCAACGTCTTTTTTTTCGACAACTGTCACCATTCCGAGGTCTTACTATAGCCTTACCAACATTTTATATCAAAATCTAGCGACGTGTTTATTTTCGACAATTGTCACCATTCCGAGGTCTTACTATAGCCTTACCAACATTTTATATCAAAATCTAGCAAAGTGTTTATTTTCGACAACTGTCACCATTTGGAGGTCTTACTATAACAGTATCAACATTTTATATCAAAATCTAGCAACGTGTTTATTTTCGACAACTGTCACCATTCCAAGGTCTTACTATAGCCTTGCCTTCAGTTTTTATTGAATTCCACCAGCGTCTTTATTTTCGACAACTGTCACCATTCCGAGGTCTTACTATAGCCTTACCAACATTTTATATCAAAATCTAACAACGTGTTTATTTTCAACAATTGTCACCATTTGGAGGTCTTACTATAACCTTACCAACATTTTATATCAAAATCTAGCAACGTGTTTATTTTCGACAACTGTCACCATTCCGAGGTCTTACTATAGCCTTACCAACATTTTATATCAAAATCTAGCAACATGTTTATTTTCGACAACTGTCACCATTCCGAGGTCTTACTATAGCCTTACCAACATTCTATATCAAAATTTAGCAATCTGTTTATTTTCGACAACTGTCACCATTCCGAGGTCTTACTATAGCCTTACCAACATTTTATATCAAAATCTAGCAACGTGTTTATTTTCGACAACTGTCACCATTTGGAGATCTTATTATAACAGTATCAACATTTTATATCAAAATCTAGCGACGTGTTTATTTTCGACAATTGTCACCATTCCGAGGTCTTACTATAGCCTTACCAACATTTTATATCAAAATCTAGCAACGTTTATTTTCGACAATTGTCACCATTCCGAGGTCTTACTATAGCCTTACCAACATTTTATATCAAAATCTAGCAACGTGTTTATTTTCGACAACTGTCACCATTTGGAGATCTTATTATAACAGTATCAACATTTTATATCAAAATCTAGCGACGTGTTTATTTTCGACAATTGTCACCATTCCGAGGTCTTACTATAGCCTTACCAACATTTTATATCAAAATCTAGCAACGTGTTTATTTTCGACAACTGTCACCATTTGGAGATCTTATTATAACAGTATCAACATTTTATATCAAAATCTAGCGACGTGTTTATTTTCGACAATTGTCACCATTTGGAGGTCTTACTATAGCCTTACCAACATTTTATATCAAAATCTAGCAACGTGTTTATTTTCGACAACTGTCACCATTCCGAGGTCTTATTATAGCCTTGCCTTCAGTTTTTATTGAATTCCACCAGCGTCTTTATTTTCGACAACTGTCACCATTCCGAGGTCTTACTATAGCCTTACCAACATTCTCTATCAAAGTATAGCAACGTGTTTATTTTCGACAACTGTCACCATTCCGAGGTCTTATTATAGCCTTGCCTTCAGTTTTTATTGAATTCAACCAGCGTCTTTATTTTCGACAACTGTCACCATTCCGTGGTCTTACTATAGCCTTACCAACATTTTATATCAAAATCTAGCAACGTCTTTATTTTCGACAATTGTCACCATTCCGAGGTCTTGCTACAGCCTTGCCATCAGTTTTTATTGAATTCCACCAGCGTCTTTATTTTCGACAACTGTCACCATTCCGAGGTCTTACTATAGCCTTACCAACATTGTCTATCAAAATTTAGCAACGTGTTTATTTTCGACAACTGTCACCATTCCGAGGTCTTATTATAGCCTTGCCTTCAGTTTTTATTGAATTCAACCAGCGTCTTTATTTTCGACAACTGTCACCATTCCGAGGTCTTACTATAGCCTTACCAACATTTTATATCAAAATCTAGCAACGTGTTTATTTTCGACAATTGTCACCATTTGGAGGTCTTACTATAGCCATACCAACATTTTATATCAAAAACTAGCAACGTGTTTATTTTCGACAACTGTCACCATTCCGAGGTCTTACTATAGCCTTGCCATCAGTTTTTATTGAATTCCACCAGCGTCTTTATTTTCGACAACTGTCACCATTCCGAGGTCTTACTATAGCCTTACCAACATTTTATATCAAAATCTAGGAACGTGTTTATTTTCGACAACTGTCACCATTTGGAGGTCTTACTATAGCCTTACCAACATTTTATATCAAAATCTAGGAACGTGTTTATTTTCGACAACTGTCACCATTTGGAGATCTTATTATAACAGTATCAACATTTTATATCAAAATCTAGCGACGTGTTTATTTTCGACAATTGTCACCATTTGGAGGTCTTACTATAGCCTTACCAACATTTTATATCAAAATCTAGGAACGTGTTTATTTTCGACAATTGTCACCGTTTGGAGGTCTTACTATAGCCTTACCATCAGTTTTTATTGAATTCCACCAGCGTCTTTATTTTCGACAACTGTCACCATTCCGAGGTCTTGCTATAGCCTTGCCATCAGTTTTTATTGAATTCCACCAGCGTCTTTATTTTCGACAACTGTCACCATTCCGAGGTCTTACTATAGCCTTACCAACATTTTATATCAAAATCTAGCAACGTGTTTATTTTCGACAACTGTCACCATTCCGAGGTCTTACTATAGCCTTACCAACATTTTATATCAAAATCTAGCACCGTGTTTTTTTTCGACAATTGTCACCATTCCGAGGTCTTACTATAGCCTTACCAACATTTTATATCAAAATCTAGGAACGTGTTTATTTTCGACAACTGTCACCATTCGGAGGTCTTACTATAGCCTTACCAACATTTTATATCAAAATCTAGGAACGTGTTTATTTTCGACAACTGTCACCATTTGGAGATCTTATTATAACAGTATCAACATTTTATATCAAAATCTAGCAACGTGTTTATTTTCGACAACTGTCACCATTCCAAGGTCTTACTATAGCTTTGCCTTCAGTTTTTATTGAATTCCACCAGCGTCTTTATTTTCGACAATTGTCACCATTTGGAGGTCTTACTATAGCCTTACCAACATTTTATATCAAAATTTAGCAATCTGTTTATTTTCGACAATTGTCACCATTCCGAGGTCTTACTATAGCCTTACCAACATTTTATATCAAAATCTAGCGACGTGTTTATTTTCGACAATTGTCACCATTCCGAGGTCTTACTATAGCCTTACCAACATTTTATATCAAAATCTAGTGACGTGTTTATTTTCGACAATTGTCACCATTTGGAGGTCTTACTATAGCCATACCAACATTTTATATCAAAAACTAGCAACGTGTTTATTTTCGACAACTGTCACCATTTGGAGATCTTATTATAACAGTATCAACATTTTATATCAAAATCTAGCGACGTGTTTATTTTCGACAATTGTCACCATTTGGAGGTCTTACTATAGCCTTACCAACATTTTATATCAAAATCTAGCAACGTCTTTATTTTCGACAATTGTCACCATTCCGAGGTCTTGCTACAGCCTTGCCATCAGTTTTTATTGAATTCCACCAGCGTCTTTATTTTCGACAACTGTCACCATTCCGAGGTCTTACTATAGCCTTACCAACATTTTATATCAAAATCTAGCAACGTGTTTATTTTCGACAATTGTCACCATTTGGAGGTCTTACTATAGCCATACCAACATTTTATATCAAAAACTAGCAACGTGTTTATTTTCGACAACTGTCACCATTCCGAGGTCTTACTATAGCCTTGCCATCAGTTTTTATTGAATTCCACCAGCGTCTTTATTTTCGACAACTGTCACCATTCCGAGGTCTTACTAAACCCTAACCAACATTTTATATCAAAATCTAGGAACGTGTTTATTTTCGACAACTGTCACCATTTGGAGGTCTTACTATAGCCTTACCAACATTTTATATCAAAATCTAGGAACGTGTTTATTTTCGACAACTGTCACCATTTGGAGATCTTATTATAACAGTATCAACATTTTATATCAAAATCTAGCGACGTGTTTATTTTCGACAATTGTCACCATTTGGAGGTCTTACTATAGCCTTACCAACATTTTATATCAAAATCTAGGAACGTGTTTATTTTCGACAACTGTCACCATTTGGAGATCTTATTATAACAGTATCAACATTTTATATCAAAATCTAGCAACGTGTTTATTTTCGACAACTGTCACCATTCGGAGGTCTTACTATAGCCTTACCAACATTCTATATCAAAATTTAGCAATCTGTTTATTTTCGACAATTGTCACCATTCCGAGGTCTTACTATAGCCTTACCAACATTTTATATCAAAATCTAGCAACGTGTTTATTTTCGACAACTGTCACCATTCCGAGGTCTTACTATAGCCTTACCAACATTTTATATCAAAATCTAGCGACGTCTTTATTTTCGACAATTGTCACCATTCCGAGGTCTTGCTACAGCCTTGCCATCAGTTTTTATTGAATTCCACCAGCGTCTTTATTTTCGACAACTGTCACCATTCCGAGGTCTTACTATAGCCTTACCAACATTCTCTATCAAAATTTAGCAACGTGTTTATTTTCGACAACTGTCACCATTCCGAGGTCTTATTATAGCCTTGCCTTCAGTTTTTATTGAATTCAACCAGCGTCTTTATTTTCGACAACTGTCACCATTCCGAGGTCTTACTATAGCCTTACCAACATTTTATATCAAAATCTAGCAACGTGTTTATTTTCGACAATTGTCACCATTTGGAGGTCTTACTATAGCCATACCAACATTTTATATCAAAAACTAGCAACGTGTTTATTTTCGACAACTATCACCATTCCGAGGTCTTACTATAGCCTTGCCATCAGTTTTTATTGAATTCCACCAGCGTCTTTATTTTCGACAACTGTCACCATTCCGAGGTCTTACTATAGCCTTACCAACATTTTATATCAAAATCTAGGAACGTGTTTATTTTCGACAACTGTCACCATTTGGAGGTCTTACTATAGCCTTACCAACATTTTATATCAAAATCTAGGAACGTGTTTATTTTCGACAACTGTCACCATTTGGAGATCTTATTATAACAGTATCAACATTTTATATCAAAATCTAGCGACGTGTTTATTTTCGACAATTGTCACCATTTGGAGGTCTTACTATAGCCTTGCCATCAGTTTTTATTGAATTCCACCAGCATCTTTATTTTCGACAACTGTCACCATTTGGAGGTCTTACTATAGCCTTACAAATATTTTATTTAAAAATCTAGCAACGTGTTTATTTTCGACAATTGTCACCATTCCGAGGTCTTATTATAGCCTTGCCTTCAGTTTTTATTGAATTCAACCAGCGTCTTTATTTTCGACAACTGTCACCATTCCGAGGTCTTACTATAGCCTTGCCAACATTTTATATCAAAATCTAGCAAAGTGTTTATTTTCGACAATTGTCACCATTTCAAGGTCTTACTATAGCCTTGCCTTCAGTTTTTATTAAATTCCACCAATGTCTTTTTTTTCGACAACTGTCACCATTCCGAGGTCTTACTATAGCCTTGCCAACATTTTATATCAAAATCTAACAACGTGTTTATTTTCAACAATTGTCACCATTTGGAGGTCTTACTATAGCCTTACCAACATTTTATATCAAAATCTAGCAACGTGTTTATTTTCGACAACTGTCACCATTCCGAGGTCTTACTATAGCCTTACCAACATTTTATATCAAAATCTAGCAACGTGTTTATTTTCGACAACTGTCACCATTTGGAGATCTTATTATAACAGTATCAACATTTTATATCAAAATCTAGCGACGTGTTTATTTTCGACAACTGTCACCATTCCGAGGTCTTATTATAGCCTTGCCTTCATTTTTATTGAATTCCACCAGCGTCTTTATTTTCGACAACTGTCACCATTCCGAGGTCTTACTATAGCCTTACCAACATTCTCTATCAAAGTTTAGAAACGTGTTTATTTTCGACAACTGTCACCATTCCGAGGTCTTATTATAGCCTTGCCTTCAGTTTTTATTGAATTCAACCAGCGTCTTTATTTTCGACAACTGTCACCATTCCGAGGTCTTACTATAGCCTTACCAACATTTTATATCAAAATCTAGCAACGTGTTTATTTTCGACAATTGTCACCATTTGGAGGTCTTACTATAGCCATACCAACATTTTATATCAAAAACTAGCAACGTGTTTATTTTCGACAACTGTCACCATTCCGAGGTCTTACTATAGCCTTGCCATCAGTTTTTATTGAATTCCACCAGCGTCTTTATTTTCGACAACTGTCACCATTCCGAGGTCTTACTATAGCCTTACCAACATTCTCTATCAAAGTTTAGCAACGTGTTTATTTTCGACAACTGTCACCATTCCGAGGTCTTATTATAGCCTTGCCTTCAGTTTTTATTGAATTCAACCAGCGTCTTTATTTTCGACAACTGTCACCATTCCGAGGTCTTACTATAGCCTTACCAACATTTTATATCAAAATCTAGCAACGTGTTTATTTTCGACAACTGTCACCATTCCGTGGTCTTACTATAGCCTTACCAACATTTTATATCAAAATCTAGCAACGTCTTTATTTTCGACAATTGTCACCATTCCGAGGTCTTGCTACAGCCTTGCCATCAGTTTTTATTGAATTCCACCAGCGTCTTTATTTTCGACAACTGTCACCATTCCGAGGTCTTACTATAGCCTTACCAACATTGTCTATCAAAATTTAGCAACGTGTTTATTTTCGACAACTGTCACCATTCCGAGGTCTTATTATAGCCTTGCCTTCAGTTTTTATTTCAATTCAACCAGCGTCTTTATTTTCGACAACTGTCACCATTCCGAGGTCTTACTATAGCCTTACCAACATTTTATATCAAAATCTAGGAACGTGTTTATTTTCGACAACTGTCACCATTTGGAGATCTTATTATAACAGTATCAACATTTTATATCAAAATCTAGCGACGTGTTTATTTTCGACAATTGTCACCATTTGGAGGTCTTACTATAGCCTTACCAACATTTTATATCAAAATCTAGGAACGTGTTTATTTTCGACAATTGTCACCGTTTGGAGGTCTTACTATAGCCTTACCATCAGTTTTTATTGAATTCCACCAGCGTCTTTATTTTCGACAACTGTCACCATTCCGAGGTCTTGCTATAGCCTTGCCATCAGTTTTTATTGAATTCCACCAGCGTCTTTATTTTCGACAACTGTCACCATTCCGAGGTCTTACTATAGCCTTACCAACATTTTATATCAAAATCTAGCAACGTGTTTATTTTCGACAACTGTCACCATTCCGAGGTCTTACTATAGCCTTACCAACATTTTATATCAAAATCTAGCAACGTGTTTTTTTTCGACAATTGTCACCATTCCGAGGTCTTACTATAGCCTTACCAACATTTTATATCAAAATCTAGGAACGTGTTTATTTTCGACAACTGTCACCATTTGGAGATCTTATTATAACAGTATCAACATTTTATATCAAAATCTAGCAACGTGTTTATTTTCGACAACTGTCACCATTCCAAGGTCTTACTATAGCTTTGCCTTCAGTTTTTATTTAATTCCACCAGCGTCTTTATTTTCGACAATTGTCACCATTTGGAGGTCTTACTATAGCCTTACCAACATTTTATATCAAAATCTAGCGACGTGTTTATTTTCGACAATTGTCACCATTCCGAGGTCTTACTATAGCCTTACCAACATTTTATATCAAAATCTAGTGACGTGTTTATTTTCGACAATTGTCACCATTTGGAGGTCTTACTATAGCCATACCAACATTTTATATCAAAAACTAGCAACGTGTTTATTTTCGACAAATGTCACCATTTGGAGATCTTATTATAACAGTATCAACATTTTATATCAAAATCTAGCGACGTGTTTATTTTCGACAATTGTCACCATTTGGAGGTCTTACTATAGCCTTACCAACATTTTATATCAAAATCTAGCAACGTCTTTATTTTCGACAATTGTCACCATTCCGAGGTCTTGCTACAGCCTTGCCATCAGTTTTTATTGAATTCCACCAGCGTCTTTATTTTCGACAACTGTCACCATTCCGAGGTCTTACTATAGCCTTACCAACATTTTATATCAAAATCTAGCAACGTGTTTATTTTCGACAATTGTCACCATTTGGAGGTCTTACTATAGCCATACCAACATTTTATATCAAAAACTAGCAACGTGTTTATTTTCGACAACTGTCACCATTCCGAGGTCTTACTATAGCCTTGCCATCAGTTTTTATTGAATTCCACCAGCGTCTTTATTTTCGACAACTGTCACCATTCCGAGGTCTTACTATAGCCTTACCAACATTTTATATCAAAATCTAGGAACGTGTTTATTTTCGACAACTGTCACCATTTGGAGGTCTTACTATAGCCTTACCAACATTTTATATCAAAATCTAGGAACGTGTTTATTTTCGACAACTGTCACCATTTGGAGATCTTATTATAACAGTATCAACATTTTATATCAAAATCTAGCGACGTGTTTATTTTCGACAATTGTCACCATTTGGAGGTCTTACTATAGCCTTACCAACATTTTATATCAAAATCTAGGAACGTGTTTATTTTCGACAACTGTCACCATTTGGAGATCTTATTATAACAGTATCAACATTTTATATCAAAATCTAGCAACGTGTTTATTTTCGACAATTGTCACCATTCCGAGGTCTTACTATAGCCTTACCAACATTTTATATCAAAATCTAGCAACGTGTTTATTTTCGACAACTGTCACCATTCCGAGGTCTTACTATAGCCTTACCAACATTTTATATCAAAATCTAGCGACGTCTTTATTTTCGACAATTGTCACCATTCCGAGGTCTTGCTACAGCCTTGCCATCAGTTTTTATTGAATTCCACCAGCGTCTTTATTTTCGACAACTGTCACCATTCCGAGGTCTTACTATAGCCTTACCAACATTCTCTATCAAAATTTAGCAACGTGTTTATTTTCGACAACTGTCACCATTCCGAGGTCTTATTATAGCCTTGCCTTCAGTTTTTATTGAATTCAACCAGCGTCTTTATTTTCGACAACTGTCACCATTCCGAGGTCTTACTATAGCCTTACCAACATTTTATATCAAAATCTAGCAACGTGTTTATTTTCGACAATTGTCACCATTCCGAGGTCTTACTATAGCCATACCAACATTTTATATCAAAAACTAGCAACGTGTTTATTTTCGACAACTGTCACCATTCCGAGGTCTTACTATAGCCTTACCAACATTTTATATCAAAATCTAGGAACGTGTTTATTTTCGACAACTGTCACCATTTGGAGGTCTTACTATAGCCTTACCAACATTTTATATCAAAATCTAGGAACGTGTTTATTTTCGACAACTGTCACCATTTGGAGATCTTATTATAACAGTATCAACATTTTATATCAAAATCTAGCGACGTGTTTATTTTCGACAATTGTCACCATTTGGAGGTCTTACTATAGCCTTGCCATCAGTTTTTATTGAATTCCACCAGCATCTTTATTTTCGACAACTGTCCCCATTTGGAGGTCTTACTATAGCCTTACAAATATTTTATTTAAAAATCTAGCAACGTGTTTATTTTCGACAATTGTCACCATTCCGAGGTCTTATTATAGCCTTGCCTTCAGTTTTTATTGAATTCAACCAGCGTCTTTATTTTCGACAACTGTCACCATTCCGAGGTCTTACTATAGCCTTGCCAACATTTTATATCAAAATCTAGCAAAGTGTTTATTTTCGACAATTGTCACCATTTCAAGGTCTTACTATAGCCTTGCCTTCATTTTTATTGAATTCCACCAGCGTCTTTATTTTCGACAACTGTCACCATTCCGAGGTCTTACTATAGCCTTACCAACATTCTCTATCAAAGTTTAGAAACGTGTTTATTTTCGACAACTGTCACCATTCCGAGGTCTTATTATAGCCTTGCCTTCAGTTTTTATTGAATTCCACCAGCGTCTTTATTTTCGACAACTGTCACCATTCCGAGGTCTTACTATAGCCTTACCAACATTCTATATCAAAATTTAGCAATCTGTTTATTTTCGACAACTGTCACCATTCCGAGGTCTTACTATAGCCTTAACAACATTTTATATCAAAATCTAGCAACGTGTTTATTTTCGACAATTGTCACCATTTGGAGGTCTTACTATAGCCATACCAACATTTTATATCAAAAACTAGCAACGTGTTTATTTTCGACAACTGTCACCATTCCGAGGTCTTACTATAGCCTTGCCATCAGTTTTTATTGAATTCCACCAGCGTCTTTATTTTCGACAACTGTCACCATTCCGAGGTCTTACTATAGCCTTACCAACATTCTCTATCAAAATTTAGCAACGTGTTTATTTTCGACAACTGTCACCATTCCGAGGTCTTACTATAGCCTTGCCTTCAGTTTTTATTGAATTCAACCAGCGTCTTTATTTTCGACAACTGTCACCATTCCGAGGTCTTACTATAGCCTTACCAATATTTTATATCAAAATCTAGCAACGTGTTTATTTTCGACAATTGTCACCATTTGGAGATCTTATTATAACAGTATCAACATTTTATATCAAAATCTAGCAACGTGTTTATTTTCGACAACTGTCACCATTTGGAGGTCTTATTATAGCCTTACCAACATTTTATATCAAAATCTAGGAACGTGTTTATTTTCGACAACTGTCACCATTTGGAGATCTTATTATAACAGTATCAACATTTTATATCAAAATCTAGCAACGTGTTTATTTTCGACAACTGTCACCATTCGGAGGTCTTACTATAGCCTTACCAACATTCTATATCAAAATTTAGCAATCTGTTTATTTTCGACAATTGTCACCATTCCGAGGTCTTACTATAGCCTTACCAACATTTTATATCAAAATCTAGCAACGTGTTTATTTTCGACAACTGTCACCATTCCGAGGTCTTACTATAGCCTTACCAACATTCTATATCAAAATTTAGCAATCTGTTTATTTTCGACAATTGTCACCATTCCGAGGTCTTACTATAGCCTTACCAACATTCTATATCAAAATTTAGCAATCTGTTTATTTTCGACAACTGTCACCATTCCGAGGTCTTACTATAGCCTTACCAACATTCTATATCAAAATTTAGCAATCTGTTTATTTTCGACAACTGTCACCATTCCGAGGTCTTACTATAGCCTTACCAACATTTTATATCAAAATCTAGCGACGTGTTTATTTTCGACAATTGTCACCATTCCGAGGTCTTACTATAGCCTTACCAACATTTTATATCAAAATCTAGTGACGTGTTTATTTTCGACAAATGTCACCATTTGGAGGTCTTACTATAACAGTATCAACATTTTATATCAAAATCTAGCAACGTGTTTATTTTCGACAATTGTCACCATTTGGAGGTCTTACTATAGCCTTACCAACATTTTATATCAAAATCTAGCAACGTGTTTATTTTCGACAACTGTCACAATTCCGAGGTCTTACTATAGCCTTACCAACATTCTATATCAAAATTTAGCAATCTGTTTATTTTCGACAACTGTCACCATTCCGAGGTCTTACTATAGCCTTACCAACATTTTATATCAAAATCTAGCAACGTGTTTATTTTCGACAATTGTCACCATTTGGAGGTCTTACTATAGCCTTACCAACATTTTATATCAAAATCTAGCAACGTGTTTATTTTCGACAACTGTCACAATTCCGAGGTCTTACTATAGCCTTACCAACATTCTATATCAAAATTTAGCAATCTGTTTATTTTCGACAACTGTCACCATTCCGAGGTCTTATTATAGCCTTGCCTTCAGTTTTTATTGAATTCCACCAGCGTCTTTATTTTCGACAACTGTCACCATTTGGAGGTCTTACTATAGCCTTACCAACATTTTATATCAAAATCTAGCAACGTGTTTATTTTCGACAACTGTCACCATTACGAGGTCTTACTATAGCCTTACCAACATTTTATATCAAAATCTAGCAACGTGTTTATTTTCGACAATTGTCACCATTTGGAGGTCTTACTATAGCCTTACCAACATTTTATATCAAAATCTAGCAACGTGTTTATTTTCGAAAACTGTAACCATTCCGAGGTCTTACTATAGCCTTACCAACATTTTATATCAAAATCTAGCAACGTGTTTATTTTCGACAATTGTCACCATTTGGAGGTCTTACTATAACAGTATCAACATTTTATATCAAAATCTAGCGACGTGTTTATTTTCGACAATTGTCACCATTCCGAGGTCTTACTATAGCCTTAACAACATTCTCTATCAAAATTTAGCAACGTGTTTATTTTCGACAACTGTCACCATTCCGAGGTCTTATTATAGCCTTGCCTTCAGTTTTTATTGAATTCCACCAGCGTCTTTATTTTCGACAACTGTCACCATTCCGAGGTCTTACTATAACCGTACCAACATTTTATATCAAAATCTAGCAACGTGTTTATTTTCGACAATTGTCACCATTTGGAGGTCTTACTATAGCCTTACCAACATTTTATATCAAAATCTAGCAACGTGTTTATTTTCGACAACTGTCACCATTCCGAGGTCATACTATAACCGTACCAACATTCTATATCAAAATTTAGCAACGTGTTTATTTTCGACAATTGTCACCATTCCGAGGTCTTGCTACAGCCTTGCCATCAGTTTTTATTGAATTCCACCAGCGTCTTTATTTTCGACAACTGTCACCATTCCGAGGTCTTACTATAGCCTTACCAACATTTTATATCAAAATCTAGCAACGTGTTTATTTTCGACAACTGTCACCATTCCGAGGTCTTACTATAGCCTTGCCTTCAGTTTTTATTGAATTCCACCAACGTCTTTATTTTCGACAACTGTCACCATTCCGAGGTCTTACTATAGCCTTACCAACATTTTATATCAAAATCTAGCAACGTGTTTATTTTAAACAATTGTCACCATTTGGAGGTCTTACTATAACCTTACCAACATTTTATATCAAAATCTAGCAACGTCTTTATTTTCGACAACTGTCACCATTCCGAGGTCTTACTATAGCCTTGCCTTCAGTTTTTATTGAATTCCTCCAACGTCTTTATTTTCGACAACTGTCACCATTCCGAGGTCTTATTATAGCCTTACCAACATTTTATATCAAAATCTAGCAACGTCTTTATTTTCGACAACTGTCACCATTCCGAGGTCTTACTATAGCCTTGCCTTCAGTTTTTATTGAATTCAACCAGCGTCTTTATTTTCGACAACTGTCACCATTCCGAGGTCTTACTATAGCCTTGCCTTCAGTTTTTATTGAATTCCTCCAACGTCTTTATTTTCGACAACTGTCACCATTCCGAGGTCTTACTATAGCCTTACCAACATTTTATATCAAAATCTAGCAACGTCTTTATTTTCGACAATTGTCACCATTCCGAGGTCTTACTATAGCCTTGCCGTCAGTTTTTATTGAATTCCACCAGCGTCTTTATTTTCGACAACTGTCACCATTCCGAGGTCTTACTATAGCCTTGCCAACATTTTATATCAAAATCTAGCGACGTGTTTATTTTCGACAATTGTCACCATTTGGAGGTCTTACTATAGCCTTACCAACATTTTATATCAAAATCTAGGAACGTGTTTATTTTTGACAACTGTCACCATTTGGAGGTCTTACTATAGCCTTGCCAACATTCTATATCAAAATTTAGCAATCTGTTTATTTTCGACAACTGTCACCATTTGGAGGTCTTACTATAGCCTTACCAACATTCTCTATCAAAATTTAGCAACGTGTTTATTTTCGACAACTGTCACCATTCCGAGGTCTTATTATAGCCTTGCCTTCAGTTTTTATTGAATTCCACCAGCGTCTTTATTTTCGACAACTGTCACCATTCCGAGGTCTTACTATAACCGTACCAACATTTTATATCAAAATCTAGCAACGTGTTTATTTTCGACAATTGTCACCATTTGGAGGTCTTACTATAGCCTTACCAACATTTTATATCAAAATCTAGCAACGTGTTTATTTTCGACAACTGTCACCATTCCGAGGTCATACTATAACCGTACCAACATTCTATATCAAAATTTAGCAACGTGTTTATTTTCGACAATTGTCACCATTCCGAGGTCTTGCTACAGCCTTGCCATCAGTTTTTATTGAATTCCACCAGCGTCTTTATTTTCGACAACTGTCACCATTCCGAGGTCTTACTATAGCCTTACCAACATTTTATATCAAAATCTAGCAACGTGTTTATTTTCGACAACTGTCACCATTCCGAGGTCTTACTATAGCCTTGCCTTCAGTTTTTATTGAATTCCACCAACGTCTTTATTTTCGACAACTGTCACCATTCCGAGGTCTTACTATAGCCTTACCAACATTTTATATCAAAATCTAGCAACGTGTTTATTTTAAACAATTGTCACCATTTGGAGGTCTTACTATAACCTTACCAACATTTTATATCAAAATCTAGCAACGTCTTTATTTTCGACAACTGTCACCATTCCGAGGTCTTACTATAGCCTTGCCTTCAGTTTTTATTGAATTCCTCCAACGTCTTTATTTTCGACAACTGTCACCATTCCGAGGTCTTATTATAGCCTTACCAACATTTTATATCAAAATCTAGCAACGTCTTTATTTTCGACAACTGTCACCATTCCGAGGTCTTACTATAGCCTTGCCTTCAGTTTTTATTGAATTCAACCAGCGTCTTTATTTTCGACAACTGTCACCATTCCGAGGTCTTACTATAGCCTTGCCAACATTTTATATCAAAATCTAGCGACGTGTTTATTTTCGACAATTGTCACCATTTGGAGGTCTTACTATAGCCTTACCAACATTTTATATCAAAATCTAGGAACGTGTTTATTTTTGACAACTGTCACCATTTGGAGGTCTTACTATAGCCTTGCCAACATTCTATATCAAAATTTAGCAATCTGTTTATTTTCGACAACTGTCACCATTTGGAGGTCTTACTATAGCCTTACCAACATTCTATATCAAAATTTAGCAATCTGTTTATTTTCGACAACTGTCACCATTCCGAGGTCTTACTATAGCCTTACCAACATTTTATATCAAAATCTAGCAACGTCTTTTTTTTCGACAACTGTCACCATTCCGAGGTCTTATTATAGCCTTGCCTTCAGTTTTTATTGAATTCAACCAGCGTCTTTATTTTCGACAACTGTCACCATTCCGAGGTCTTACTATAGCCTTACCAACATTCTATATCAAAATTTAGCAACGTGTTTTTTTTTTTCGACAATTGTCACCGTTTGGAGGTCTTACTATATCCATGCCTTCAGTTTTTATTGAATTCCACCAGCGTCTTTATTTTCGACAACTGTCACCATTCCGAGGTCTTACTATAGCCTTACCAACATTTTATATCAAAATCTAGTAACGTCTTTATTTTAGACAACTGTCACCATTTGGAGGTCTTACTATAAACCTCCCAACATTTTATATCAAAATCTAGCAACGTGTTTATTTTCGACAACTGTCACCATTCCGAGGTCTTACTATAGCCTTGCCTTCAGTTTTTATTGAATTCCACCAACGTCTTTATTTTCCACAACTGTCACCATTCCGAGGTCTTACTATAGCCTTACCAACATTTTATATCAAAATCTAGCAACGTGTTTATTTTCGACAATTGTCACCATTTGGAGGTCTTACTATAGCCTTACCAACATTTTATATCAAAATTTAGCAACGTGTTTATTTTCGACAACTGTCACCATTCCGAGGTCTTATTATAGCCTTGCCTTCAGTTTTTATTGAATTCAACCAGCGTCTTTATTTTCGACAACTGTCACCATTCCGAGGTCTTACTATAGCCTTGCCTTCAGTTTTTATTGAATTCCTCCAACGTCTTTATTTTCGACAACTGTCACCATTCCGAGGTCTTACTATAGCCTTGCCATCAGTTTTTATTGAATTCCACCAGCGTCTTTATTTTCGACAACTGTCACCATTCCGAGGTCTTACTATAGCCTTGCCAACATTTTATATCAAAATCTAGCAAAGTGTTTATTTTCGACAATTGTCACCATTTCAAGGTCTTACTATAGCCTTGCCTTCAGTTTTTATTAAATTCCACCAATGTCTTTTTTTTCGACAACTGTCACCATTCCGAGGTCTTACTATAGCCTTGCCAACATTTTATATCAAAATCTAACAACGTGTTTATTTTCAACAATTGTCACCATTTGGAGGTCTTACTATAGCCTTACCAACATTTTATATCAAAATCTAGCAACGTGTTTATTTTCGACAACTGTCACCATTCCGAGGTCTTACTATAGCCTTACCAACATTTTATATCAAAATCTAGCAACGTGTTTATTTTCGACAACTGTCACCATTTGGAGATCTTATTATAACAGTATCAACATTTTATATCAAAATCTAGCGACGTGTTTATTTTCGACAACTGTCACCATTCCGAGGTCTTATTATAGCCTTGCCTTCATTTTTATTGAATTCCACCAGCGTCTTTATTTTCGACAACTGTCACCATTCCGAGGTCTTACTATAGCCTTACCAACATTCTCTATCAAAGTTTAGAAACGTGTTTATTTTCGACAACTGTCACCATTCCGAGGTCTTATTATAGCCTTACCAACATTTTATATCAAAATTTAGCAACGTGTTTATTTTCGACAACTGTCACCATTCCGAGGTCTTATTATAGCCTTGCCTTCAGTTTTTATTGAATTCAACCAGCGTCTTTATTTTCGACAACTGTCACCATTCCGAGGTCTTACTATAGCCTTGCCTTCAGTTTTTATTGAATTCCTCCAACGTCTTTATTTTCGACAACTGTCACCATTCCGAGGTCTTACTATAGCCTTGCCATCAGTTTTTATTGAATTCCACCAGCGTCTTTATTTTCGACAACTGTCACCATTCCGAGGTCTTACTATAGCCTTGCCAACATTTTATATCAAAATCTAGCAAAGTGTTTATTTTCGACAATTGTCACCATTTCAAGGTCTTACTATAGCCTTGCCTTCAGTTTTTATTAAATTCCACCAATGTCTTTTTTTTCGACAACTGTCACCATTCCGAGGTCTTACTATAGCCTTGCCAACATTTTATATCAAAATCTAACAACGTGTTTATTTTCAACAATTGTCACCATTTGGAGGTCTTACTATAGCCTTACCAACATTTTATATCAAAATCTAGCAACGTGTTTATTTTCGACAACTGTCACCATTCCGAGGTCTTACTATAGCCTTACCAACATTTTATATCAAAATCTAGCAACGTGTTTATTTTCGACAACTGTCACCATTTGGAGATCTTATTATAACAGTATCAACATTTTATATCAAAATCTAGCGACGTGTTTATTTTCGACAACTGTCACCATTCCGAGGTCTTATTATAGCCTTGCCTTCATTTTTATTGAATTCCACCAGCGTCTTTATTTTCGACAACTGTCACCATTCCGAGGTCTTACTATAGCCTTACCAACATTCTCTATCAAAGTTTAGAAACGTGTTTATTTTCGACAACTGTCACCATTCCGAGGTCTTATTATAGCCTTGCCTTCAGTTTTTATTGAATTCAACCAGCGTCTTTATTTTCGACAACTGTCACCATTCCGAGGTCTTACTATAGCCTTAACAACATTTTATATCAAAATCTAGCAACGTGTTTATTTTCGACAATTGTCACCATTTGGAGGTCTTACTATAGCCATACCAACATTTTATATCAAAAACTAGCAACGTGTTTATTTTCGACAACTGTCACCATTCCGAGGTCTTACTATAGCCTTGCCATCAGTTTTTATTGAATTCCACCAGCGTCTTTATTTTCGACAACTGTCACCATTCCGAGGTCTTACTATAGCCTTACCAACATTCTCTATCAAAATTTAGCAACGTGTTTATTTTCGACAACTGTCACCATTCCGAGGTCTTACTATAGCCTTGCCTTCAGTTTTTATTGAATTCAACCAGCGTCTTTATTTTCGACAACTGTCACCATTCCGAGGTCTTACTATAGCCTTACCAATATTTTATATCAAAATCTAGCGACGTGTTTATTTTCGACAATTGTCACCATTTGGAGGTCTTACTATAGCCTTACCAACATTTTATATCAAAATCTAGGAACGTGTTTATTTTTGACAACTGTCACCATTTGGAGGTCTTACTATAGCCTTGCCAACATTCTATATCAAAATTTAGCAATCTGTTTATTTTCGACAACTGTCACCATTTGGAGGTCTTACTATAGCCTTACCAACATTTTATATCAAAAACTAGCAACGTGTTTATTTTCGACAACTGTCACCATTCCGAGGTCTTACTATAGCCTTGCCATCAGTTTTTATTGAATTCCACCAGCGTCTTTATTTTCGACAACTGTCACCATTCCGAGGTCTTACTATAGCCTTACCAACATTCTCTATCAAAATTTAGCAACGTGTTTATTTTCGACAACTGTCACCATTCCGAGGTCTTACTATAGCCTTGCCTTCAGTTTTTATTGAATTCAACCAGCGTCTTTATTTTCGACAACTGTCACCATTCCGAGGTCTTACTATAGCCTTACCAATATTTTATATCAAAATCTAGCGACGTGTTTATTTTCGACAATTGTCACCATTTGGAGGTCTTACTATAGCCTTACCAACATTTTATATCAAAATCTAGGAACGTGTTTATTTTTGACAACTGTCACCATTTGGAGGTCTTACTATAGCCTTGCCAACATTCTATATCAAAATTTAGCAATCTGTTTATTTTCGACAACTGTCACCATTTGGAGGTCTTACTATAGCCTTACCAACATTCTATATCAAAATTTAGCAATCTGTTTATTTTCGACAACTGTCACCATTCCGAGGTCTTACTATAGCCTTACCAACATTTTATATCAAAATCTAGCAACGTCTTTTTTTTCGACAACTGTCACCATTCCGAGGTCTTATTATAGCCTTGCCTTCAGTTTTTATTGAATTCAACCAGCGTCTTTATTTTCGACAACTGTCACCATTCCGAGGTCTTACTATAGCCTTGCCTTCAGTTTTTATTGAATTCCTCCAACGTCTTTATTTTCGACAACTGTCACCATTCCGAGGTCTTACTATAGCCTTACCAACATTCTATATCAAAATTTAGCAACGTGTTTTTTTTTTTCGACAATTGTCACCGTTTGGAGGTCTTACTATATCCATGCCTTCAGTTTTTATTGAATTCCACCAGCGTCTTTATTTTCGACAACTGTCACCATTCCGAGGTCTTACTATAGCCTTACCAACATTTTATATCAAAATCTAGCAACGTCTTTATTTTAGACAACTGTCACCATTTGGAGGTCTTACTATAAACCTCCCAACATTTTATATCAAAATCTAGCAACGTGTTTATTTTCGACAACTGTCACCATTCCGAGGTCTTACTATAGCCTTGCCTTCAGTTTTTATTGAATTCCACCAACGTCTTTATTTTCCACAACTGTCACCATTCCGAGGTCTTACTATAGCCTTACCAACATTTTATATCAAAATCTAGCAACGTGTTTATTTTCGACAATTGTCACCATTTGGAGGTCTTACTATAGCCTTACCAACATTTTATATCAAAATTTAGCAACGTGTTTATTTTCGACAACTGTCACCATTCCGAGGTCTTATTATAGCCTTGCCTTCAGTTTTTATTGAATTCAACCAGCGTCTTTATTTTCGACAACTGTCACCATTCCGAGGTCTTACTATAGCCTTGCCATCAGTTTTTATTGAATTCCACCAGCGTCTTTATTTTCGACAACTGTCACCATTCCGAGGTCTTACTATAGCCTTGCCAACATTTTATATCAAAATCTAGCAAAGTGTTTATTTTCGACAATTGTCACCATTTCAAGGTCTTACTATAGCCTTGCCTTCAGTTTTTATTAAATTCCACCAATGTCTTTTTTTTCGACAACTGTCACCATTCCGAGGTCTTACTATAGCCTTGCCAACATTTTATATCAAAATCTAACAACGTGTTTATTTTCAACAATTGTCACCATTTGGAGGTCTTACTATAGCCTTACCAACATTTTATATCAAAATCTAGCAACGTGTTTATTTTCGACAACTGTCACCATTCCGAGGTCTTACTATAGCCTTACCAACATTTTATATCAAAATCTAGCAACGTGTTTATTTTCGACAACTGTCACCATTTGGAGATCTTATTATAACAGTATCAACATTTTATATCAAAATCTAGCGACGTGTTTATTTTCGACAACTGTCACCATTCCGAGGTCTTATTATAGCCTTGCCTTCATTTTTATTGAATTCCACCAGCGTCTTTATTTTCGACAACTGTCACCATTCCGAGGTCTTACTATAGCCTTACCAACATTCTCTATCAAAGTTTAGAAACGTGTTTATTTTCGACAACTGTCACCATTCCGAGGTCTTATTATAGCCTTGCCTTCAGTTTTTATTGAATTCAACCAGCGTCTTTATTTTCGACAACTGTCACCATTCCGAGGTCTTACTATAGCCTTAACAACATTTTATATCAAAATCTAGCAACGTGTTTATTTTCGACAATTGTCACCATTTGGAGGTCTTACTATAGCCATACCAACATTTTATATCAAAAACTAGCAACGTGTTTATTTTCGACAACTGTCACCATTCCGAGGTCTTACTATAGCCTTGCCATCAGTTTTTATTGAATTCCACCAGCGTCTTTATTTTCGACAACTGTCACCATTCCGAGGTCTTACTATAGCCTTACCAACATTCTCTATCAAAATTTAGCAACGTGTTTATTTTCGACAATTGTCACCATTTGGAGATCTTATTATAACAGTATCAACATTTTATATCAAAATCTAGCAACGTGTTTATTTTCGACAACTGTCACCATTTGGAGGTCTTATTATAGCCTTACCAACATTTTATATCAAAATCTAGGAACGTGTTTATTTTCGACAACTGTCACCATTTGGAGATCTTATTATAACAGTATCAACATTTTATATCAAAATCTAGCAACGTGTTTATTTTCGACAACTGTCACCATTCGGAGGTCTTACTATAGCCTTACCAACATTCTATATCAAAATTTAGCAATCTGTTTATTTTCGACAATTGTCACCATTCCGAGGTCTTACTATAGCCTTACCAACATTTTATATCAAAATCTAGCAACGTGTTTATTTTCGACAACTGTCACCATTCCGAGGTCTTACTATAGCCTTACCAACATTCTATATCAAAATTTAGCAATCTGTTTATTTTCGACAATTGTCACCATTCCGAGGTCTTACTATAGCCTTACCAACATTCTATATCAAAATTTAGCAATCTGTTTATTTTCGACAACTGTCACCATTCCGAGGTCTTACTATAGCCTTACCAACATTCTATATCAAAATTTAGCAATCTGTTTATTTTCGACAACTGTCACCATTCCGAGGTCTTACTATAGCCTTACCAACATTTTATATCAAAATCTAGCGACGTGTTTATTTTCGACAATTGTCACCATTCCGAGGTCTTACTATAGCCTTACCAACATTTTATATCAAAATCTAGTGACGTGTTTATTTTCGACAAATGTCACCATTTGGAGGTCTTACTATAACAGTATCAACATTTTATATCAAAATCTAGCAACGTGTTTATTTTCGACAATTGTCACCATTTGGAGGTCTTACTATAGCCTTACCAACATTTTATATCAAAATCTAGCAACGTGTTTATTTTCGACAACTGTCACAATTCCGAGGTCTTACTATAGCCTTACCAACATTTTATATCAAAATCTAGGAACGTGTTTATTTTCGACAACTGTCACCATTTGGAGATCTTATTATAACAGTATCAACATTTTATATCAAAATCTAGCAACGTGTTTATTTTCAACAATTGTCACCATTTGGAGGTCTTACTATAGCCTTGCCATCAGTTTTTATTGAATTCAACCAGCGTCTTTATTTTCGACAACTGTCACCATTCCGAGGTCTTACTATAGCCTTGCCAACATTTTATATCAAAATCTAGCAACGTGTTTATTTTCGACAACTGTCACAATTCCGAGGTCTTACTATAGCCTTACCAACATTCTATATCAAAATTTAGCAATCTGTTTATTTTCGACAACTGTCACCATTTGGAGGTCTTACTATAGCCTTACCAACATTTTATATCAAAATCTAGCAACGTGTTTATTTTCGACAACTGTCACCATTCCGAGGTCTTACTATAGCCTTACCAACATTCTAAATCAAAATTTAGCAATCTGTTTATTTTCGAAAACTGTAACCATTCCGAGGTCTTACTATAGCCTTACCAACATTTTATATCAAAATCTAGCAACGTGTTTATTTTCGACAATTGTCACCATTTGGAGGTCTTACTATAACAGTATCAACATTTTATATCAAAATCTAGCAACGTGTTTATTTTCGACAATTGTCACCATTCCGAGGTCTTACTATAGCCTTAACAACATTCTCTATCAAAATTTAGCAACGTGTTTATTTTCGACAACTGTCACCATTCCGAGGTCTTATTATAGCCTTGCCTTCAGTTTTTATTGAATTCCACCAGCGTCTTTATTTTCGACAACTGTCACCATTCCGAGGTCTTACTATAACCGTACCAACATTTTATATCAAAATCTAGCAACGTGTTTATTTTCGACAATTGTCACCATTTGGAGGTCTTACTATAGCCTTACCAACATTTTATATCAAAATCTAGCAACGTGTTTATTTTCGACAACTGTCACCATTCCGAGGTCATACTATAACCGTACCAACATTCTATATCAAAATTTAGCAACGTGTTTATTTTCGACAATTGTCACCATTCCGAGGTCTTGCTACAGCCTTGCCATCAGTTTTTATTGAATTCCACCAGCGTCTTTATTTTCGACAACTGTCACCATTCCGAGGTCTTACTATAGCCTTACCAACATTCTCTATCAAAATTTAGCAACGTGTTTATTTTCGACAACTGTCACCATTCCGAGGTCTTATTATAGCCTTGCCTTCAGTTTTTATTGAATTCAACCAGCGTCTTTATTTTCGACAACTGTCACCATTCCGAGGTCTTACTATAGCCTTACCAACATTTTATATCAAAATCTAGCAACGTGTTTATTTTCGACAATTGTCACCATTTGGAGGTCTTACTATAGCCTTACCAACATTTTATATCAAAATCTAGCGACGTGTTTATTTTCGACAACTGTCACCATTACGAGGTCTTACTATAGCCTTACCAACATTTTATATCAAAATCTAGCGACGTGTTTATTTTCGACAACTGTCACCATTACGAGGTCTTACTATAGCCTTACCAACATTTTATATCAAAATCTAGCGACGTGTTTATTTTCGACAACTGTCACCATTCAGAGGTCTTACTATAGCCTTGCCTTCAGTTTTTATTGAATTCCACCAACGTCTTTATTTTCGACAACTGTCACCATTCCGAGGTCTTACTATAGCCTTGCCAACATTTTATATCAAAATCTAGCGACGTGTTTATTTTCGACAATTGTCACCATTTGGAGGTCTTACTATAGCCTTGCCAACATTTTATATCAAAATCTAGCGACGTGTTTATTTTCGACAATTGTCACCATTTGGAGGTCTTACTATAGCCTTACCAACATTTTATATCAAAATCTAGCGACGTGTTTATTTTCGACAACTGTCACCATTCCGAGGTCTTACTATAGCCTTGCCTTCAGTTTTTATTGAATTCCACCAACGTCTTTATTTTCGACAACTGTCACCATTCCGAGGTCTTACTATAGCCTTACCAACATTTTATATCAAAATCTAGCAACGTGTTTATTTTCGACAACTGTCACCATTTGGAGGTCTTACTATAACAGTATCAACATTTTATATCAAAATCTAGCAACGTGTTTATTTTCAACAATTGTCACCATTTGGAGGTCTTACTATAACAGTATCAACATTTTATATCAAAATCTAGCAACGTCTTTATTTTCGACAACTGTCACCATTCCGAGGTCTTATTATAGCCTTACCAACATTTTATATCAAAATCTAGCAACGTCTTTATTTTCGACAATTGTCACCATTTGGAGGTCTTACTATAGCATTACCAACATTTTATATCAAAATCTAGCAACATGTTTATTTTCGACAACTGTCACCATTCCGAGGTCTTACTATAGCCTTACCAACATTCTATATCAAAATTTAGCAATCTGTTTATTTTCGACAACTGTCACCATTCCGAGGTCTTACTATAGCCTTACCAACATTTTATATCAAAATCTAGGAACGTGTTTATTTTCGACAACTGTCACCATTTGGAGATCTTATTATAACAGTATCAACATTTTATATCAAAATCTAGCAACGTGTTTATTTTCGACAATTGTCACCATTTGGAGGTCTTACTATAGCCTTACCAACATTTTATATCAAAATCTAGCAACGTGTTTATTTTCGACAACTGTCACAATTCCGAGGTCTTACTATAGCCTTACCAACATTCTATATCAAAATTTAGCAATCTGTTTATTTTCGACAACTGTCACCATTTGGAGGTCTTACTATAGCCTTACCAACATTTTATATCAAAATCTAGCAACGTGTTTATTTTCGACAACTGTCACCATTCCGAGGTCTTACTATAGCCTTACCAACATTCTAAATCAAAATTTAGCAATCTGTTTATTTTCGAAAACTGTAACCATTCCGAGGTCTTACTATAGCCTTACCAACATTTTATATCAAAATCTAGCAACGTGTTTATTTTCGACAATTGTCACCATTTGGAGGTCTTACTATAACAGTATCAACATTTTATATCAAAATCTAGCGACGTGTTTATTTTCGACAATTGTCACCATTCCGAGGTCTTACTATAGCCTTAACAACATTCTCTATCAAAATTTAGCAACGTGTTTATTTTCGACAACTGTCACCATTCCGAGGTCTTATTATAGCCTTGCCTTCAGTTTTTATTGAATTCCACCAGCGTCTTTATTTTCGACAACTGTCACCATTCCGAGGTCTTACTATAACCGTACCAACATTTTATATCAAAATCTAGCAACGTGTTTATTTTCGACAATTGTCACCATTTGGAGGTCTTACTATAGCCTTACCAACATTTTATATCAAAATCTAGCAACGTGTTTATTTTCGACAACTGTCACCATTCCGAGGTCATACTATAACCGTACCAACATTCTATATCAAAATTTAGCAACGTGTTTATTTTCGACAATTGTCACCATTCCGAGGTCTTGCTACAGCCTTGCCATCAGTTTTTATTGAATTCCACCAGCGTCTTTATTTTCGACAACTGTCACCATTCCGAGGTCTTACTATAGCCTTACCAACATTTTATATCAAAATCTAGCAACGTGTTTATTTTCGACAACTGTCACCATTCCGAGGTCTTACTATAGCCTTGCCTTCAGTTTTTATTGAATTCCACCAACGTCTTTATTTTCGACAACTGTCACCATTCCGAGGTCTTACTATAGCCTTACCAACATTTTATATCAAAATCTAGCAACGTGTTTATTTTAAACAATTGTCACCATTTGGAGGTCTTACTATAACCTTACCAACATTTTATATCAAAATCTAGCAACGTCTTTATTTTCGACAACTGTCACCATTCCGAGGTCTTACTATAGCCTTGCCTTCAGTTTTTATTGAATTCCTTCAACGTCTTTATTTTCGACAACTGTCACCATTCCGAGGTCTTATTATAGCCTTACCAACATTTTATATCAAAATCTAGCAACGTCTTTATTTTCGACAACTGTCACCATTCCGAGGTCTTACTATAGCCTTGCCTTCAGTTTTTATTGAATTCAACCAGCGTCTTTATTTTCGACAACTGTCACCATTCCGAGGTCTTACTATAGCCTTGCCTTCAGTTTTTATTGAATTCCTCCAACGTCTTTATTTTCGACAACTGTCACCATTCCGAGGTCTTACTATAGCCTTACCAACATTTTATATCAAAATCTAGCAACGTCTTTATTTTCGACAACTGTCACCATTCCGAGGTCTTACTATAGCCTTGCCAACATTTTATATCAAAATCTAGCGACGTGTTTATTTTCGACAATTGTCACCATTTGGAGGTCTTACTATAGCCTTACCAACATTTTATATCAAAATCTAGGAACGTGTTTATTTTTGACAACTGTCACCATTTGGAGGTCTTACTATAGCCTTGCCAACATTCTATATCAAAATTTAGCAATCTGTTTATTTTCGACAACTGTCACCATTTGGAGGTCTTACTATAGCCTTACCAACATTCTATATCAAAATTTAGCAATCTGTTTATTTTCGACAACTGTCACCATTCCGAGGTCTTACTATAGCCTTACCAACATTTTATATCAAAATCTAGCAACGTCTTTTTTTTCGACAACTGTCACCATTCCGAGGTCTTATTATAGCCTTGCCTTCAGTTTTTATTGAATTCAACCAGCGTCTTTATTTTCGACAACTGTCACCATTCCGAGGTCTTACTATAGCCTTGCCTTCAGTTTTTATTGAATTCCTCCAACGTCTTTATTTTCGACAACTGTCACCATTCCGAGGTCTTACTATAGCCTTACCAACATTCTATATCAAAATTTAGCAATCTGTTTATTTTCGACAACTGTCACCATTCCGAGGTCTTACTATAGCCTTACCAACATTCTATATCAAAATTTAGCAACGTGTTTTTTTTTTTCGACAATTGTCACCGTTTGGAGGTCTTACTATATCCATGCCTTCAGTTTTTATTGAATTCCACCAGCGTCTTTATTTTCGACAACTGTCACCATTCCGAGGTCTTACTATAGCCTTACCAACATTTTATATCAAAATCTAGCAACGTCTTTATTTTAGACAACTGTCACCATTTGGAGGTCTTACTATAAACCTCCCAACATTTTATATCAAAATCTAGCAACGTGTTTATTTTCGACAACTGTCACCATTCCGAGGTCTTACTATAGCCTTGCCTTCAGTTTTTATTGAATTCCACCAACGTCTTTATTTTCCACAACTGTCACCATTCCGAGGTCTTACTATAGCCTTACCAACATTTTATATCAAAATCTAGCAACGTGTTTATTTTCGACAATTGTCACCATTTGGAGGTCTTACTATAGCCTTACCAACATTTTATATCAAAATTTAGCAACGTGTTTATTTTCGACAACTGTCACCATTCCGAGGTCTTATTATAGCCTTGCCTTCAGTTTTTATTGAATTCAACCAGCGTCTTTATTTTCGACAACTGTCACCATTCCGAGGTCTTACTATAGCCTTGCCTTCAGTTTTTATTGAATTCCTCCAACGTCTTTATTTTCGACAACTGTCACCATTCCGAGGTCTTACTATAGCCTTGCCATCAGTTTTTATTGAATTCCACCAGCGTCTTTATTTTCGACAACTGTCACCATTCCGAGGTCTTACTATAGCCTTGCCAACATTTTATATCAAAATCTAGCGACGTGTTTATTTTCGACAATTGTCACCATTTGGAGGTCTTACTATAGCCTTACCAACATTTTATATCAAAATCTAGGAACGTGTTTATTTTTGACAACTGTCACCATTTGGAGATCTTATTATAACAGTATCAACATTTTATATCAAAATCTAGCAACGTGTTTATTTTCGACAACTGTCACCATTTGGAGGTCTTACTATAGCCTTACCAACATTCTATATCAACATTTAGCAATCTGTTTATTTTCGACAACTGTCACCATTTGGAGGTCTTACTATAGCCTTACCAACATTCTATATCAAAATTTAGCAATCTGTTTATTTTCGACAACTGTCACCATTCCGAGGTCTTACTATAGCCTTACCAACATTTTATATCAAAATCTAGCAACGTCTTTTTTTTCGACAACTGTCACCATTCCGAGGTCTTATTATAGCCTTGCCTTCAGTTTTTATTGAATTCAACCAGCGTCTTTATTTTCGACAACTGTCACCATTCCGAGGTCTTACTATAGCCTTGCCTTCAGTTTTTATTGAATTCCTCCAACGTCTTTATTTTCGACAACTGTCACCATTCCGAGGTCTTACTATAGCCTTACCAATATTTTATATCAAAATCTAGCAACGTGTTTATTTTCGACAACAGTCACCATTCCGTGGTCTTATTATAGCCTTACCAACATTTTATATCAAAATCTAGCAACGTCTTTATTTTCGACAATTGTCACCATTCCGAGGTCTTACTATAGCCTTACCTTCAGTTTTTATTGAATTCCACCAGCGTCTTTATTTTCGACAACTGTCACCATTCCGAGGTCTTACTATAGCCTTGCCATCAGTTTTTATTGAATTCCACCAGCGTCTTTATTTTCGACAACTGTCACCATTCCGAGGTCTTACTATAGCCTTGCCTTCAGTTTTTATTGAATTCCTCCAACGTCTTTATTTTCGACAACTGTCACCATTCCGAGGTCTTACTATAGCCTTACCAACATTTTATATCAAAATCTAGCAACGTGTTTATTTTCGACAACAGTCACCATTCCGTGGTCTTATTATAGCCTTACCAACATTTTATATCAAAATCTAGCAACGTCTTTATTTTCGACAATTGTCACCATTCCGAGGTCTTACTATAGCCTTACCTTCAGTTTTTATTGAATTCCACCAGCGTCTTTATTTTCGACAACTGTCACCATTCCGAGGTCTTACTATAGCCTTGCCATCAGTTTTTATTGAATTCCACCAGCGTCTTTATTTTCGACAACTGTCACCATTCCGAGGTCTTACTATAGCCTTGCCTTCAGTTTTTATTGAATTCCTCCAACGTCTTTATTTTCGACAACTGTCACCATTCCGAGGTCTTACTATAGCCTTACCAACATTTTATATCAAAATCTAGCAACGTGTTTATTTTCGACAACAGTCACCATTCCGTGGTCTTATTATAGCCTTACCAACATTTTATATCAAAATCTAGCAACGTCTTTATTTTCGACAATTGTCACCATTCCGAGGTCTTACTATAGCCTTGCCATCAGTTTTTATTGAATTCCACCAGCGTCTTTATTTTCGACAACTGTCACCATTCCGAGGTCTTACTATAGCCTTGCCAACATTTTATATCAAAATCTAGCGACGTGTTTATTTTCGACAACTGTCACCATTTGGAGGTCTTACTATAGCCTTACCAACATTTTATATCAAAATCTAGGAACGTGTTTATTTTTGACAACTGTCACCATTTGGAGATCTTATTATAACAGTATCAACATTTTATATCAACATTTAGCAATCTGTTTATTTTCGACAACTGTCACCATTCCGAGGTCTTACTATAGCCTTACCAACATTCTATATCAAAATTTAGCAACGTGTTTTTTTTTTTCGACAATTGTCACCGTTTGGAGGTCTTACTATATCCATGCCTTTAGTTTTTATTGAATTCCACCAGCGTCTTTATTTTCGACAACTGTCACCATTCCGAGGTCTTACTATAGCCTTACCAACATTTTATATCAAAATCTAGCAACGTCTTTATTTTAGACAACTGTCACCATTTGGAGGTCTTACTATAAACCTCCCAACATTTTATATCAAAATCTAGCAACGTGTTTATTTTCGACAACTGTCACCATTCCGAGGTCTTACTATAGCCTTGCCTTCAGTTTTTATTGAATTCCACCAACGTCTTTATTTTCGACAACTGTCACCATTCCGAGGTCTTACTATAGCCTTACCAACATTTTATATCAAAATCTAGCAACGTGTTTATTTTCGACAACTGTCACCATTCCGAGGTCTTACTATAGCCTTGCCTTCAGTTTTTATTGAATTCCACCAACGTCTTTATTTTCGACAACTGTCACCATTCCGAGGTCTTACTATAGCCTTACCAACATTTTATATCAAAATCTAGGAACGTGTTTATTTTCGACAACTGTCACCATTTGGAGATCTTATTATAACAGTATCAACATTTTATATCAAAATCTAGCGACGTGTTTATTTTCGACAATTGTCACCATTCCGAGGTCTTACTATAGCCTTACCAACATTCTAAATCAAAATTTAGCAATCTGTTTATTTTCGAAAACTGTAACCATTCCGAGGTCTTACTATAGCCTTACCAACATTTTATATCAAAATCTAGCAACGTGTTTATTTTCGACAATTGTCACCATTTGGAGGTCTTAATATAACAGTATCAACATTTTATATCAAAATCTAGCGACGTGTTTATTTTCGACAATTGTCACCATTCCGAGGTCTTACTATAGCCTTAACAACATTCTCTATCAAAATTTAGCAACGTGTTTATTTTCGACAACTGTCACCATTCCGAGGTCTTATTATAGCCTTGCCTTCAGTTTTTATTGAATTCCACCAGCGTCTTTATTTTCGACAACTGTCACCATTCCGAGGTCTTACTATAACCGTACCAACATTTTATATCAAAATCTAGCAACGTGTTTATTTTCGACAATTGTCACCATTTGGAGGTCTTACTATAGCCATACCAACATTTTATATCAAAATCTAGCAACGTGTTTATTTTCGACAACTGTCACCATTCCGAGGTCATACTATAACCGTACCAACATTCTATATCAAAATCTAGCAACGTGTTTATTTTCGACAATTGTCACCATTCCGAGGTCTTGCTACAGCCTTGCCATCAGTTTTTATTGAATTCCACCAGCGTCTTTATTTTCGACAACTGTCACCATTCCGAGGTCTTACTATAGCCTTACCAACATTCTCTATCAAAATTTAGCAACGTGTTTATTTTCGACAACTGTCACCATTCCGAGGTCTTATTATAGCCTTGCCTTCAGTTTTTATTGAATTCAACCAGCGTCTTTATTTTCGACAACTGTCACCATTCCGAGGTCTTACTATAGCCTTACCAACATTTTATATCAAAATCTAGCAACGTGTTTATTTTCGACAATTGTCACCATTTGGAGGTCTTACTATAGCCATACCAACATTTTATATCAAAAACTAGCAACGTGTTTATTTTCGACAACTGTCACCATTCCGAGGTCTTACTATAGCCTTGCCATCAGTTTTTATTGAATTCCACCAGCGTCTTTATTTTCGACAACTGTCACCATTCCGAGGTCTTACTATAGCCTTACCAACATTCTCTATCAAAATTTAGCAACGTGTTTATTTTCGACAACTGTCACCATTCCGAGGTCTTACTATAGCCTTACCAACATTTTATATCAAAATCTAGGAACGTGTTTATTTTCGACAATTGTCACCATTTGGAGGTCTTACTATAGCCTTACCAACATTTTATATCAAAATCTAGGAACGTGTTTATTTTCGACAACTGTCACCATTCGGAGGTCTTACTATAGCCTTACCAACATTCTATATCAAAATTTAGCAATCTGTTTATTTTCGACAATTGTCACCATTCCGAGGTCTTACTATAGCCTTACCAACATTTTATATCAAAATCTAGCAACGTGTTTATTTTCGACAACTGTCACCATTCCGAGGTCTTACTATAGCCTTACCAACATTTTATATCAAAATCTAGCGACGTCTTTATTTTCGACAATTGTCACCATTCCGAGGTCTTACTATAGCCTTACCAACATTTTATATCAAAATCTAGGAACGTGTTTATTTTCGACAACTGTCACCATTTGGAGGTCTTACTATAGCCTTACCAACATTTTATATCAAAATCTAGGAACGTGTTTATTTTCGACAACTGTCACCATTTGGAGATCTTATTATAACAGTATCAACATTTTATATCAAAATCTAGCAACGTGTTTATTTTCGACAACTGTCACCATTCGGAGGTCTTACTATAGCCTTACCAACATTTTATATCAAAATCTAGGAACGTGTTTATTTTCAACAATTGTCACCATTTGGAGGTCTTACTATAGCCTTACCAACATTTTATATCAAAATCTAGGAACGTGTTAATTTTCGACAACTGTCACCATTTGGAGATCTTATTATAACAGTATCAACATTTTATATCAAAATCTAGCAACGTGTTTATTTTCGACAACTGTCACCATTCGGAGGTCTTACTATAGCCTTACCAACATTCTATATCAAAATTTAGCAATCTGTTTATTTTCGACAACTGTCACCATTCCGAGGTCTTACTATAGCCTTACCAACATTTTATATCAAAATCTAGCGACGTGTTTATTTTCGACAATTGTCACCATTTGGAGGTCTTACTATAACAGTATCAACATTTTATATCAAAATCTAGCAACGTTTTTATTTTCGACAACTGTCACCATTCCAAGGTCTTACTATAGCCTTGCCTTCAGTTTTTATTGAATTCCACCAGCGTCTTTATTTTCGACAACTGTCACCATTTGGAGGTCTTACTATAGCGTTACCAACATTTTATATCAAAATCTAGCAACGTCTTTATTTTCGACAATTGTCACCATTCCGAGGTCTTACTATAGCCTTGCCTTCAGTTTTTATTGAATTCCACCAACGTCTTTATTTTCGACAACTGTCACCATTCCGAGGTCTTACTATAGCCTTACCAACATTTTATATCAAAATCTAGCAACGTGTTTATTTTCGACAATTGTCACCATTTGGAGGTCTTACTATAGCCATACCAACATTTTATATCAAAATCTAGCAACGTGTTTATTTTCGACAACTGTCACCATTCCGAGGTCATACTATAACCGTACCAACATTCTATATCAAAATTTAGCAACGTGTTTATTTTCGACAATTGTCACCATTCCGAGGTCTTACTATAGCCTTACCAACATTTTATATCAAAATCTAGCAACGTGTTTATTTTCGACAACTGTCACCATTCCGTGGTCTTACTATAGCCTTACCAACATTTTATATCAAAATCTAGCAACGTCTTTATTTTCGACAATTGTCACCATTCCGAGGTCTTGCTACAGCCTTGCCATCAGTTTTTATTGAATTCCACCAGCGTCTTTATTTTCGACAACTGTCACCATTCCGAGGTCTTACTATAGCCTTACCAACATTCTCTATCAAAATTTAGCAACGTGTTTATTTTCGACAACTGTCACCATTCCGAGGTCTTATTATAGCCTTGCCTTCAGTTTTTATTGAATTCAACCAGCGTCTTTATTTTCGACAACTGTCACCATTCCGAGGTCTTACTATAGCCTTACCAACATTTTATATCAAAATCTAGCAACGTGTTTATTTTCGACAATTGTCACCATTTGGAGGTCTTACTATAGCCATACCAACATTTTATATCAAAAACTAGCAACGTGTTTATTTTCGACAACTGTCACCATTCCGAGGTCTTACTATAGCCTTGCCATCAGTTTTTATTGAATTCCACCAGCGTCTTTATTTTCGACAACTGTCACCATTCCGAGGTCTTACTATAGCCTTACCAACATTCTCTATCAAAATTTAGCAACGTGTTTATTTTCGACAACTGTCACCATTCCGAGGTCTTATTATAGCCTTTCCTTCAGTTTTTATTGAATTCAACAAGCGTCTTTTTTTTCGACAACTGTCACCATTCCGAGGTCTTACTATAGCCTTACCAACATTTTATATCAAAATCTAGCAACGTGTTTATTTTCGACAATTGTCACCATTTGGAGGTCTTACTATAGCCTTACCAACATTTTATATCAAAATCTAGCAACGTGTTTATTTTCGACAACAGTCACCATTCCGAGGTCTTACTATAGCCTTACCAACATTTTATATCAAAATCTAGGAAAGTGTTTATTTTCGACAACTGTCACCATTTGGAGATCTTATTATAACAGTATCAACATTTTATATCAAAATCTAGCAACGTGTTTTTTTTTTTCGACAATTGTCACCGTTTGGAGGTCTTACTATAGCCATGCCTTCAGTTTTTATTGAATTCCACCAGCGTCTTTATTTTCGACAACTGTCACCATTCCGAGGTCTTACTATAGCCTTACCAACATTTTATATCAAAATCTAGCAACGTGTTTATTTTCGACAATTGTCACCATTCCGAGGTCTTACTATAGCCTTACCAACATTTTATATCAAAATCTAGCAACGATTTTATTTTCGACAACTGTCACCATTCCAAGGTCTTACTATAGCCTTGCCTTCAGTTTTTATTGAATTCCACCAGCGTCTTTATTTTCGACAACTGTCACCATTCCGAGGTCTTACTATAGCCTTACCAACATTTTATATCAAAATCTAGCAACGTGTTTATTTTCAACAATTGTCACCATTTAGAGGTCTTACTATAACCTTACCAACATTTTATATCAAAATTTAGCAACGTGTTTATTTTCGACAACTGTCACCATTCCGAGGTCTTATTATAGCCTTTCCTTCAGTTTTTATTGAATTCAACAAGCGTCTTTTTTTTCGACAACTGTCACCATTCCGAGGTCTTACTATAGCCTTACCAACATTTTATATCAAAATCTAGCAACGTGTTTATTTTCGACAACTGTCACCATTTGGAGGTCTTACTATAGCCTTACCAACATTCTATATCAAAATTTAGCAATCTGTTTATTTTCGACAACTGTCACCATTTGGAGGTCTTACTATAGCCTTACCAACATTTTATATCAAAATCTAGGAACGTGTTTATTTTCGACAACTGTCACCATTTGGAGATCTTATTATAACAGTATCAACATTTTATATCAAAATCTAGGAACGTGTTTATTTTCGACAACTGTCACCATTTGGAGGTCTTACTATAGCCTTACCAACATTTTATATCAAAATCTAGGAACGTGTTTATTTTCGACAATTGTCACCGTTTGGAGGTCTTACTATAGCCTTACCATCAGTTTTTATTGAATTCCACCAGCGTCTTTATTTTCGACAACTGTCACCATTCCGAGGTCTTGCTATAGCCTTGCCATCAGTTTTTATTGAATTCCACCAGCGTCTTTATTTTCGACAACTGTCACCATTCCGAGGTCTTACTATAGCCTTACCAACATTTTATATCAAAATCTAGCAACGTGTTTATTTTCGACAACTGTCACCATTCCGAGGTCTTACTATAGCCTTACCAACATTTTATATCAAAATCTAGCAACGTGTTTTTTTTCGACAATTGTCACCATTCCGAGGTCTTACTATAGCCTTACCAACATTTTATATCAAAATCTAGGAACGTGTTTATTTTCGACAACTGTCACCATTCGGAGGTCTTACTTTAGCCTTACCAACATTTTATATCAAAATCTAGGAACGTGTTTATTTTCGACAACTGTCACCATTCCAAGGTCTTACTATAACTTTGCCTTCAGTTTTTATTGAATTCCACCAGCGTCTTTATTTTCGACAATTGTCACCATTTGGAGGTCTTACTATAGCCTTACCAACATTTTATATCAAAATTTAGCAATCTGTTTATTTTCGACAATTGTCACCATTCCGAGGTCTTACTATAGCCTTACCAACATTTTATATCAAAATCTAGCGACGTGTTTATTTTCGACAATTGTCACCATTTGGAGGTCTTACTATAGCCATACCAACATTTTATATCAAAATCTAGCGACGTGTTTATTTTCGACAATTGTCACCATTCCGAGGTCTTACTATAGCCTTACCAACATTTTATATCAAAATCTAGTGACGTGTTTATTTTCGACAATTGTCACCATTTGGAGGTCTTACTATAGCCATACCAACATTTTATATCAAAAACTAGCAACGTGTTTATTTTCGACAACTGTCACCATTTGGAGATCTTATTATAACAGTATCAACATTTTATATCAAAATCTAGCGACGTGTTTATTTTCGACAATTGTCACCATTTGGAGGTCTTACTATAGCCTTACCAACATTTTATATCAAAATCTAGGAACGTGTTTATTTTCGACAACTGTCACCATTTGGAGGTCTTACTATAGCCTTACCAACATTTTATATCAAAATCTAGGAACGTGTTTATTTTCGACAACTGTCACCATTTGGAGATCTTATTATAACAGTATCAACATTTTATATCAAAATCTAGCGACGTGTTTATTTTCGACAATTGTCACCATTTGGAGGTCTTACTATAGCCTTTCCAACATTTTATATCAAAATCTAGGAACGTGTTTATTTTCGACAACTGTCACCATTTGGAGATCTTATTATAACAGTATCAACATTTTATATCAAAATCTAGCAACGTGTTTATTTTCGACAACTGTCACCATTCGGAGGTCTTACTATAGCCTTACCAACATTCTATATCAAAATTTAGCAATCTGTTTATTTTCGACAATTGTCACCATTCCGAGGTCTTACTATAGCCTTACCAACATTTTATATCAAAATCTAGCAACGTGTTTATTTTCGACAACTGTCACCATTCCGAGGTCTTACTATAGCCTTACCAACATTTTATATCAAAATCTAGCGACGTCTTTATTTTCGACAATTGTCACCATTCCGAGGTCTTGCTACAGCCTTGCCATCAGTTTTTATTGAATTCCACCAGCGTCTTTATTTTCGACAACTGTCACCATTCCGAGGTCTTACTATAGCCTTACCAACATTCTCTATCAAAATTTAGCAACGTGTTTATTTTCGACAACTGTCACCATTCCGAGGTCTTATTATAGCCTTGCCTTCAGTTTTTATTGAATTCAACCAGCGTCTTTATTTTCGACAACTGTCACCATTCCGAGGTCTTACTATAGCCTTACCAACATTTTATATCAAAATCTAGCAACGTGTTTATTTTCGACAATTGTCACCATTTGGAGGTCTTACTATAGCCATACCAACATTTTATATCAAAAACTAGCAACGTGTTTATTTTCGACAACTGTCACCATTCCGAGGTCTTACTATAGCCTTGCCATCAGTTTTTATTGAATTCCACCAGCGTCTTTATTTTCGACAACTGTCACCATTCCGAGGTCTTACTATAGCCTTACCAACATTTTATATCAAAATCTAGGAACGTGTTTATTTTCGACAACTGTCACCATTCCGAGGTCTTACTATAGCCTTACCAACATTTTATATCAAAATCTAGCAACGTGTTTATTTTCGACAATTGTCACCATTTGGAGGTCTTACTATAACAGTATCAACATTTTATATCAAAATCTAGCAACGTGTTTATTTTCAACAATTGTCACCATTTGGAGGTCTTACTATAGCCTTGCCTTCAGTTTTTATTGAATTCCACCAACGTCTTTATTTTCGACAACTGTCACCATTCCGAGGTCTTACTATAGCCTTGCCTTCAGTTTTTATTGAATTCCACCAACGTCTTTATTTTCGACAACTGTCACCATTCCGAGGTCTTACTATAGCCTTACCAACATTTTATATCAAAATCTAGCAACGTGTTTATTTTCAACAATTGTCACCATTTGGAGGTCTTACTATAACCTTACCAACATTTTATATCAAAATCTAGCAACGTCTTTATTTTCGACAACTGTCACCATTCCGAGGTCTTACTATAGCCTTGCCTTCAGTTTTTATTGAATTCCTCCAACGTCTTTATTTTCGACAACTGTCACCATTCCGAGGTCTTACTATAGCCTTACCAACATTTTATATCAAAATTTAGCAACGTGTTTATTTTCGACAACTGTCACCATTCCGAGGTCTTATTATAGCCTTGCCTTCAGTTTTTATTGAATTCAACCAGCGTCTTTATTTTCGACAACTGTCACCATTCCGAGGTCTTACTATAGCCTTGCCTTCAGTTTTTATTGAATTCCTCCAACGTCTTTATTTTCGACAACAGTCACCATTCCGTGGTCTTATTATAGCCTTACCAACATTTTATATCAAAATCTAGCGACGTCTTTATTTTCGACAATTGTCACCATTCCGAGGTCTTGCTACAGCCTTGCCATCAGTTTTTATTGAATTCCACCAGCGTCTTTATTTTCGACAACTGTCACCATTCCGAGGTCTTACTATAGCCTTACCAACATTCTCTATCAAAATTTAGCAACGTGTTTATTTTCGACAACTGTCACCATTCCGAGGTCTTATTATAGCCTTGCCTTCAGTTTTTATTGAATTCAACCAGCGTCTTTATTTTCGACAACTGTCACCATTCCGAGGTCTTACTATAGCCTTACCAACATTTTATATCAAAATCTAGCAACGTGTTTATTTTCGACAATTGTCACCATTTGGAGGTCTTACTATAGCCATACCAACATTTTATATCAAAAACTAGCAACGTGTTTATTTTCGACAACTGTCACCATTCCGAGGTCTTACTATAGCCTTGCCATCAGTTTTTATTGAATTCCACCAGCGTCTTTATTTTCGACAACTGTCACCATTCCGAGGTCTTACTATAGCCTTACCAACATTTTATATCAAAATCTAGGAACGTGTTTATTTTCGACAACTGTCACCATTCCGAGGTCTTACTATAGCCTTACCAACATTTTATATCAAAATCTAGCAACGTGTTTATTTTCGACAATTGTCACCATTTGGAGGTCTTACTATAACAGTATCAACATTTTATATCAAAATCTAGCAACGTGTTTATTTTCAACAATTGTCACCATTTGGAGGTCTTACTATAGCCTTGCCTTCAGTTTTTATTGAATTCCACCAACGTCTTTATTTTCGACAACTGTCACCATTCCGAGGTCTTACTATAGCCTTGCCTTCAGTTTTTATTGAATTCCACCAACGTCTTTATTTTCGACAACTGTCACCATTCCGAGGTCTTACTATAGCCTTACCAACATTTTATATCAAAATCTAGCAACGTGTTTATTTTCAACAATTGTCACCATTTGGAGGTCTTACTATAACCTTACCAACATTTTATATCAAAATCTAGCAACGTCTTTATTTTCGACAACTGTCACCATTCCGAGGTCTTACTATAGCCTTGCCTTCAGTTTTTATTGAATTCCTCCAACGTCTTTATTTTCGACAACTGTCACCATTCCGAGGTCTTACTATAGCCTTACCAACATTTTATATCAAAATTTAGCAACGTGTTTATTTTCGACAACTGTCACCATTCCGAGGTCTTATTATAGCCTTGCCTTCAGTTTTTATTGAATTCAACCAGCGTCTTTATTTTCGACAACTGTCACCATTCCGAGGTCTTACTATAGCCTTGCCTTCAGTTTTTATTGAATTCCTCCAACGTCTTTATTTTCGACAACAGTCACCATTCCGTGGTCTTATTATAGCCTTACCAACATTTTATATCAAAATCTAGCAACGTCTTTATTTTCGACAATTGTCACCATTCCGAGGTCTTACTATAGCCTTGCCATCAGTTTTTATTGAATTCCACCAGCGTCTTTATTTTCGACAACTGTCACCATTCCGAGGTCTTACTATAGCCTTGCCAACATTTTATATCAAAATCTAGCGACGTGTTTATTTTCGACAATTGTCACCATTTGGAGGTCTTACTATAGCCTTACCAACATTTTATATCAAAATCTAGCGACGTGTTTATTTTCGACAATTGTCACCATTTGGAGGTCTTACTATAGCCTTACCAACATTTTATATCAAAATCTAGGAACGTGTTTATTTTTGACAACTGTCACCATTTGGAGGTCTTACTATAGCCTTACCAACATTCTATATCAAAATTTAGCAATCTGTTTATTTTCGACAACTGTCACCATTCCGAGGTCTTACTATAGCCTTACCAACATTTTATATCAAAATTTAGCAACGTGTTTTTTTTTTTTCGACAATTGTCACCGTTTGGAGGTCTTACTATATCCATGCCTTCAGTTTTTATTGAATTCCACCAGCGTCTTTATTTTCGACAACTGTCACCATTCCGAGGTCTTACTATAGCCTTACCAACATTTTATATCAAAATCTAGTGACGTGTTTATTTTCGACAATTGTCACCATTTGGAGGTCTTACTATAGCCATACCAACATTTTATATCAAAAACTAGCAACGTGTTTATTTTCGACAACTGTCACCATTTGGAGATCTTATTATAACAGTATCAACATTTTATATCAAAATCTAGCGACGTGTTTATTTTCGACAATTGTCACCATTTGGAGGTCTTACTATAGCCTTACCAACATTTTATATCAAAATCTAGCAACGTCTTTATTTTCGACAATTGTCACCATTCCGAGGTCTTGCTACAGCCTTGCCATCAGTTTTTATTGAATTCCACCAGCGTCTTTATTTTCGACAACTGTCACCATTCCGAGGTCTTACTATAGCCTTACCAACATTTTATATCAAAATCTAGCAACGTGTTTATTTTCGACAATTGTCACCATTTGGAGGTCTTACTATAGCCATACCAACATTTTATATCAAAAACTAGCAACGTGTTTATTTTCGACAACTGTCACCATTCCGAGGTCTTACTATAGCCTTGCCATCAGTTTTTATTGAATTCCACCAGCGTCTTTATTTTCGACAACTTTCACCATTCCGAGGTCTTACTATAGCCTTACCAACATTTTATATCAAAATCTAGGAACGTGTTTATTTTCGACAACTGTCACCATTTGGAGGTTTTACTATAGCCTTACCAACATTTTATATCAAAATCTAGGAACGTGTTTATTTTCGACAACTGTCACCATTTGGAGATCTTATTATAACAGTATCAACATTTTATATCAAAATCTAGCGACGTGTTTATTTTCGACAATTGTCACCATTTGGAGGTCTTACTATAGCCTTTCCAACATTTTATATCAAAATCTAGCAACGTGTTTATTTTCGACAACTGTCACCATTTGGAGGTCTTACTATAGCCTTACCAACATTCTATATCAAAATTTAGCAATCTGTTTATTTTCGACAATTGTCACCATTCCGAGGTCTTACTATAGCCTTACCAACATTTTATATCAAAATCTAGCAACGTGTTTATTTTCGACAACTGTCACCATTCCGAGGTCTTACTATAGCCTTACCAACATTTTATATCAAAATCTAGCGACGTCTTTATTTTCGACAATTGTCACCATTCCGAGGTCTTGCTACAGCCTTGCCATCAGTTTTTATTGAATTCCACCAGCGTCTTTATTTTCGACAACTGTCACCATTCCGAGGTCTTACTATAGCCTTACCAACATTCTCTATCAAAATTTAGCAACGTGTTTATTTTCGACAACTGTCACCATTCCGAGGTCTTATTATAGCCTTGCCTTCAGTTTTTATTGAATTCAACCAGCGTCTTTATTTTCGACAACTGTCACCATTCCGAGGTCTTACTATAGCCTTACCAACATTTTATATCAAAATCTAGCAACGTGTTTATTTTCGACAATTGTCACCATTTGGAGGTCTTACTATAGCCATACCAACATTTTATATCAAAAACTAGCAACGTGTTTATTTTCGACAACTGTCACCATTCCGAGGTCTTACTATAGCCTTGCCATCAGTTTTTATTGAATTCCACCAGCGTCTTTATTTTCGACAACTGTCACCATTCCGAGGTCTTACTATAGCCTTACCAACATTTTATATCAAAATCTAGGAACGTGTTTATTTTCGACAACTGTCACCATTCCGAGGTCTTACTATAGCCTTACCAACATTTTATATCAAAATCTAGCAACGTGTTTATTTTTGACAACTGTCACCATTTGGAGGTCTTACTATAGCCTTACCAACATTTTATATCAAAATCTAGCAACGTCTTTTTTTTCGACAACTGTCACCATTCCGAGGTCTGATTATAGCCTTACCAACATTCTATATCAAAATTTAGCAACGTGTTTTTTTTTTTTTCGACAATTGTCACCGTTTGGAGGTCTTACTATATCCATGCCTTCAGTTTTTATTGAATTCCACCAGCGTCTTTATTTTCGACAACTGTCACCATTCCGAGGTCTTACTATAGCCTTACCAACATTTTATATCAAAATCTAGCAACGTCTTTATTTTAGACAACTGTCACCATTTGGAGGTCTTACTATAGCCTTACCAACATTTTATATCAAAATCTAGCAACGTGTTTATTTTCGACAACTGTCACCATTCCGAGGTCTTATTATAGCCTTGCCTTCAGTTTTTATTGAATTCAACCAGCGTCTTTATTTTCGACAACTGTCACCATTCCGAGGTCTTACTATAGCCTTACCAACATTTTATATCAAAATCTAGCAACGTGTTTATTTTCGACAACTGTCACCATTCCGAGGTCTTACTATAGCCTTGCCTTCAGTTTTTATTGAATTCCACTACTAATGAGGTGATTCTCAATACTTTTGTAGGTAATAGATTACCTCTGCTGAAACAAAATCCTGATTATCAGACATAATCTATATAGAAGTTCAACAAGGAACAATCACTAACTTAGAACTAGTTAATGATATTTGCTTTAGTGAGCCATGGGTGATCTCATGTCTCAGCAGGAGGGAAGGTTCAGATCATCAATAGATTTCTAATATTGTTCTTGATAATGGATCAAATTAAATAAAAATAGAGTTATCACTCTAAATCAGTGGGTTTAGTCAAATAAAAGAACAGACAGAAGAGGTTTTAATTAATACTTGGTAATTAGGAATAAAGTCTCAAAAAAGAGATCCTTTGGGTCTCATAACAATTTGTATCAAAGAGCTGAACTAAAGCCGGTAATGGATCACCAGATGCAGTAGAACCAGACCAGCACCATGTTAATACGCTCAAACTCCAAATGGAGGGATTTCTGCTGAGTCATCACTAAGAACATTCATTTAGTCTAACCTGGTGTGGCGACGATGCAGCTGTCAGCATTCTGTGAGTTTGTCTTTATGTTGGTCTGTCTTGTGTGTTTTTGTTGTTTCTATGTTTAGTTTTATTTTAACCTGCTGCAGAGTTAGTGCTCCACTTCTCCCCACGGTTGGTCGGATGCTTTCTGGAGGAGTGAGGTCATTTCCTGTCGTACAGAATGAGAACAACACTCCTGACAGGGTCTTCGTCCTCACAGCTCTGATGGCTGCTGCTTTTACATTCTACTGAGAGTTTTCTTGCTCTACTGCTCCTGCGATGAAGAAACGCTTGCTGATCTTATTATTTTACTTTATTTTCATTCATTCTTTGTTTGCCAAAGCGTGAGGGAACGTTGGAGGAATCTTGTTTTATCTCATGAGGAATGTAGTTTTGCCGTCTCTTAAACTTTGTCCAATGGCTCTCAGTCCGATTCCTGTGTTTCTGTCTCTCGGAGGACAATTCTCCAGACCACTTGGTCCTTGGAGTCGGGTCCCGGCGTCCCTCTGGCCACCAGCTGAACTGAAAGGTGCACGGGGGAGGGGCCAGTCTGGTCTTTCCTAAAAAGAAATCCTCCAAGTGAACGGTTGCAGGAGGCCGGTTCCCTCTGGGGGTGAGAGGGTGACGGAGTCCCAACAATAGTGAGCAAACAGAGACAGATCCAGGACCAGCTGGGGTGAGGGAGTTCTCTTTAGTGTGAAAGCTCCTCTGGTGTAGAAGGGACGGTGTCGGATCTCCGTCCATACGCTGAGTAAGGTTGCACAGTGCAGGAAAAGTGAATACCAGGTTATTTACAACTGGTTTATAAAGTCACCACATTTCCTCGGTGGTTTCGGTGTCTGGATGTGAAATGATGGTTTGTTTTAATCTAGGAAGAGAGACCGGCGCCTCTCGGTCGGTTGTGCACTTAGAGAAAAAAGAAAAGCGCAAACCAAATGATCCTGTGCGCAAAAACTACAAACAACAACAAACAACAAGCCGGCAGATGTTTACATGAAGTGTTCGGCTGAGAGACGTCATTTCTTTTAGTTTTACCTGTGAAAACTGCACGGATCGTCCTGCTCACCACGGGTCGTCCTGTTCACCACGGGTCGTCCTGCTCACCACGGGTCGTCCTGCTCACCACGGATCGTCCTGCTCACCACGGATCGTCCTGCTCACCACGGGTCGTCCTGTTCACCACGGATCGTCCTGCTCACCACGGGTCGTCCTGCTCACCACGGATACAGAAGAGCAAGTGTTTTTACTTTCGGTTTTGTTCCATCCGTTGTTCAAAACCAGAGAGAGAGAGGGAGGGAGGGGGAGGGGGGGGGGGGGGGGTTGAGAGAGAGAGAAAGAAAATTTACCATAAATAAAAAAAATGAGTTCGTATGCAGGGAAAATTGCAAATTTCTCCACATGCGAGATAAATAAAGGGAGATCTTATCTTAAAATAACTTCGACTGCACGACTTCCGGTTTTGAACCAAACAGTTAAAAAGCTCCTCCATTGAGCCTCATGAGGAGAAATGAGGTGATGAAATAAACAATACAAACAAAAAGATGAGACGCTGTAGTTCTTTTCCTTCATTCTGGCTGATTGTTGTTTTGAATAAAAACCTGCAGCGCCATCTAGTGGACTGAGTCCAGCATCACCTCACAACGACGCGTGTTAGAACTGAGTTCCTGCTCAGCTCAGGAAAACTCAAGAATTTCTTGGAAAAACTTGACAAAATACACTTTTTTATTCTTTTTGAGGGAAAAAAACCTCAAACTTTACGTGAAAAGAAAAACAATTATGAACAAATGAAAGATATAATGAACATTATTGAACGTGTGTTCATGGATGATAAGTTCATGCCGGTTTTACACAATAACTGAAAACGTATCGTTTCAGAAAAGTAAACACGTCGGGGCCACTAGTTGGCGCTGTTGTCTGTTTGTGAGGTGGAGTTAGAACGTTTTCCATAAGTTGCGCATTCCTTTGTTTCCAAACTGACATGGAGATACAGATTCCAAACATTTCAATCTGTTTGAAGTTTCTCTACGAGCGTGGCGTCTCCGCCCGCTGACACCTCATCACTGCTCCCCGCCGCCGCCGTCCTCCCAGAACCCGGCGGGAGCAGAGACTGAGTGAGGGGCGGGGGTGTGGCCGAGCCCCCCGGTAGCACCTGCTGGCGGAGGCCGAGGCTGGCGTGGACGCGGCGTGGCGGCGAGGTCCTGCGAGGTGGCGTTGAGTAGGCCGGTGAGCCCGGTGTGTTCGGGTCGAGCCGCGGCGCCGGAGTACATCTTGTTGGGACGACCCAGAAGCGTGCGACCTGCGAGAGTTTAGACAAGTAGGTTAGCGTTCCACTGAGTCCGTCACCGTCACCGTCACCGCTGCCGCCAACTTCACTTCCTGTAAGTAAGGCCCCGTTTCCATGGCAACGACTTCAGCCCACTGGCCAGTAAACAAACAGCCAGAACTAGGGGTGGGAATTGATAAGATCTGATCAATATCAGTACCATTGTCAATTCTGCTTTTCAATCCAGTTCCTTATCACTTCTCCTAACGATTCCTGAGTTTTAGTTTGAGGGAAAAAAGTAGTTCTCCAGTCTCCTGCACCAAAAGGAACTATTTTATTTTTTCCAAACATGAAACTTGGATTATAATTTTTCCCTTTAAAAAGAACAGTCGAAGGTGTATTTGCCTTCATTGCCCCCTGGAATTTACTCTTTTTCTAATGTTGCACTGTTGACAAGTTAGCGCTCTCTGGGAGGCGGAGCCTGGAGAGGAATGAGGAAGTGACGTAGGAGGAGGAACACGTTCTCTCGGTCTGCAGGGAGTGCTGTGTTTTCATCGAATTGTCCCTCCTGTCTCCTTCTCTGTCCACGTCTCCTTCACCTGGAAGTGTTTTGTGTGGCGGCCATGATGAGGACGGTCTGAGTTCTCCACAAGCAAAGGAAAGGAGGCTCGTTGCTTCCTTTAGAACCTCCTTTAGCCTAGGAACCACTGGAACCACTGGAGCCACAGGTGATGGAGGCCGGGGGTGTAGCTCAGGAGGAGGTGATGGAGGCCGGGGGTGTAGCTCAGGGCGTCATGGTGCAGGTTGTTCTGACTATCGGAGTAAACCAGAGTACCGGAGGAGAACCAGCACACAGAGAGAACATGAAGACTCCTGCCGGGATTTGTTTTGTTTTAACTGGACCTTGTGGCTGTGAGGCGAGAGGCTGTGGACTCTGTGGATTCAGGACCTGGTGAGAGGAACATGTATTACCGGATCCTATTATTTAGTCCTTTATCGTCTCCCACTTTAGACCTTCTTCCTCACCATGTGTTCTCCTGATTGAAGGAGGTCTGCGTCGCAACGTGACTTGACGTCGTGCTGGGAAATGAATCCTTAAGAAGAATCGATCACATACAAGGCGTACGATTCCCATGGAATTGATCAATTGGAACCGGTTCTAAGTCAGAACCGGTTTTCAATTCCCATCCCTAGTTCGGGTTAGCTTCCTAACAAAGTTTGTTCGACTGACCTGAAATTTGGTGTGTGGCCTTATGGGGGCGCTACGATTACGGTACACTAGCTAATTAGCTGGATCCCGCCAACTTTTGACTACGCCTTACGGTTAGGATGCTAACAAAGTTTGTTCGATTGAGCTGATATTTGGGGGGTGGCTTGATGTGGTCGCTAGGATTACCGATCACAAGCTTACGGGTCAGAGATGTCCGACGGGCCGGCGTCCGGCAAGGGTCGAGGTCCCGACCAACGCTGCTTGCAGCTTTAATTTAAGTTTGAAACTCCACGTTTTTACTGTTACAGTTTTTGATGCTGGAACTTTAGGTGTTTAAAACAAGTGGGACCAAAGTGCTGTACTTAACTAGACATAGGAATCTTAAAGTGCTTTATGAACAGTGTTGTCACGATACCAACATTTTGGTATCGATACTGACACCACCATGTACTTTGATACTTTCGATACTTTTCCAAATAAAAAGAACACAAAAAATGTCATTAGATCCAGCCTGTCTTAAGTAGACTAATGTCTTTAAATGATATATTACTATGTAGTAATCTTTATAATATTAAATGGCTAAAATGTAATATTTTTATATTTTATTCTTTTATATTATTATATTATATTTATAATACTAATATTTATAATTGCTTACATACACAAACCGAAGTGCACAAAAAAACAGAAAGGAAAAGAAAAGAAACCAGAGTGCTGTTTTCCGCACTTTTGATTGTCCAAAACATCTAAAACAAGTCAGAAAGTGGAATAGCCCGCTGACGCTTCCCCCACAGAGAGACTGACTCTCCTCAGTGCAAATTACAACACCGTGACGCTCTGCAAAAAAAGATACCCGTACCAACCAGGCCCAGTATAGTATCGTTTTAAAGGCGCAGTACCGGTATACCAATACAGCACCGGTATACCAATACAGCACCGGTATACCGAACAACCCTATGTATGAATAAAGGTGACTTAACTTGACTTCTGCTTAATTTATGTGAGATTTTTTTTTTATTATTATTATTATTTTTTTATTTTTTTTTTCTTCTCTGGCTCTCAACGAAGGCGGTCGCATTTCCTCCCTCTCCGTTCCCTTATCTCTCCCTGCTTGCTGCTTGCTGCTGCCCTCTGTCCCGTGTGTCTCTCGTCAAATCTAATAAGAGCCTCTCTCTCATCTCTATCCGAACCCAAACCAACCATGGATTTGATCAGCTGGTCTCTGAATGCAATCGACAAAATCTTCTTCACTGGAAAAGCGGGCACAGGAGAGCCCTCATGTCCTGACGGAACTCATTATGCCGGGTACACTCTCGACTCCTGGTCGACGTGGAGGTTAGTGTGCCTGTCGATCTTTTCCGTGGAGGACGTGGAAGACGTCTACATATTTGGATTTATGATATTAGGTATGCTGCTGATTGGAGCGAGCAGCTACCTAACCTATCGCAAAGTTGACAAAATGCTGGCAGCTGCATTGGGAAGGATGTCAGTGATCACTGAAGGACTGAACAGGGCTCTGAACACTCAGACTCATACGATAAACGACCTCAGAAGCAGGCAGGATGCCACTTCTGGACGTTTGCATGAAATGGATTCCAACTTGGAGAAGCTGGGCGCCCTGAGGGGACGCTAAAATAAAGAAACGGCCACAAATTTGGATTTAAACTCGCTGGAGACCAGAGACTTGTACCCAGGGTGCTACAAAACAAGACACCCTGACCTCAAAACATCTCTAATCTTCATTGGATTCCCATGACAACCAGAGGTTGTTTACATTCTCTCCTAGGATAAAGATGCAACAAAGGCTCTGCCCCCACCTTGCCCTTATCTTCACACCCTTCCCCCCGAGGAACTATCTCTGACCAGAACTTATCCGAGGTCGTCTCACATCATCAGAGGCCGGACTGACTGGAAGGAGGAATAACTCAGAACTGTCCCCGCCTCCGCTGGCACCCCCCCCCTCCCCCCCCCCCCAAGCGGTTGAGGGTCTCTTCGCCGTCGTGCCCATACTGGCTGCGTAGAGCAAATGGGAGGCTCATGATCGACTGGGGGCAACCTCTCTCCTGCAAACCCCCTCCCTCCCACCCACCCCACCCCGTGGAATCCTATGTGCTCTGTCTTGTGATATGTACTATGTTGTAATATGCTGGATGCTAAATGTGCTGAGGTGTTTTTTTTTCTTATATTCCAGACTTTACTCTAAGGAGTACTGTCTGCAATGTGACTTCTTTTTTCTCCTCCCTCTCCCAATGTTGTCTTCTTCTTTCCATCTGTGCTTGAAGTAATTTCGTTGTACTGAAAAGTAGAATGACAATAAAATGAATCTTGAATCTTGAATCTTGAATTGCTGGTTGGAACAGTCAGTGCTGGGATTCCCAGCCTTCCTTCCCTGTTTCATTTAAAGTTCTGCTTCTCATTCCAACCAGGAAGAAGAACTTCACTCATTTAATAAGACTGATGTTTAGTTTAAGATCCTAACTTCAGCTGGAGCCCCGACTCTCTGATTAAGTAACGGTAATATTCATTGATTAATAGTTTGAACAGTTTAAATCAGTTTCAATGATTTTAACACTTTCAGTAATTTAATACACTTAAGAGTTGTTGGCTAATGAATGCAGGTTTATTGCTGGAATAACCCGCATTGCTTTTAAATCATTTTAGTGTCTAATTACTCGCAGTATTATTGATTGATTTAATACTCAGTTAATTTAATCACAACTTGAATTGCCTCTAAAGCTATTGGTCGGTGACTTCATTGTTGATATATAATTAGTATTTCTTATTAATTAATATATTAATCAATTTATTTAATTAATAATCAAGATTGTTTTTAATCATTTTTCTGTGGTTTTCTTGCATCTCAGCATCTAATTATCCAGAATTATTAATTAATAAATCACGAGTTTATTCAGTTGATAATCCAAACTGCCTTTAATTCATTTTCAATGTTTTGGCACATTCAAGTAATTCATTGTATTAATTAGTAAACCACGACTTTATTTAATTCCAACTCCTTCTTGATTACTTCTGATTGTTACTAAATAAATAACACAATTAGTTTAATTAACAATCTATCCTAAATGACTTGTAGATCACCCTCGGTGATTCATTCCACTGAAGTAGTTTAACCTCCCTTCAACTATTAATTTATAAATCCCAGATTTGTTTAATTGATAACTTGAATCATAAATTACTTCCTGTAATTTAGCCGTCACTGGTAATCAAGTACTGTTGATCATTGATTGGTCAATAACCATTTGTGACTCCGAGCAGTTTGAGTTCTTCCCAGGTTGCTTCAGCGAGTCGCCTCCTGTGGCTCCACAGATGCTTCGGTAGTTCACACCAGTGACCCGTGGTTGTTAACCAAGGAGTGACCGGTCACTCCTATTGACCAGTCACTCCTATTGACCAGTTACTCCTACTGACCAGTCACTCTTATTGACCAGTCACTCCTATTGACCACTTACTCCTACTGACCAGTCACTCCTATTGACAGGTCACTCCTATTGACCAGTCACTCTATTGACCGCCTCCTCCTGCACACACCCTGCACCTCCTCCTCCGCCTCCTCCTGCACATATCCTACGCCTCATCCAGCGCCTCCTTCTGCACCTCCTCCTGCACCTCCTCCTGCGCCTCTTCACGCACACATCCTGCCAGTCACCTGCACCTCCTCCTGTAACTCCTTCTGCACCTCCTCCTCCGCCTCCTCCTGCACACATCCTACGCCTCATCCTACGCCTCCTTCTGCACCTCCTCCTGCACCTTCTCCTGCACCTTCTCCTGCGCCTCTTCTTGCACACATCCTGCCAGTCACCTGCACCTCCTCCTGTAACTCCTTCTGCACCTCCTCCTCCGCCTCCTCCTGCACACATCCTACGCCTCATCCAGCACCTCCTTCTGCGCCTCCTTATGCACCTCCTCCTGCTCCTCCTCCTGCACCTCCTCCTGCGCCTCTTCCTGCACACATCCTGTCAGTCACCTGCACCTCCTCCTGTAACTCCTTCTGTGCCTCCTCCTCCGCCTCCTCCTGCACACATTCTGCGCCTCCTCCTGCACACATCATATGCCTCATCCTGCGCTTCCTATTGCACCTCCTTCTGCACCTCCTTCTGCACCTCCTTCTGCACCTCCTCCACCCCTCCTCCTCTTCATCTCCCTCCTCCTACACCCCTTCCTCCTCTTCGTTCACACATCCTGCGCCTCATCCTGCGCCTCCTTCTGCGCCTCCTCTTGCACCTTCTCATGCGCCTCTTCCTGCATACATCCTTGATCTCATCCTGCGCCTCCTCGTGCAACTCCTCCAGCGCAATCCTGTGCCTCCTCTTGCACTCCCTCCTGCGCCTCCTCCTGTGCCTTCTCCTGCACCTCCTCCTGTGCCTCCTCTTGCACCCCTTCCTGCAAACTTCCTGCGCCTCCTCCTGCACACATTCTGCACCTCCTCCTGCACCTCCTCCTTCACACATCCTGCACCTCCTCCTGCGCCTTCTCCTGCACCTCCTTTTGTGCCTCTTCCTCCACCCCCCTCCTCTTCCTACACACATCCTACGCCTCCTCCTGCACACATCCTACGCCTCATCCTGCGCCTCCTTCTGCACCTCTTCCTGCGCCTCCTCCTGCACACATCCCGCTCCTCCTCCTGCACACATCCTGCACCTTCTCCTGCACCTCCTCCCGTGCCTCCTCATCCACGCCTCCTCCTGCACCTCCTCATGCACACATCCCGCGCCTCCTCCTGCACACATCCTGCGCCTACTCCTGCACCTCCTTCTACGCCTCATCCTGTGCCTCTTCCTGCATACATCCTATGCCTCATCGTGAACCTCCTTCTGCACCTCCTTTTTACCTCCTCCTGCAAATCCTCCTGCACCTCCTCCCGCACAATGCTGCGCCTCCTCCTGCTCACATCCTGCACCTCCTCCTGCACACATCCTGCAGCTCCTACTGCACACATCTTGCACTTCCTCCTCCACCTCTTCCTGCTCCTCCTCGTGCACCTCCTCCAGCACAATCCTGTGCTTCCTCTTGCACACATCCTGTGCTTCTTCCTGCACCTCCTCCTGCACACATACATACATACATACATACATACATACAATCAATAAATTCATACAGTTGAAAACATAAACTTCTTGACCTACTTGTGGGGGTCACTTCTTTTATTTTAAGAATTGACAGAACTATTTGATAATATCACATCCAAACTGTAAAAACATTGTTGAATATGTTTGTTTCTTTAAGAAACTCAGACCAACTTGTTACTACAGAGTTTTAGTTCCACTCATGAGAAAATAAAATAAGAGTTAGCTTGTTTTACTGCATTTTGATAAAAAGTCAGAATACAATGTTAAGATATCTTGAGACGCTGAGATCAAAGGAGATTTATTCAAAAGAGAAAGCAGCTTTATTCAGCCCCTTCAGCATTCACACTTGAATTTTCTTCTGGAAACACAAACCTCTAGTTACAGCAGACTTCCTGTTTGATGGCGAATATTGAAGTTTGAGGTGTGGAAACAAAAGCAAATTGTGGACTTCCTGTAGGGTTTAGGTGAGGGGTGTCAACACGTGATTTTTAGATCTTGATGAGACGAACAAGTGAGTTTTGGTTTGATCTCTACGACATTCCTAATGGCCGTGGTGTTTGGTTTTCTGAAGTATTTGAATAAGAGGCGACAGGCAGCAGGATTCGACATTGCGATATTTGAAAGCAAATAAAATCCAAACCACTCGAGTAACTACAAAGTTGTATAGAGTTTTGAGCAGAAGCGTCTCCTCTGTCAGTTAATAGTGTTTTGAAGCCGATATGATGTTCACCTTCAGAGGAGGTAGTGTTTGAGGGAGAGCCAGATTAAATTTGGGGTGTCAATCTTATTTTGAAAGGCAAATCGAAAGGCAAATTGTGGACTTCCTTTTGGACTTAGGTCAGGGTGTCATTGTGTGATATTTAGGTGTTGATGAGATGATCAAATGAGTTTTAGTTTGATTTCTCTGCGACATTCCTAGAGAGATCACACCATGGTGGTCATTAGTCATTTTAGTGACTGTAGGTGGCGCTAGAGAGCATATTTTGGCACTTTGTGGGTTAATATTTTATATTTTCTTATAGACTGCACCAGTCCTGATGAGTGTGTCAAATTAGATGAACAAGTTTAGGTCAAATTTGGGTTCAATATGGTCAGGAGAAGAAAGAAAGAAAGAAAGAAACACTACAGATGCAATAGGGTCCTCGCCTCCAGGCAGCTTCCCTTTTGGGCTCGGTCCCTAAAAAAAAGCTGCACAGAACCCAGTGTCCAGTGATGAGGTTCTAGAAAGGGAACCACCAATGGACTCCAGAGTCTTACTGTGTAACTTTTATGTTCACATTGACAACAGCTGGAATGGCTGGAAGGGGCCGTTCCCAGTCTGAACCTCATGGTTTTCAATAACTAAACTAAAAGGCTTTGCTCTCCCTGTCGGGGAATTGAACCCCGGCCCCCCACGTGATAGGCAGGGATACTCTCCACTATATTAACAAGGAGATGAGTTCAGCCACTGTCTAAGTCTCTCAGGGGCGGAGCCAAACTCTGTACATACGCTTGTGTAACCACAGCGGAGTGTCACTCCAACTGTGGGGGAGGGGCTCACGCAGCACAGCAGTTGGATCACATGACCTCTCTTGGTGGGAATCTGCTGCTATGTGAGCATTGGTGGTTCAGTGGTAGAATGCTCGCCTGCCACGTGGGAGGCCCGGGTTCAATTCCCGGCCAATGCAACAGCCCTTTTCTGAACCGTACTTTGAAGAGGTAACATAAATATCACTGTAACGAACAGGCGCTTTGTTCCGCATGGATGGATGATGGATGTAATATACAGACATGACTTATGTTCACTCTGGAGGTGAGGACTGATGTTCTCCTCCACAGAGAGAAGCTGCTGGTAGCTCACTCTCGATATTCCTCTGGAGGTGAGGGGGGGACTCCTGTTCTCACTTTCATTGTCACTTTAATTTGAAAAAAACATATATTCTATTTTCCCTCCTGGGGGTCGTTTGGAGGGTCATAATTTATTTACACATGTTATAGATAATATCAAAGTAAGTGGTGTATTAGTCAATGATATCAGTGATTTCATGTCTGTTTGTTTTAGTTTTTTTACTATTTACAATAAAAACCACAGAAACATTAAAACAGACAACAGATAGATGTCAACACAAATGAGTCAGAACAGAGCAATCCCTGGAAAAAACTAGTTATTGAGGTACAATCAGATGACTGGGAACTCATTTATAAATACAAGAAAAAGTGAAATATAAAGATGTTTAATGGATGACAAAGGGCTTAAAAAATGCGTCCAAGGAGAAGAATACATGACATAGAGAATCCAATAAATGTAGAACGAAGGAGATGGAAAATAAATACAAGAAATGTAAAACAAAGTTCACTCATATGATGAGAAAATGTAAGAAGAATTATTTTAAGAAAGTACCAGAAAACAATAAAGACCATGTCAGCAGTACATAGAAGGTTCTACATAGTATTATTTAACAGGCTTCCAGTAAGGATACTGTTATTGAAAACAGACACACTTCACAAACTACAGACCCACAATTCTCCCAAAAAAAAAAAAAGAAAAACTCTTCAACGAGATACGAGATACATTCAGAGAAATGAACTCTAATTCATTAAATCTAGGTCAAACCAAAATCATGATATTTGGAAAATATGAAATAAATAAACAGGTAAAGGTTCAAGTAGAGGGTGTAAATAGAGAAAAGGTGATTGAAGACAAATTTCTTGAAAAATGTAAGGATGAGTACGAGCACATTACAACTCTACAAAGCTGATTTCCTTTGATCTGAGCGTCTCCATGGCTCCAGTGCTGATCTCCTATCAGATCAAAGGAGATCAGTGCCTTTTGCCATGGAGATGCTCAGATCCAAGATTTCCTCCGGCTTTGATCTCCGTTGATCTCCATCCGGTGCCTCTCCCATCCACTTTGTGATGAAAGGCTCATTATTGTTCTTTTTCACAACCTTGGTGATGACGTCATCATTAGATTCAGGTATGCTGAAGCAGGCAGAGAACTAAAACATGCAGGACACCAGCACTCTCTGACCCAGTTTGGACACCCTGTCGTAGACCATCAAGAGACAGCTTAGTTTTATCCTACTGATGACGTGTTGCTGCAATAGTCATCTTGCTCAGTTTCAAGTTTTTTCCCACAGACATCAGAGCACTCTGTAACAGGATTTGACAGATAGTGACGGGGCGCGGCCAGCAGGGGGCAGCAGCGAGGCTGACTTGCTCTTTGACCGTGTGACTGTGGTGACCAAATCCAGGGGGCGTATTACATTGGTTATTGATGTAGCTTAAAGAGGTGGAACAGATTAAACATTCAGATGAAACAATCAGCAAATAAAAGTCAAATGAAGAAAACGTACAAGGGCTTATTAGTCAATGATATCAGTGATTTCATGTCTGTTTGTTTTTTTACTATTTCCAATAAAAACCACAGAAAGATTAAAAGAGACAACAGATGGATATCATTACAAATGAGTCAGAAGAGAGGAATCCCTGGATAAACTAGTTATTGAGGTACAATCGAATGACTGGGAACTCATTTATAAAGGAAAAGACGCCCTGTCACTATGAGTGTACAATCAAACAATACAAGAGAAAGTGAAATATGGATCTGGACTCTGGGAGCAGTGGGCGGAGCGCGGCTCACTTCACCAAACAGAAACGAGGGACGGCCGGATTGACCGCTGTGTCGGACAGCTGTGAGCTATAAAGGGTCACCTGATGGGAGGAACCTCCAGAGGTGTCAGATCACTAAGGCGGTCCACAAGTGATACGACTGGTCAATAGGAGTGACTGGTCAATAGGAGTGACTGGTCACTCCTTGGTTAACAACCGCGGGTCACTGGTGTGAACTACCGAAGCATCTGTGGAGCCACAGGAGGCGACTCGCTGAAGCAACCTGGGAAGAACTCAAACTGCTCGGAGTCACAAATGGTTATTGACCAATCAATGATCAACAGTACTTGATTACCAGTGATGGCTAAATTACAGGAAGTAATTTATGATTCAGGTTATCAATGAAACAAATCTGGGATTTATAAATTAATAGTTGAAGGGAGGTTAAACTACTTCAGTGGAATGAATCACCGAGGGTGATCTACAAGTCATTTAGGATAGATTGTTAATTAAACTAATTGTGTTATTTATTTAGTAACAATCAGAAGTAATCAAGAAGGAGTTGGAATTAAGTAAAGTCGTGGTTTACTAATTAATACAATGAATTACTTGAATGTGCCAAACCATTGAAAATGAATTAAAGGCAGTTTAGATTATCAACTGAACAAACTTGTGATTTATTAATTAATAATTCTGGATAATTAGATGCTGAGATGCAAGAAAACCACTGAAAAATTATTAAAAACAATCTTGATTATTAATTAAATAAATGTATTAATTTATTAATTAATAAGAAATACTAATTATATATCTGCAATGAAGTCACCGACCAATAGCTTTAGAGGCAATTCAAGTTGTGATTAAATTAACTGAGTATTAAATCAATCAATAATACTGCGAGTAATTAGACACCAAAATGATTTAAAAGCAATGCGGGTTATTCCAGCAATAAACCTGCATTCATTAGCCAACAACTCTTAAGTGTATTAAATTACTGAAAGTGTTAAAATCATTGAAACTGATTTAAACTGTTCAAACTATTAATCAATGAATATTACCGTTACTTAATCGGAGAGTCGGGGCTCCAGCTGAAGTTAGGATCTTAAACTAAACATCAGTCTTATTAAATGAGTGAAGTTCTTCTTCCTGGTTGGAATGAGAAGCAGAACTTTAAATGAAACAGGGAAGGAAGGCTGGGAATCCCAGCACTGACTGTTCCAACCAGCAATCGTCACAGAAAAACACCAAAACCACCAAGAATCCTTCAATTCAACTACTAAGTGTTTATTAACAAACGTCTAGTCCTAAATCATCAATCTACCAATCACATCTGATCAATAAACATCAAGTCACATCTCATCAAACAACACAATACAAAACAAAAGCCAGCAAAGAAAGTGTGTGTGTGTGAGTGTGTGTGTGTGTGTGTGTGTGTGTGTGTGTGTGTGTGTGTGTGTGTGTGTGTGTGTGTGTGTGTGTGTGTGTGTGTGTGTGTGTGTGTGTGTGTGTGTGAAAGAGAGAAGGGAACGAGTGTGTGTGACTTTGTGGGGAATGAGTGTAATGACCACAAATGTCCACCAGAGGGAGGTAGACGTCAGCGGTCCCGTGCAATAAACCCAGGCGGTCAGATGGCGCCAGACGGCACAGTGACTCAGAGTGGGTAATGGGTGTAATTGCCCAGACGGTCACTAGAGGCGTTTGGCGCGCTCTGCCTGGGATAGCGTGACGTCACTGGGCTCCGTGCACAACTCGTTAGACCTGCTGGAGCACCGGGCTTCACGTCGATGAGAAATCCGAGCGGCAGTGAACTACACATGTTCCCAGGGACGGAGTGAAAAGAGGTGATCGGGAAGAGCTGAGAGAGAGAGAGAGAGAGCGAGAGAGAGAGAGAGAGAGAGAGAGAGAGAGAGAGAGAAGTCTATTATATTAGAAAAATATATATATACATATATATATATATATATATATATATATATATATATATATATATATATTCTTTTTCTAATATTTCAACTAATTACAATATTTTATACCAGTTCTGTTATATTGTTCTTTGGAAAATTGTGCATAAGGTCAAACTCCTGTTTTTGTCTGTTATTGAAATGTTCTTCATTACATTGTTGGTTCTTTAAAATGTGACCTCCATTGTACTTCCTGTTAAGATTTTATTACATTTAAATAAATAAATAACTGATCCAGCTTCACTGGTGTTTCTTTATAATTTAAGAAAACCTAATTCATTCTCAATTATGTCTTTTTGGGTTAAACCAAATGAAAAATAATAGAATTACTGCAACACAAATAATCAGTTGAAAATCTCTTTAATTGAATTTAATGGCACTAAAGCAAATAAATTAGCTGAGGTATATGCGATTGGTTTGTTTTGGTAAAATATGAAAACATTGAGTTGGAGGAGTTTTTAGATTGTTGTGCAGAAACAAACTCAAACTGAGTCGGAGCTCAGAAGCTTTATTAGATGGAAAAACTGCCCAAATCCAGTGGAGTTAATCCAATGAGGTGTTTTTGTTGAGTGCAGTCTGTTGTCCTCGTCAGGCAGGTTGTCCTCATTAAGGGGAGCTAACAGTTAAATATGTGTCCCCCCAGCAGGGGGCAGGTGGTGCAGTGGACAACATGTCTGACAGAGTGTGGTGCTACTAACACCAAGGTCCTGGGTTCAAGCTCTGGAATGAAAGAGGGATTATTTAGAGATTACTTTAAAACCTCTGCTGCTGAAGCTCAGATGTACGGATGACAGCAGGTAATGCAACACTAAGAGTGAGCAGAAGGAGGCGCTGTGGCTGAACTGATCACAGTACCTGTCTAGTAAACAGGAGGTCCTGGGTTCAAATCCCGGCAGTAACAACGTTACATTTGGAAAGTGACTGTAGGTCTTTATGTGAAGACAAGTGGACAGTTTGTCTCTCTGGATTTCAAATCGTCTGTCTAAAGTCAGAGTGTCAGTGTGAGAAAGAATTTGTCAATCTAAATCTGCAGAAGTCATCTTGTGTTTTTTCTGTAATTAGATATTGAAATGTGTAGAAAATCTGCTCCTCTGTATTAGAACTTGTACATGTAATAAGATTAGTCAGTCATACAAAGAGTTATCAATACATACGAAGATATTTTTGGAGTTGAAAAGTTTGTTTTCATCTTCAAATGATGAAAATACAAACAACTCACCAGTTTCCAGAGGAGCACTTTCACTATCGTCTGTTTGTTTCCACGTGACTTTTGCTCCAGTTGTGTCATGACAGGATTGATAAAGAGCATTACAGTAATCAATTAGTGAGCTGATAGAGCAGGAATTGTCCTTTCAAGGTGGCTGTGATTTAAAAAAGGCTTTACTTTGGTTCTAATGTAGAGTTGATTAAAACAAACTGCTCTGGTTTCCACACTCAGTTTCCACACTCAGTATCTGCTGGTACCTCATGGTACAGTTCAGGTTCTCATGTGTTTTTACTGACTAAAGTTGTGGAGTGTACCAAAAGTACCGTAGCCAAGCGTCAGCCCTCTGTTGTGGTAGCGAGCACGTCGGTACGATTCCATAAGGAGGAGCTACAATGCAGCGTCTGGATCCTGCCAACAACACTGCTCAATACTTTAATGTTCCACAAAGACTCTTCTTCAGTCTGATGGATTCATTTAGATGTACTTCATTCTCCTCAAATGTATATGTCTGACCTATTCATGTTCTTCTCATCTCAGAACGCCAAGGTCCTGGGTTCAATTCCCAAACTGGCCATAGAACTGACTGCTAACAAGTAAATGTGTAGAGTTCAGTCGTCTCAGCTCTGTAATGAAAGACTGAGTCATTTCTTTAAATGAGGAACTTATTAGAAAGAAACTTGTGGACATTGAACAGTGTGAGAGTCCAAACTCCTTTGTGGTCACGTCTTGTTCCTCCTGCAGTTTCAATGTCTTCAGGACATTCAGGTCATGCAGTGAAAAGAGACGATGACTTTGGAAGACATCTTTGTCTTCTTTCTTTAACCTGCTCCGACCAAGACAACAACAATCAGCAGAGAGACCAAACAACAACAGGAAGAGCAAAACTACAGGTCAACTTAGAGAAAGAGTCCTGGGAAAAGACATCCCATAATGCCTTGCACTGTCCCACCTGACAGCATCAGCAGCGTCCCACAGCCGTCACCACAATACAAACATCTTGGTGGAAGTTTTCAAGGATCCAGACAAAATGTGGCAGCAGATTTGAACCTTCAAGCAGATTGACTCATGTGGCAGGATGTGGAGGACACAATGTCAAAGTCAACATCAAATCCATAAAGGAGCTAAAACCAGGATCAGAGGTTGAGACAATAGAGACGTGTGTATAAATGGATGAACTGTCCACCTTTTGACATTATTGAACACACCTGACACTTTATCAAGGAAGTGAGTTTGTCAGTGTTTGGTTGAAATGTTGGAGTCATGGGACCATGTGGCCTAATGGATAAGGCGTCTGACTTTGGATCAGAAGGTTGAGGGTTCAAGTCCCTTCGTGGTTAAAATTATCCATCATGTAGTTTGTAAAGTACCATTAGAGAGTCTCATCATGGTTTCACCACCTTTACTAGACTTCTGCTGGAAAAGCTGCTTCTGCTAACGTCACAGATGAAATTACTCAACAGCCATTGTGTCCAAAACTTGATCCTCTGATAGCATCTTAAGTTTACATGGACTGACTTTCAGTCGTCGCTCAGTCCTCATTGTCCTTTTACATCGTCTGCTGTCCCTCCTTTTTCCTCCTCGCCTGCTGCTCCTGTTGCTCATTGGTTGGTTGGTTGCTGCTTGGCTTTGGTGAGTGTGTCTGTTGCCTTCAGGGGCAATGGGAAATAAAACCACAACATGAAAGAAACACTAGACCAACCATTTGTAGGAGGAGGTCATGGTAATCCCAAGGTCACATCCAGGAATGCCAGGACGAATAGTGAATAGTGAAATAGAATTTTTTTTTATTGAAGTGGATTGATGTTCACTTTAATTTGAAAACAAAAAATTGCTCAATCCACACTCTCTCTGTTCTGCCTTCTGTCTCTGTTTCCATTATTAATCCTACTAATTGATCAGTTGTGTCATTACAGGCTGTCACTGTCACAGTGTCCAATGTAGGATTTGCTTTGTTTTTTATATGTTGATTGTTCAGGTGTGAGACTTTATTTTTATTTTTGGAATAAAAGCTGTTGATCCAGTCTGTTTTTAGCAGCGACCATATTCAGTTCAGATCCACATCAGAATCTTAACGTGATTTGTTAACAAGTGAAAGAGCCAATAGGTTGTAAGGGCCCATGACTCCACCCCTCTGATATGTGACACTTCATGCAAATAGTTAAAACACGTACATACATAATACATAACACATAATACATACATACATACATACATACATACATACATACATACATACATACATACATACATACATACATACATACATACATACATACATACATACATACATACATACATACATACATACATAAAAAACAATAAATAAATGCAGCAGATGAAAACATAACCTAACTTGGTTGGTGAAGTTAATAAATAATAATTTTGTCAAGATCAAAGTGAAGATCGAAGTAAAAGAACTTTGATCGTTTCCATTCTTTTATGACATCACTATGACATCACCAAACAGAGTCAGCAGATAGAACCATCAGGGTATCATACTTCATAGCCTCCCTGGGAAAGTTCTGGAAGACATAGTACTCCACCAAGGTTGTGTCTTGTCAGCCCTTCTGTTTGTGATTTTCATGGACAGGGTGTCGAGGTGCAGCTGAGGCAAGAGGAGACAAAAACTCAGGGAGGCTGACAGTAAGGTAAGGCTCTATACTTTCTATTTCATTGGACTTACACTTTCTTACAGGTCTGTGCTCTCTCTCTCTCTCTCTCCCTCTCCCTCTCTCTCTCTCTCTCTCTCTCTCTCTCTCTCTCTCTCTCTCTCTCAGCCTGCTGGTCACTTCATAAGAACAACCAGTCCATCAAAGAAAATTACTTCTTTATCACATCACAGCTGAAGCTCCAGACATTAACCGACATTTTACTGTGTTAATGTGACGTGTATGTCTGTGTGGCCGTGATCGTATAGTGGTTAGTACTCTGCGTTGTGGCCGCAGCAACCCCGGTTCAAATCCGGGTCGCGGCAGTGGCTCCTAAAGTGTTGATGTTGGCGTCACTCATGAAGCTGCTCTATCATCAACTTGTACACTGAAGGAATCTCAAGAAGATTCTAAATCTTTTAAAATCTACCATCAGTATGTCTCTCTCTCTCTCATAGTTTATCTAGAATAAAATAGTTACTCACTATCTATCATATGTTGTTGTTTCTGTTCATATTTATTTATGTTCTTAAATTCTATTAACATTTCAGTACAAATATTTGGGGTCCATATATTCTGCTGTGCAAAATGGACCTCGGGGTTCAGATTCTATGAGGGTCCTTTTACAATCTTACACCGGCACTGAGCCTCGATGGAGCCTTGGCCAAATGAAGCCTCATCAACCATTTTCTTTATTTTCTGACTCCACCAGATGGCGCTGTTGGTTTGAAGATAGAGGCTGAAAGATTGGCAATGAAGTGTGTTTTCAAATATTTGTTGAACAAACAGCGCCATCTAGCGCCATCTGCTTGTATGGGAGACTGCCTGAGAATAGCAGGTGCTGTGAGCTTTTAATCCCCCTGGCTAGAGGGCGCTCTTCTTCCTCTTTTTCAACTCAAACTTTCACAAACACATCAATGTTGGTAAACTCTGTGTGACCTGAGGCCTGAGGAACCTACGAAGCTGGATTTTCTCTTATCGAGATAACTTCAGGATTAACTCTGGTTTTCAGTACTATGATGCTCGGTCACTTCTCACCAGGATAACTCACCTGGTAACTTACCCTGAAAATCTAACCTGCTCCGGAACAGGTTATGTTCTGGATAAGATGTCAAAGCTCCGCCTCCTGACCAATCAGATCTCTTGGAAAATGACCGCCCATTCTTAAATGATGGTGATTGGTGGGCAGGTTCAGCACTGAGCTGCAGCAGAGAGATGATAAAGTAATTTAGAGATCTTATTCACATAATAAAATAAATCCTGGTCTCTGAGGCTTTGAAGGATGTTTTTGTTCTTGACTTGTTCCAAGTCTGTTTATCTCCTCGAGGGTTGATCTGGAATAATGAGCTTAATGATCACACCTGACAGAACTGCAGAACCATGAAATTATGGAACCAGAACTACTCCTGTTGTCACGGTGATGAATTAATATTCCAACATAAAACACTCTAACAAGAGAAATTCAGCCTCAAAACAACTGGATGGAAAATCTAAACTAAAAGAAGATCAGTGAGGAAGTTCAGCCCGACACGTTTCTGCTGGAATAAAGTGAAACTGAGTGATCACAGTGCTGTCTGTTTATATCACTGATAAATTAATATCATATAATCTAACCAAGTCAGCATTAACAAGTCAGGAATGTTCTGGCTTAGGCTGCTGCAGCAGTGTTGCTTTTAGCTGCTGGATGTGTTTTAATTCTTCATAATCTCAGAGATTAACTGCTCCTTCAGTAATCTGTAAACTGCTCTTCAGAGTTTCTCTGTGTGTGATTGGTCAGACACTGCAAACTCCGCCCCTTTCATGTGAATGTGCACACGTAGGTCTGGGTTGAACCAGAGAGTTGATAACCTGCTTGGTAGTAACGGTGATCAGGATCAGTCAACCCAGGAAACAGAGAGATCCTGGATATGTTGATCAGGGTTCCTAGTACAGACCACTGGTCAGATAAAGGTTAAAAAGTAAAGCAGAGTGGGAAACAAAGGAGAGAAGGTCAATGACGTTCAGCCATGGCTGATGACACACATCTCTCACACCCAAGTGTGAATAGTGAGAGGATCCAGCTGCTTGGACTCTTCCACTGCTGTCAGAAAGTATTTTATGCTTGTTATTTTAATGTGAAAATACTGAAGTTACATTGTCACTTCATTTCTGAGCGTCTCCTCAGTACTCTGAGCACATTGTACACAATGGATACCATTGGTGTGTGTGCTTGAGCCAAAGTAAGTGACAGTCTGTGTAAATGTGTAAATATTGCTTCATGACTGACAAGGTACTTTTTAGTTAAACCCTCTTTGCCCATCCTGAGTTTATTTTAAAGTTTGAACACGTTTGAGAATCGTTCATAAGTTAAATAGGCTCATGTGACGGTGTCATTAGTTCATTAGTACATTAGTACATTAGTGAGTACTTGAGGCCTGTTTTGACATTGTTATGTGTACTTTAGTCTCCATATGTGCTGCATGCCCTGGTTTCAACTAATTGTTCATGCAGTCTTCATTCATTCATTCATTCATTTTCTTCCGCTTATCCGTTTCCGGGTCGCGGGGGTGACAGTCTGAGCACCGTCACCCAGATCACATCGCACCATTTAAAAACCTTCCTGCAGGTGGTGAGCCCACGGGAAGGTGGCGCCTGGCGTGGGACGTGAACCCACTACCCTGAGATTGTGAGTCTCATTCTCTACCAACTGAGATAGCCAGGGGACTGCAGTCTTCATGTGATCGGTTTAATAAGATGCAGTTGCAGTCTGCTACCGCTAGAGGGAGACACAGACCACCAAATCTGTTTAAAATCCTTCATTTCATTACAGCCTGATTATTCAGCCTTTATATTCAGACTTTGTTCAAATGTATTACCTTTTTGGTTAATTTTGACCAAACCATTATACCTTAAGTAAGAATTGAAAACGTTTAATATTGGATTATATAACTTTATTTGTACAATATTTCAATATTGTTCTGTATTTGTTTGTTTCCTTTGTAGACCACACACACACACACACACACACACACACACACACACACACACACACACACACACACACACACACACACACACACATACACACACATACACACACATTCATCACGTTCATCCTGCGTTCATCCTGTCATTCCAACTTCATTATTAAAGTACCCTGGAAAGGTCTCTCCGTGTCCTTCTCTCTGACCGGAGCTCTGTGGAAGGTTGCTATCAGACCAAACATCCCTTCAGAGTGTCCCACTCTATCACAATGGCTCTTATATTGGTAGAATCATCACACATTACACTCTAGAATCATTACACTCCTATGATAATAATCTTTGTTTCTTCATTTTGTCTCTTGCTGCCGACTCGTACCGTCTCCATAATAGAGGACGGATGCTGCAACATTTTAATTTTTAAGTTCAGAGGCTGTTTTTGTGTTTTTCATCAAACCTCCATCCACTTTGAATGAGGAGTTTATCTTTTTTTTTTTTTTTTCCAGGAACGATCAGCCAGTTTTTTTTGTTTAACATGCTAATGTGTATGTTAGCTAATGTGTGCTATATGAAGATGTTTCAATAAAATATTAGTAAAAGTGAAAAAATATCAGAAAATAATAGTAACAGTGAAAAAGTATCAATAACCTACGAACAAGAGCTATACTCGGTAGAGCACAGTTCTTCACTAACGCCACATTTGTTTGAGGAACCGAATTAGCATCACTAGCATGATATCCATTAGCTCATCTAAATGCTAACTAGGTAGACCGAGTAGCTACAACACTGAGCAGGGAGTGTCATGTGTGAGATGGGGTTTAATTCCCTGAGCATCTCCATGGCAACAGACACTGTTCTCCTTTGATCACCTTTGATCTCCTCTCTCATCTGCTGCATTGAATCCACAGGTGGTAATGAGACATTGATGGACTCTGCTGCTCTCTGATTATGTAACTAAACACACCTGTGAGCTACAAGCTTTAAATACTGGAGTTTTAATCTCAGCAGGAGGTAATAACTCAAGGGTTTTTTGTCCAGAAGTATCTGCAGATGAACTTCATTCACAACTAAAGGTTAGTCTCTGTTGGCCAACATCTGTTCTTTACACGGCCCTGTGATTCCGCTCACCAGAGGGCGCAACTCATTCAACTCATATTTTCACAAACACATCAGTGTCTCCAAATACTGTATGACCTGGAAGGAAGTGACTGGGAGGGCATTTCTGAACTGAATCTGAGGGTTACCAGTAAGTAAACTAAAGAGCTGCACTCTGTCGGGGAATTGAACCCCCACCTCCAAGATGACGGGCGGGGACACGCTCCACTTTACTATGGAGGTGATTTTGCTTTGTGTAGTTGTCATGTGTCTGTTACCATGCTTCCACATTGTGACATCAGATCCAGATGTTCCCCAGCTGTCATGAAGCCACTCTTCTGCAAATCCAGCATTAGTTCAACAGGTGAGGAACACCTGTACGATGCCATCTGCTCTCTGAGTTTCACTTCAACAAGTTCTGACACCAAGTAATGCAGTACTGAAATGCACCAAATGAGGCGCTGTGGCTCAGCTGGTCAAAGTGCCTGTCTAGTGAACAGTCCACATCATCAAGCATGAGGGTGACGGTTTGGTACAGTACTTTCAGTACCATCCAACTTTAGTCAGTGAAAACACATGAAAACCTGAACTGTATCATAACCGTACCGGCACATACTGAGTGGTGGAAACGATTTATTTCAAATTTATTTATTTTTACTCAGTTCCTGGAGGGCCTCAGCCCTGCATGTTTTCCACGTCTCCCTGCTTCAACATGGCTGATTGCAATGAGTGGCTCCTTATCTAGCTTTGTGCTGAATGTGGTGATGAACCATTCAGGAGTGTTAAATAAGGGAGACATAAAAAACATGCAGGGCTGAGGCCCTCCAGGATCTGAGTTTGGACACTCCTGATATAAGAGTAAGATCTTTGACCCCATCAGCTCTCTGGGAGCTTCACCCTGTCACCAACTCTTTCATACTTATTGTGTTTGAAATAAGAATCAAATGTGTATATATATGTTTTTTTTTTTATGTTTTATCAGACTGCTATCATATGTAAATATTTTCCTGCAGTACAGCTGACACCAGGTAATGCAGCACTAAAACTCCATCAAAGGAGGCGCTGTGGCTTAGCTGTTCAAAGTACCTGTCTAGTAAACAGGAGATCATGGGTTCAAATCCCAGGAGTGCCTCATGACATTACTTCAATGAATCTTTATTTATATAGCACCAAATGCAACACAGGCATTTGTAGTTTGTTTTTACTGTGAGATACCAATTATGTACTATAAAGGTACAAATCCTCCAATAGCAGTTGAACTTTCAGCTTCATTTCTTCAAGATCGGCCATGACTAATGTTTTCATTTACTTTGGTCAGGATGTGGTCATTCCATGATTCCATAAAATGTGGTTCATTTGTTCATCTGGTCCAGGCTGGATTACTGTAACTCCCTTTATTTTGGCACCAGTAGGCTAGTAGTATATCAGAGACCTGTTGTGATAATAATAATTAGTAGAGGTTTGTATTTCCAGAAGAAAATGCAGGTGTGAATGCTGAAGATTGAATAAATCTGATTTCCTTTGATCTCAGCGTCTTCATGGCTCCAGTGCTGATCTCTTATCAGATCAAAGGAGATCAGTGCCTTTTGCCATGGCGATGCTCAGATCAAAGATTTCCTCCGGCTTTGATCTCCGTTGATCTCCATCCGGTGCCTCTCCCATCCACTTTGTAATGAAAGGCTCATTATTGTTCTTTTTCACAACCTTGGTGATGACGTCATCATTAGATTCAGTATGCTGAAGCAGGCAGAGAACTAAAACATGCAGGACACTGGCTCTCTATTACCCAGTTTGGACACCCTGATGTAGACCATCAAGTGACAGGGTAGATTTATCCTACTGATGATGTGTTGGTGCAATTGTCATGCTGCTCAGTTTCAAGTTTCTTCCCACAAACAGCCTAAACAGGGACTTGAACCCTGGACCCTCAGGTTAAAAGTCTGATGCTCTACCATCTGAGCTACCCAGGCCTGCCAACACAGTTGTATGTTGCATGTTGTTGTCACAGTCATCCATACTGGGGCCAGTATGACTTCATACTACGATCACTTTGTTTGATTATGTACAAATTCATCATGAATACAGTGAAAGAGTGTTTTACTGCATTTCTGTATATAATACATGCTGTGTAGGATTGGTACCTTACCAAATGTATATTAACTGTGTTCAGGTTCTGATGTTTAGGCATGTTTTCTTAGTTACTGATGTATTCATGATCTCTGCCATTAGTTTTCAAAGTGAAAGGATCTAGCATGAACTATGTTCTGCTCAGTATGTTAAGTTTTAATTTGTATTTATTGTACACAGTACATTGATGCAATATATTGTCTCTTTTCACTGCATGACCCGATATTCTTGAAGAGATTGAAACTACAAGAAGAACAAAATGTGACCACAAAGGAGTTTGGTTTCTCACACTGTTCAATGTCCACAAGTTTCTTTCTAATGAGTTCATCATGTAAAAAAAAAAAAAAAAAGTTACTCTTTCATTACAGAGTTCAGAAATCCACAGATACACTTTTGCAGTCAGTTTGGGGATTGCACCCAAGATCTTGCCATTATTAGCACCACACTCTGACCAGCTGAGCTAACGGGTCAATCACATGATTGAGCTAGAAGAACCAGGAACCATCAGAAGAAAACCAGACACAGTAACCTGCAACCTGCAAGTGATCCAAGTTTCAATCTTCAGTGTTTTTACTGCACAATCCTCCAGAGAACAAAAGAATAATCAACTATTCTGACAATCACCATGTACACCCTGATGGTTCTATCTGCTCAATCTGTTTGGTGATGTCATAAAATAATGGAAAATATCAAAGTGACAAAATTCCTTTCTTGACTTTGATCCTTTTTGACTTTGATTTTGACAAAATTATTATCTATTAGTAGTTTATTGATACTTTCACTCAGTTTATTAAAACTTTCAGTCATAAAGATAAAGTATGAAAAAAAGATTACAGTTCCTGAGTAACATTGATGAGGAGACTTGTGGTGTAAAGGATGAATGAGTCCAGTGACTTGAGTTGAAATGAAGGAGGGAGTTGAAGTCAAAGAAACACACTTTGACTCCAAAGATCCAAGTTTAAATCTTCAATGTTTTTACTGCAGAATCCTCCTGAAAACAAATAAATAATCAACTATTCTGACAACCAGTGGGTTGCTGTAAAGAAAAAAAAAGAAATAAGGTGCATTTAAATTAAATCACCAAGTACGTTTCAAAGTATCTGTGTATTCACAATTTGCAGACAAACTTAAAAAGCTCAGAAAATTGTTGCAGCGTCTGTAGTTGAAGTGTTTTCATTGACTAGATGTCCATGAATGCACCATGCTGAGCTGCTCTCTGTGGTTCCATGGTGTAATGGTTAGTACTCTGGACTCTGAATCCAGTGATCAGAGTTCAAATCTCAGTGGAACCAGACTTTTCTGGTGCTGCTCTGCTGTGGTCAACATTCACTACAATAGTAGGAACCTAACATGGACAATAAATAATGATTGCGGACAAGTGATGAGTAATTCTCATTATCAGGTCCAGCAGATGACCTTTGTCAGAGAAGAGCCTCCTGAAGATGTTGGATCTGTTTTGGGAAGTGACGCTGGCAATCAGAGAAGAGGAGACACACATTGTGAAAAGTCTTTCTCCTGGAACACCATCGCTATCATGACTGTGTCTCTAGAGTCCCACTGTTTGCAGGACACCTTGAAAATGTGCTTGTCTGTCTTTACAACATGTTGAGGTGGGACAGAACAAGCTGCAGCCTGGACTTGAGGCCAGACGTCTTGCAGCAGCCAGTTCAGGGTTTTCTGGAGAGGAAGTTAACTCCAGATCTGGTTGGCTGCTTTAAAGCTGGGTGACATCAGCTTGTGCAGCACTTCTTCTTTTTTTTTTTTTTTTTTTTTTTTTTTATTGCCCTTGTCCTGTTCGGCAGCTTGGGCCAACAATATGATGTGATTGAGAGCCTTCGGAGTCAGAACAGTTTTTGGTCTTGCAACAGGGAGAGACCTGAAGTCTCCTCCTGTTGCCTTCTCCGTCAGAAGTTGGCATGGCTGCCGTACACGACCGGGGGGGAACGCACAAAGAGAGAGAGAAGAGAAGAGAGAGAAGAAAGTCGAGGGGGGAGGGGGGAAGGGGATAACATACAATGTCCTTGTTGTGCTACATATATTATTTGCAATAATCACACTCATCCAAATACTTTCCAACTGTTATTAGATTGAACCAGCCTGAGCAGCTCTATCTAGACAGTAAGATGATTTTCTAGATTAACCAGCCTGAGCAGCTCTATCTAGACAGTAAGATGATTTCCTAGATTTAACCAGCCTGAGCAGCTCTATCTAGACAGTAACGTGAAGCAGGAACATGAAATAACAAAGAGGCAACAACAAAAGAGGAACATGATTTTTAAAGTTTGAGCAAATGATGACAGACAACAAGCAACTTCAGAAGCACCTTTCGTGAGGAGTGAAAGTGTGTGTGTGTGTGCGTGTATGTGTGTGTGAGTGTGTGTGGCTTGTCCACTGGGTGTGGCCGGAACTGTTGTGGGGGGACCCGTGGTGACACCCCGGGGTCCGAGGCCACCGCGCCCGGACACCGCCACCCCGGCAGACAGAAGCCCCCCAGGCCCGGGGAGACCCCAGCGAACCACCCCAGAGAGCCCCGCCCCCGCCCAAAAAGCACCCGACGGAGAATGCAGAGAGGAATCCCCCCCAGGCAAGAGGGGCCCACAAGAGAAGGACAAAGGGCACAGGGCCCCAGGCCCCGACCCAAGCCGCCAAGCCGAGAAAAGGCCGGAGCAGGGCCCCCGGGCCGAGCGGGCCGAGAGCCCCCCCAACCCCGGCGGCGAGTCCCACCGCACCCCCGGGAACAGGCCCACCCACCGCCCCCCCCCAACCCGGCAAGGCAGAGACGGCCCCAGCCGCCGCGCCCCGGACCAGCCCCGCCCCCAGACTCAGGAAAGCGAAGTCCGGCGCAGGCCCCGGTCGGAGAACAGTCAACTCTACACCCCCAGGAGCCTCATATTCCACCCGCCCCATAACCCCTCCCCCCGGGTCTTGATTGGGAAACCCAACCCATGACCCACCCCGCACACACACACACACACACACACACACACACACGGAACGGGGGGGGGCGAGTGATGACTCTCGCACCCTCAGGCCGCCGGCCGGGCCCCCTCCCGGCCACCGCGGTATCCCAACTGCAGCACTTCTTCAACACCGGCTCTGGAAGCTTCCTCCTGCTCTGTTTCCTCCTCTGTGTGATGGACGGCCTGAGCAGGAGGAGCCACTGTGTCAAACTGTGCTTGGAGCTGGAAAAGCAGCAGGACAGCATTACTGTGGCTGAGAGTCTGAGTGCTCAACCACCACTGCATGGGTCCACGGAAACGCCACAGCTTGTCCTCAGTGTCAGCAAGCAAACCATGGCGTGTCTGTGAAAGCAATTGTGTTGTGGAAGGCTCTGCAAGTGTTTGTGATGCTTTCTGAGGCTTGATCCCCGCTGACATGTTGTTGTAGAGGAGTTGACCAAGGCTCCTGGGGAACGTCGCCACTCTTCTTGTTAGAATGTCTTTGAAGTGACGGAGCTCATTGGCCCCCTGCCGTGAGCGCCCAGCGTTTAGCGGAGTATGGACACGCTGTGTGAACTGACGGAACTCATTACTGCGGATACAGGACCAGAAGCAGAACTCTTTCAGAACTATGACATCATCACAAGAACAGCTGATATTGCAGAAAGTCTCATTTCTAAAGAAACAAAAGAACTTGGATTGATTCTTCAGAGGAGAGAAGGAGCTGCTGTTTGAGAGGAAACAAAATCAAGCAACACCTGCTGAGAAATAGACAAGTTCAACACAATGTGAGCTTCAACTGGCTGAAACATTTCTCTGAGCTCAATCCTTTGAGGTTCCTCGTCTCCTGAGGTTTTCGTTCAGCTCACTGTTCTTCAACCTCTGTGTTGTGATCTCAACTTGGAGTTTAAATAAGCAAATTGAAACAAAGAGAGTTTGGTCTTCTACTGGTCATCAGGCCTTGTTTTCTTACTGGGAAGAGAAAATCCCTGCTGAGGTTTAGTGAAACTTCTCCTTCACAATAAAACTTGCTTCTCTTGCTTTATCCACAAGTTGAAGAAGCTTTGGAAGAACTTGGTCAGATGTAAGGTCCTCACAGGGTGAGGTGTGGACAACGTGACAATGTGACTGTCACTCCTTGTTGGGAAGTGTTGTCTTCAGGATTTGAACCCAATGGATTTCAAGTACATGGCCTGAACCACTCAGCACAACTTTTCAAAAGCTCTTGTGACGACTTGCAGCTTTCAAACAATGTCAATGACAAACATTTGAATCAAGCAATGTTGTCATTCTGTCCACCAGTTGGGCTTCCTTGAAGCCTCCTAAACTAAAAGAAATGATTTGATACTTCTGGACAAAACAAACCTTGAGTTATTACCTCCCGCTGTGATTGAATCTCCAGTATTTAAAGCTTGTAGCTCACAGGTGTGTTTAGTTGTATAATGAGAGAGCGGCAGAGTCCATCAATGTCTCATTGTGGATTCAATTCAGCAGATGAGAGAGGAATCAAAGGTGATTAAAGGAGATCAGTGTCTGTTACCATGGAGATGCTCCCTGCTCAGTGTTGTAGCGACTTGGTCTGCCTAGTTAGCATTTAGATGAGCTAATTGATATCATGCTAGTGTTGCTAACTTGGTTCCTTAAACAAATGTGGCTTTGGTGAAAAACTGCGCTCTACCGAGTGTGGTTCTAGCTGGTATGTTATTGATACTTTTTCACTGTTATTATTATTTTCTGAAAATTTTTTCACTTTTACTAATACTTTATTGAAACATCGTCACACAGTACACATTAGCTCACATACATATTAGTATGTAAAAAGAACAAACATGTTAGCATGTTAGCACAGATTCAAAAAGTACATCAAAACATTCAGAACATTCAGGAAAAGTGTGACTTTTGTTAAGATTTGGCTAATTGTTTCTGGAAAAAAAAAATTTAATCTTCCCATTCAAAGTGGATGGAGGTTTGATGAAAAACACAAAAAAAGCCTCTAAACTTAAAAATAAAACATTCCAGCATCTGTCCTCTATTATGGAGACGGTACGAGTCGGCAGCAAGAGACAAAATGGAGACACAAAGATTATTATCATAGGAGTGTAATGATTCTAGAGTGTAATGTGTAATGATTCTACCAATATAAGAGCCAGAATACAGCTGAGCAGGTCTGGGATGGATTTCTTTCTTTCTCTGCCATGTGTAGTGAACTAGAAATCAAGCTCAACACCACAGAAGCTGTTCTGCCCTTCATCATCTGCAGCCATATGGAAAGGACATACCAGTCAGTCACTAGTGCAAATGCAGAACACAGTTTCAGCCTGGAATGAATTCCAAACTCTCTCTGGGCATGAAGGAGGCCAGACACTCAAAGCTCACTTTGCTCTCCATAGAGAGACGTTGTGCTTGATAAGAAGGAGGTGGCTGAAAGGTTTGTGAGGATGGAAGAGAGGAAGATGGTGCTATAAGATATGAGGCCACGTTACTGTACATAGTTCAGAAATACCTTGGAGACTGGATGTTCTAACTGTTGGAGGCTTTTATATTGGACACTTTGGACTCTGGACACTTCATGTTGGCTACAATGGATGTTTTACTGGATTGGAGACATTCTTGTTGTCATGTCTTCTGGATGGGATTCAAACTACCCACCACTGGATGGAAACCTCATCAGTAAGTTATTAGTGATGACAGAGGCTCAGCTTGTCATAGATGCTGGCTGCCTGGCCTTTTCCTTAAAGAGCCTTGTTTTCATTGCTGTCTGTGTGGTGGAGCGCCGGGTCTGCTTGGTTATTGCTTTAACGACAGGCAACCATGTTGCTGCAACTCTGGGTTGTTGTCCTGTCTGGGTCCATCATGTGTGGGAGAAGAAGAGTCTGATCTGAAGGTGGAGGTCAGAGGAGAGTGACATCATGGAGGTCAGAGGAGAGTGACACCATGGAGGTCAGAGGAGAGTGACATCATGGAGGTCAGAGGGGAGTGACAGAGGAGAGTGACATCATGGAGGTCAGAGGAGAGTGACATCATGGAGGTCAGAGGAGAGTGACATCATGAGATCATCACCAGAGCACACCGATATTTGGAGATGAAAGTCTGACAGATGATCATCGCTCAATAAAGGAACATCTAGAACACTGCAGCTCGGCTCTTTATGATTACCTGGATCAATAAGTCTTATATGTGATGACATTCACGGTATGAGATGAATCTAGCCTCAACTCACCATTTCACCATCTGGTTCAATTCACCACTTCACCACCTGGTTCAATTCACCACTTAATCAACTGGTTCAATTCATCAATTCATCAATTCACCAATTCACCACTTCATTATCTGGTTCAATTCACCACTTCATTGTCTGGTTCAATTCATCACTTCACCATCTGGTTCAATTCATCACTTAATCAACTGGTTCAATTCACCAATTCACCAATGCACCTCTTCCTCATCTGATCCAATTCACCAATTCATCATCTGGTTCAATTCACCACTTCACCATCTGGTTCAATTCACCATTTCACGATCTTGTCCATTTCACCACTTCATTATCTGGTTCAATTCACCACTTCATCATCTCGTTCAATTCACCAAATAATGATCTGGTTCAATTCATCAATTTACCATCTGGTTCAATTCACCATTTCACCAACTGGTTTAATTCATTACTTCATCATCTGGTTCAATTCACCACTTCACCAATTCACTGCTTCACCATCTGGTTCAAATCATCACTTCATCATCTGGTTCAATTCACCACTTCACCAATTCACCACTTCATCATCTGGTTCAATTCACCATTTAACCATCTGGTCTAATTCACCACTTCCTCAATTCACCACTTCACCATCTGGTTCAATTCACCACTTCATCAATTCACCACTTCACCATCTGGTTCAATTCACCACTTAATCATCTGGTTCAATTCACCACTTCACGAATTCACCACTTCCTCATCTGGTTCAATTCACCACTTCACGAATTCACCATCTGGTTCAATTCACCACTTCACGAATTCACCATCTGGTTCAATTCACCACTTCACCAATTCATCACTTCCTCATCTGGTTCAATTCACCACTTCACGAATTCACCATCTGGTTCAATTCACCACTTCACGAATTCACCATCTGGTTCAATTCACCACTTCACCATCAGCTCTACCAGTTTTTCCCCGTAACAAAAATGTTCCTGGTCCAGGCCCATTGTTGTCATACTAGTACGCACAGTCTCCTCCTAAGTTTATTTTAGATCACAAACTTAGTGTGGAAAGTGGCGTACGCATCTTTCAGGACCTGTTTTGTCATAATCAACCTTTATAGATGAGGCCAGACATTGTTCTGGCTCCATCATGTTCCTGGTCCAGGATCAGTTTAACATCCAGACCCAGAGCATCGAGTGTTTTTAGGATAAAATCATGAAATGTGTCGGCGTTGCTGTTTGAAAGCTCCTCAAAGTGAATAAAGCCCCGATACTGTTGGTTGAGTCCTTTTGCTTCTTGAAGATGTTGCTGGTTGGTCTGGGAGGAGGATTCTCACACACAAAGTCAAAACCTCTTTGGAAATTTAACACAAAGGATCATGGTTGATGACCAAAGGGCTCATCCGGGAATTGAATCCGGGACCTCTCGCACCCGAAGCAAGAATCATACCATTAGACCAACGAGAAATAATTCAGGAGATCAAGACTCTGACACTGTCAGGTCACAGTTTGGTTCAGTTTCACTCAGTGACAGTGAGAATCACTCAAACTGTGGGGGAGGGGTTCATGGAGCACTGAAGGTGGAACGCTTCACATTTCCTGGCTGGAACAACAGGAAGTGTAACATTGGTGGTTCAGTGGTAGAATCCTCTCCTTCCACTCAGGGTCCAGGGTTTGATTCCCGGCCATGTTTGTTACTCACACATCAGTTAAAGGTAGTAAATATGGTAAAAGTTTAAAGGTAAAACCTGCTGTTAAGAGTTGCTCATGGTATTTTTCTGTGTACATTGTAGTTCTTACGTTGTGTTCACCTGCAAGGCTCAATAAAGTAGAGAAGCATCAGTTTGAGAGAGCATCTTTTCTACCGCGGCTGCTCCAGGCTTCACTGATCCACAAAGAGGAGCAACTGTTGGCATTCCAAAAGGACAGTCAGGAGGACTGAATACATTCTATTAAAGTACTTTGATCTGATCTACTGAAGACTTTGATCTTACCTTTAACACTAAACAAAGAGATTCACAATTCAAGTGTTAAAGTGCAGAGAATCTCACAGCAAATCCACAATGTGAAACATCAAATAGATCCAACTGTCATTGAACACACACACACACACACACACACACACACACACACACACACACACACACTGAAACACAACCGTCTCAATGATACATCATCTGAAAGGTTATTTAAAGTTTATCCCTCTCCCTTCTAAGCCAGGGGTTGTGGGTTTGATTCCCATCTGAGGACTGATGTTCTCCTCCACAGAGAGCAGCTGCTGGTAGCTCACTCTCTATGTTCCTCTGCAGAAAGTGGTGAGGACTGATGTTCTCAGAAGAACTTGTTTATCATCAAGAACAACTTTTCCCTCAGAGTGAGATGAGCTGAGTGAGGAAACCAAGCGGTCCAAGGAGCTGTGTTCTTGTTCCAGTGTCTTCTGGATTGAGTGGCTGCTTGTCGTCAAATGTTTTCACACGACCCTGTTAACCTCCAGCAGAGTTTCTGTAGTGTAGTGGTTATCACGTTTACTTCACATGCAAATGGTCCCCTGTTCGAAACCGGGCGCAAACATAAAGAAAGGTTTTTGAAATTCATCAACACAGTTTCCAACATATCAGGAGCTTAATGGACGAAGACGTCTTGTTACATAAGCAAATATAAGAACCCAAAACCTTTTAACTGGAGGTGGTGGGATTTGAACCCATACCTCCTGAGAGACTTGAGCCTAAATCCAGAGCCTTGAACCGCTCGCCCACACTATAATCATATAATAATAATAATAAGGTCTTTCTATATAGCACCTTTCACAGACAAAAAGCCACAAAGTACTTCACAACACAGTTCAAAAACATCAGAAAGTACACAGAATATAAAAGACCAAGACAAGACAAAATCCTAGCAGCACAAAGGTCGTTAATTAAAAGCCTGAACAAACAGATGAGTCTTAAGTTTGTTCTTGAAGGTGTCAACAGAGTCAATTGAGCACAAAGAGGGAAGAAGATCCTTCCAAAGCCTCGGAGCAACAGCCTGGAAGGATCGGTCACCTCTAGTGAGACAATGAGAGCGTGGAACCTTCAGCAGGTTCTGATCCACAGACCTCAGAGCCGTTCAGGGTGTAAGGCTGGATCAGATCTCTGATATAAGAAGGAGCCTGACCATGCAAGGCTCTGAAGACCAGGACCAGAACTTTAAACTGGATCCTATAGGACACTGGCAGCCAATGAAGTTCTTTTAGAACCAGGGACATGTGAGTCCTCCTATTAGTCCTCCTCTTTTAAAATCTACCATCAGTATGTCTCTCTCTCTCATAGTTTATCTAGAATAAAATAGTTACTCTCTATCTAATATATGTTGTTGTTTCTGTTCATATTTATTTATGATCTTAAATTCTATTAACATTTCAGTACAAATATTAGGGGTCCTTATATCCTACAGTGGAAAATGGACCTCAGGGTTCAGATTCTATGAGGGTCCTTTTACAATCTTACACCGGCACTGAGCCTCGATGGAGCCTTGGCCAAATGAAGCCTCATCAACCATTTTCTTTATTTTCTGACTCCACCAGATGGCGCTGTTGGTTTGAAGATAGAGGCTGAAAGATTGGCAAAGAAGTGTGTTTTCAAACATTTGTTGAACAGACAGCGCCATCTAGCACCATCTGCTTGTATGGGAGACTGCCTGAGAATAGCAGGTGCTGTGAGCTTGTAATCCCCCTGGCTAGAGGGCGCTCTTCTTCCTCTTTTTCAACTCAAATTTTCACAAACACATAAATGTTGGTAAACGCTGTGTGACCTGGAAGGAAGTGATTAAAAGGGCCTTTCTGACCTGAACCTGAGGGTTATCAGTTAGTAAACTAAAGAGCAGTACTCCCTGTCAGGGAATTGAACCCCCAGCTCCCATATGACAGGCTGGGATACTCTCCACTATACTAAGGAGGAGATGTTGCTATGCATGCTGTCTGTCAGGGTCGTAGCTAGCTGCTGCAGGCCATCATCAATACGCCAAGGGCTCACGACAGAACTGTCAACTCATGAAGGAACTCCAAACTTTGCCTGCTTACAAGGAACCTTAAACCTTTTCACTGCCCAGGGGAACCAGGTTGTTCTTTCCTCCAGCCATGAGTGGTCCACCACTTGGTGTGACATCTGCAATCTGGAAACTCTAACAATCAACTCACCATCATGAACAAGCCCTGATTAGACCCCTCATAAGCAGTGTTACCACCTTGAAAAAGTAGTATTACTAATTACTAGTTACTCCTTTAAAAGTAACTTAGTCACTTTGCTGATTACTTGCTTTTAAAAGTAACTAAGTTAGATTACAAGTAACTTATTTAGTTACTTCCAACAGCTGTCTACAACACCCCCACCGTCTGAACAGGCGGGGGGCTTCCTGCCATTCTATCTTTTGACTAAAGAAAAATAGAAAACTAGTGTAAAATCTCTGCAGTTGTTATTGTTGTAATGATTCAATGATGATGTTTGTTGGTTCCTATAATTTCATGGTACATGAACGCAGCGTTACATGTTACAGCGAGGTGGTCTGTGATTGGCTGAGAGTGTGTGTGTGTGTGTGTGTGTGTGTGTGTGTGTGGGGGGGGGGGGGGGGGGGGCAGGTTTATGCCCCTATACCAATCCGATTTTTCAGAATTGAGTATCGACCGATACCGATACTTTCCCAATCCGATACTTACATTGCTATTGCAAAGATACTCAATAGTCTATTATTGGAGCGACTAAGATGTATGAAGCTAAAAGCACTATTGGCAGAAGCTTTGTTTACCTAGAAATTATTGTAAAACTCACTTATTGAATCAAAATTCTTCTCAGAATGACTTAAACATAAATGCTCTGAGGCTCCAATGTAACTTCTTTGTGTATTAAATTTCAGTTTACCTTAAAGCAGTATGAGAGGTTTGACCTGAATGTCACAAAACATTTACATTTCAATGTGAATTATAAACACTTTAGTCCACTTCAAAGTGGTAAAACCTGTTTGACAAAAGTAGTCTAAACATAGTACTCTCAAAAAATGTATTCAGAATATCTCAGTCTCCCTTCAAACTAGCGTAACCGTCTGGGTCACTTTTTTCTCCATATCGCTCCCCTGTGGGTACCTATCCTTTATTTTAAAATCCTTTATTTTAAAATCCTTTATTTTGAAGTGGAGAGTTTGCTGCTTCGGTGCGGCTTTTTCTTTAGTTGTTGTTGTAAACTTAGGGTACATCCACACGACGAAAAAACCGATTTCTGTTCTCCCTGGCCTTCTCCCAAAAACTTCTGTCCACACCTCACTATGAACACGGCTCAACACGAGGCTTCAGGGCATGTAGTACACATGCCAGGCCTGTAGGGGCGCTGTGACTCACCAAACACAACAAAAAGCAGAAGAAGACAGACCACATAGAAATGTAGAAGTAGTCTCCTGCACAGAAACACATAAACCACTATATATAACTCTAGTTTTATAGGTCTATGGCCCCGCTCCTCCTGCATCTAGCTTCTGCAGCTCAACCGGAGCTTGTAGTCCCTGATTGTTGTGGTTATTAGGTGACGTTGCGGACCGCGTTTTTTTTTTTTTTTTTAGATTGGCGGGGTGATCGGCTGGATTTGCCTATTCCTGATCACTCACAAATCACTAATATCGGCCCCGATCCGATATCTACCGATCGGATCGGGACATCCCTACTGCGAGCGTAAGGAAACGGACTGCCTCGATGAATGAACGTACCACTGGGGTATAAACAGAAACTACAAACCTTCAGGAGAAGCCAGGACTGGAATTCCAGCTGAAAAGTATAACTTCAAGATGAGAAATGAACTGTTTCCAAGTAAATAAAGAATAAATATGGAAACCTACGGTGAGAACTGAGTCACTTTATTTACAAAGATACTCAAACCCAAAGTTAGGCTTCCTCCTGTCTGGTGCACATGGCTAATTTGCATATTGCAGGACTGACTCCAGCAGACTCTAACCTTCAGTTGTGGATGAAGTTTATCTGCAGATACTTCTGTACAAAAAACCCTTGAGTTCTTACCTCCTGCTGAGATTAAAACTCCAGTATTTAAAGCTTGTAGCTCACAGGTATGTTTAGTTACATAATCAGAGATCGGCAGAGTCCATCAATGCCTCATTACCACCTGTGGATTCAATTCAGCAGATGAGAGAGGCACCTCATGGAGATCAAAGGCGATCAAAGGAGATCAGCGTCATGTTGCCATGTAGATGCTCCCTGCTCAGTGTTGAAGCTACCTGGTCTACCTAGTTACTATATTCATTTTGATTTGAAAAACTTATTTTTGTCAAATTGAAGTTCTTAGGTTGTTATCAACTGATTTCAACTGAATCAGTTCATGGAAGACAAGGAGGAAAACCCCTGAGGAGCTTGTCTTCACCATTCACTATCAAAGCTTTGATTGTGTTGTGTGTCCGGTTGCTGGAGCTGCTTTTCTTGGAAGGGTGTTGGTCATTTTTCCAAGAGTTGTGTTTTCTCTAAGAGGACATTCAATAATCAGGAGACTGAGTCTTTGAATAAAGGTTTGAAAGAACTGAAAAAGATCCAACATCCCAACTGATAAGGAAAGTCTCTCCTCTGTGATGGCCGGGAATCGAACCCAGGTTAACTGCTTGGAAGGCAGCTATGCTTACCACTATACCACCATCACTACTTTGAGTGGCTTCACCTCTCAAAGATGATAAAGAATATAGAGCGATGGTGAAGAAGACCTAAAGAAGTTTGTAGAATGAGACAGAAAAGTGTCTCATGTTTGTGAGTGAGACGTGTCACACCTCTTGTCTCTTCATTCATGTAAGACAAGGAGGAAAAGCCCTGAGCAGCATGTGTCCCTCTCTCACCAGGACACTGTCCCTCTCTCACCAGGACACTGTCCCTCTCTCACCAGGACACTCTGGATTGTGGTGTGTGGCTGCTTGCTGGAGGGGAGGATTTATGGAAATGTTGTCTGTTAGTGAGGATTTCATGGTTGGAGTCAGAACAGTTTAGGAGATATTTCACTAACCTGACAACTAAATCATTATCAAATAATTTCTTCACCAACATGTTTGTAAAGATGGATGTATTTTAAATATTAAAATATTACAATTCAACCTCCATTGGAAAACAAAAAAAACTGCTCAATTTAGGGTACCAATTGTTGAAAAATCTTTTTTTTTTTTAATTGGGTCTCAGTGACTAGCTGCTCCCACATTAGGATCCACTCTGGATGGTCTCCAGTCCATCACAAGACAAATAGCCAGAGCCAAACAGCCGCGCGCACACACACACACACACACACACACACACACACACACACACACACACACACACACACACACACACACACACACACACACACACACACACACACACACACACACACACACACACACACACACACACACACACACACACACACACGTGTCCTGTGCAGTGCATATATACATACACGTCCATTCATACATATCTACAGACAGACATAAAGTATCAGAGTAACTGATACTCTTGTATGATCACTGGACCTTTTGAAAGCAGTCAGACTCTGATACTGTACCAGTAGCATCTGTGTCATTCACAACCCGCCTCCATTTTAACTGGACTTTCTGTGGTGGACCAAACAACACAGTTGGGTCTGGATGAGCTTTGCTTTACCTTACCGTCCTGGTCCGCTCTGGAACGTACGACTTGGTAGAACCACGACTAAACTAAGCTTTGAAAAGTCATGATCGTTATCAATGAATGCTCTTTAATCTGAGATTCCACCATTAAAATCCCTGTTCAGGTTTGCTGTAAAACCAAGCAGTTCTTCATTCCAGCTTCAAATGGAGAGAAAACTGGTTTTCCTGAAGCAAAACTTCTTACCTGCAGCCAATCAGGCAGTGAGAAAATATGATGCAATACAGCCAGCAGTCTGCTCAGATGTTTCCTGATTGTTTTCAAATCCAGAGCGGAGCTTTTCAGCATCTTCAGGAAGGAACAATGGACTACAATTGGTTGAGTTTCAAAACAGTGAGCAAGAAGAGTCTCCACTTCTGCAGCTTTGTGGTCAGGATCAGTGTCTGCTTCGTCTCACTCATAAGTGAGAATCATATGGAGACACAACACTGTGCTGGCAGGCCTGGGTAGCTCAGATGGTATAGCATCAAACTTTTAATCTGAGGGTCCAGGGTTCAAGTTCCTGTTCAGGCTCTTTGTGGGAAGAAACTTGAGACTGAGCAGGATTACTATTGCAGCAACACATCATCAGTAGGATAAAACTCTTGATGGTCTACATCAGGGTGTCCAAACTGGTTCAGTGAGTGCTGGTGTCCTGCATGTTTTAATTATTTGCCTGCTTCAGCATACCTGAATCTAATGATGACGTCATCACCAAGGTTGTGAAAAAGAACAATAACGAGCCTTTCATTACAAAGTGGATGGGAGAGGCACCGGATGGAGATCAATGGAGATCAACGGAGATCAAAGCCGGAGGAAATCTTTGATCTGAGCATCTCCATGGCAAAAGGAACTGATCACCTTTGATCTGATAAGAGATCAGAACTGGAGCCATGGAGATGCTTAGATCAAAGGAAATCAGCTTTATTCAATCATCAGCATTCACACTTGCATTTTCTTCTGGAAGTATAAACATCTAGTAATTATTATTATCATAACAGGTCTCTGATATATAGAGGAGTCAGACCATTCAAGGCTTTAAAAACCAGCAGTAGCATTTTAAAATCTCTTCTTAAACTGACAGGCAGCCAGTGAAAGGAAGAAGGGATTGGTGAAATGTGGTCCCTCCTCCTGGTGCCTGTTAAAAAGCTGGTAGCAGCATTCTGCTCCAGCTGCAGTCTTTGAACATTGAGCCTGCTGATGCCAGAATAAAGGGAGTTACAGTAATCCAGCCTGGACCAGATGAAGGCATGTATTACTTTCTCCAGGTCTGCTGGGGAGAGGAATGACCTGGTCTTGACTAGTTGTCTCAGCTGAGCAAAGCAGGATTGGACTACCTTGGTCACCTGACAGTCAAAGGACAGGTCGGAGTCGAACACCACACCTAAATTGTGGGCCTCTTTTCAAACATTGCTCAATGAGCTACCAAGACTAGAGCAAAGGTTGTTAAAACCACCAGAACTGGGTCCATTGGGGGCGATCAAAATTATTTCAGTTTTTAAACCGTTCAGCTGTAGAAAGTTTTTGGACTTTGGTTCTTTACTTTTGTGAGGCAGGACAGGATAGAGGCAGAGTCCGGAGAGCAAGGCTTTATAGGGAAGTTCAGTTGTGTGTCGTCTTCATAAAAATGAAAGTTAACCTTAAGGCCACCCAAAACAGAGCCTTGAGGGACACCACAACAAAGAGCAGCACAAGAGGAAGAGGTCTCTCCAAGCGGAACAGAAAATGATCTGTCTGATAAATACCAGGAAAACTAGTTAAGAGCAACACCAGTGATGCCAACATGATTTTTCAGAGGGTTAATTAAAATCTTATTATTGACTGTATCAAATACTGAGTGAAGGTCAAGAAGAATTAAAAAGTACAAGTCATTATATGCTGAAAGTAGTAGATGGTTGGTGACCTTAACCAGCACAGTGTCAGAGCTATGATGTGCAGGAAACCAGACTGAAATGCCCCAAAGGTTTGATTTCAATCCATCAAAGAAATGAGCTGGGAAGCAAAGCAACATTTTTTCTAAAATCCTTGATAAAATAAAGTTTTGAGGCCAGAGTAGAGCGAGGCGGGGTAGGAGACTAGATCTGGACCTATCAGAACCACATTTTATGTCTAATCTCTATTATTACTTCGACACAATCTGAAATAAATTCCTCGGAGCGTTCTGGTGTGGGTTCAACCTGCTATTTGGGGACTGATCATGGAACGACATGGTAACTCCAAGGGCTCATCCGGGATTTGAACTGCAACTGATTGTCATAAATAAGGCAGGAGATCAGGACTCCTGACAGCCTTGACAGAGCTCCTGGAATGACCACATCCTGATAAAAGGAAATGAAAACATTAGTCATGGCCGACCTTTAAGAAATGAAGCTGAAAGTTCAACTGCTATTGGAGGATTTGTACCTTTATAGTACATAATGAGTTTCTCACAGTAAAAACAAACTACAAGTGAGTGTGTTGCATTTGGTGCTTTATAAATAAAGATTAATTGAATTGATGTCATGAGGCACTGCAGGGATTTGAACCCAGGAACTCATGTTCACTAGACAGGTACTTTGACCAGCTAAGCCACAGAGCACCTCCTTTGGGGCGTTTTTAGTGCTGCATTACCTGGTGTCAGATGTACTGCAGGAAAATATTTACATTTGATAGCAGTCTGATAAAAACTTAAAAAAAATTTAAAAAATTACACGTTTGATTCTGATCTGAAAGAAATCAAACATCACAGTATTAATGAGCCGCGACCTTTATCTGACCAGGTTTGAGCACATTATTGGTAAAGTGCAGGTCGTGTGGCTGAGTGGACCAAGGTGCTGGATAAAGGCTCCGGTGTCTCAGGAGGTGTGGGTTCAAATCCCACAAGTGCCACCTTCAAAGGTTTGGGAGGATTTACTTCCTCAAATGAAACACTGTCATCAGTTCTGCTCCGGGTACATTGGAGACTTAAGGCCCCTGCATACTCCCTTTTTGAACAAGAAGAAAAAAAAGCTTTTTCGGCAGTAGGACGGTTCATACTCCGATAAGAAGCTGCAGAACCCACAGGCCACGCCCCCTCACAGCAGCCACACCCTGTGATGCGGCATTTAAACTTTTCAACTGCAGTTTATTTCTCGCCTCCAGTGCTTCCAGAAATACATTTCTCTGAACTGTTTCAGTAATAAAAGAGAGTTTTGTCCGAGCGCTATGTTGGTCCGGTTTTTATTACAGGAGCTGACAGGTGTCCGTGATGCGTTCAGGTGCATCATGTAAAAGTCTTCACTCCGACATTTTAACGAGCTGCGGCGCTCGTACAGTAGCGATGTTACAAGTTAAATATGATTAAAATATGACTGATAGTCATGAGCAAACTGGAACACGCATGAGCAGCACACGGCAGAGCAGAAACAAATTTCTTCGGCCAGAGGGAGCTGGAAGAAGGAAATGACGTCATTTTGTTCGGCAGGACCTGAACTGCTGAACTTTAGTCTTGTTCTTATGGAGGATAAAGAGGCCTTTACTCTTAGATCAGGGGAGTCTAAACTCAGATCCTGGAGGGCCTCAGCCCTGCATGTTTTCAATGTCTCCCTTCTTTAACACTCCTGAATGGTTCATCACCACATTTAGCACAAAGCTCCATAAGGAGCCACTCATTGCAATCAGCCATGTTGAAGCAGGGAGACGTGGAAAACATGCAGGGCCGAGGCCCTCTAGGAACTGAGTTTGAGAACCCTGATCTAGAGCATGATCTTTGACCCCATCAGCTCCCTGGGAGCTTCACCCTCTCACCAACTCTTTCATACTTATCCTGTTTGAAATAAATCATTTCCACCACTCAGTATGTGCCGGTACGTTATGATACAGTACAGGTTTTCATGTGTTTTCACTGACTAAAGTTGTGGATGGTACTGAAAGTACTGTACCAATCCGTCACCTTCATGCTTGATGATGTGGACTTGTTGGGTTTCTCCTGTAAGAACACCAAGAAATGACTGTGTTGTATTTGGTGATATATAAGTAAAGATGAACTGAGTTAATGTTGTGAGGCACTGCTGGGATTTGAACCCAGGATCTCCTGTTTACTAGACAGGCACTTTGACCAGCTAAGCCACAGCGCCTCCTTTGGACTGTCTGTCACTCAGCTCAACTTCTGGCTTGGTTCATTCAGGAGGAATAAGAAATTACAACATAGATTGATCCTGGAATTAACTCCTTTTCTGCACTGCAACACATGCTGAACACTGATGGATGGATGGATGGATGGAATGATGACAGCTAGATGGAGGGATGTATGGATGGATGGATGATGGATGGATGGATGGATGGAACAACGGATGACGGATGAATGGTGGATGGAAGGATGGATGGATGACGGATGGATGATTGATGGATGGATGGATGGATGATGGATGGGTGAATGGATAGTGGATGTATGGATGGATGGATGGATGGATGGATGGATGGATGGATGGATGGATGGATGAATGAATGATGTATGGATGGAAAGATGGATGGATGGATGGATGGATGGATGGATGGATGGATGGATGGATGGATGGATGGATGGATGGATGATGGATGGTCGGATGGATGATGGATGGTCGGATGGATGATGGCTAGATAGATGGGTGGGCAGATGGATGGACGGACGGATGGAAGACCTCCATGGTGTGTCTATGGATGTATGGATGGATGGATGGATGGATAGTGGATGTATGGATGGGTGGATGGGTGGATGGATGGATGGATGGATGGATGGATGGATGGATGACAGATAGATGGATAGGAGGACGGATGGATGGACGGATGGATGGACAGATGGATGGAAGAATGGTAGGATGGATAGATGATGGATTCATGGATGGATGGATGATGGATTCATGGATGGATGGATGGATGGATGATGGATGGATGATGGATGGATGGTGGATGGATAGATGTTGGATAGATGGATGGATTGATGTACTGCGCGATGGATGGATGGATGGATGGATGGATGGATGGATGGATGGCTAGATGACAGATGGATGACGGCTGGATGGATGGATGGATAGATGACAGATGGATGACGGCTGTATGGATGGATGGAGAGATGGATGGATAATGACGGATTTATGGATGGATGACGGATGGACGGATGGATGACTGATAGATAGTTGGGTGGACGGATGGACAGATGGATGAATGGAAGGATGGCTGGACGGGTTGATGTTTGGATATATAGATGGATGGATCGATGATGAATATATGGATGGATTGATGGACAGATGGATGGATGGATGACGGATGGATGGTTGACGGATGGATGGATGGACTGATGGATAATGGATGATGGATGATGGATGGATGATGGATGGATGGATGGATGGATGGATGGATGATGGATGGATAGAATATACAGACATGACTTATGTTCACTAGGAAAAAGTTTCCTTTACTCAGTATTGGTGTGAATCTTGGGAACAAATGATAGAAGAAAGTTTTTCTTTTCAACTTTTTAAAGAATCCATGACTTTTCAGGCTTTTAGGTTCTTTGTAGAACAATGTGAAGGTTCCAACAACAACAAGGGAAATGTTGTAGGTGAAGTTAGCTAAAGCATTGCTAAGCAAGGCAGGAGTTGAACCTGGAAACTTCTGATCCGTAGTCAGACGTGTTCTTCATTGTATTTTCACATTTGTAGATGTTTCTATTGATAATACTGATGAGGAAACTTTACATGGATCCATCCATCCTCCAGGTACTCTGGTTTCCTTCCACAGTACAAAAACAGGCATGTGAGGTTAACTGGTGAAGGTGTGTGTGGAGACCCTCCAGAGTGGATCCACAAACCATAGTAATGTGGGAGCAGCTAGTTACAGTTATTTACTTATTTAGTTATCAGGTTTGTGAAATATCTCCTAAAATGTTCTGACTCCAACCATGAAATCCTCACTAACAGACAACACTTCCATAAATCCTCCCCTCCAGCAAGCAGCCACACACCACAATCCAAAATGTCCTGGTGAGAGAGGGACAGTGTCCATGTGAGAGAGGGACAGTGTTTTGGTGAGAGAGGGACAGTGTCCTGGTGAGTGAGGGACACATGCTGCTCAGGGCTTTTCCTCCTTGTCTTACATCAACTGATTCAGTTCAATAGAAACCACCAGGACAGGTGGAGAAAACAGGGTGGAGCTCTGTAGTTGTGTGGGTTAGATGTTGTTTGGGCTGGAAACAGTGATTCACATCTGGCAACCCTGTTGCTGAGCAGCGTTCCATGTGTAAACAGCTGCTCTGTGGGACTTCACCTTGTCTTCTGCACTCTGGGGCCTGAAAACATCTATTCTGATCAGGTTCACATGGTCACATTGGAAATGATCCAGCAAAACAAGGATCCTGGTAAGAAATGAGAATTGATCATGAAGACCTGCAGTGTGAACAAAGAGTAACTCACTATTAATCTACTTGCTGCTGTTGATGTCAGACATAAAGCTTGGAGATGCTGGGGATTGAACCCAGGACCTCATACATGCTAATGGGTCTGAAGGGAGGTGAATGTTTTGAATGAAGAAGAGCAACCAGTGTGAAGACAAGGGAGGGACAGACTGCAGCCACCATGTCCATGTTGAAGTCTGGAGTGTTTTAACAATCTGACTCCAAACTCCACCTCTTCCTCCTCCACCTCATGTTGAAGCCTGGAGTGTTTTAACAATCCTGTCTGCTGCTCTGACTCCAAACTCCACCTCTTCCTCCTCCACCTCATGTTGAAGCCTGGAGTGTTTTAACAATCCTGTCTGCTGGTCTGACTCCAAACTCCACCTCTTCCTCCTCCATCTCATGTTGAAGCCTGTAAAATCAATCCAACATGTCATCACTAAGGTAGTTGGTGTCTTTGAAAGTTTCTGTCACTTTCATCTTCAACAAGACTCCTTTGATCTTACCTTGATCAGCTGTTGAGACCAAATTCCTGAGTCCCCGTCCTTCAGTATTCTGTGAAATCTACAGTGAAATGATATGAAATGTGAAAAGCAGACAGAATGTAAAAGTGAAGAAGACTGTATTCAATGTTTTTAGTCTTGATGGTCGATGTCATCCCCACACAAATGACGGCACAAAAGCAAAACCAACCTTAAACACAGAGACACACAGCAAGCGTTGTTGTGTTGATGTAATCTAAGAATTAAAGCTGAGCTCTGGAATCCTGCAATTTCACAAACATTATCATGGAGCTTCTGCTGGAAAATCCTAGATTGTGTCATCCAAGTATTAATATTCCAGAGTGCAGTGAGAAGCTGAACACCACACTGGAATCTGATTACATGAACATTAGTCTGAACTACAAACTCAACTTTGATGTTTCCTTCAAAACCAAAACACTCAGAAATAAACTCTTTTTTTATTACTGATAATGACTCATCTGCGTTTTGAAAACTAACCAATACAAAACTACAACTTTACAACTTTATTATATATATTTATATATATATAAGTGCAGCTTGTTCATGAGATGACTGCTATGCTGTTTGCTTTTTATATCTTCAAATGTTTCAGAATAAACCACAAATATCTTTGAAAAAATGTCTCATACAAAGCAGATGGGAGTGGCACCTCATGGAGATCAGAGCAGATCAAAGCAGAAGAAAATATTTGATCTTAGCATCTCCATGGCAACAGGTACTGATCTCCTTCAATCTGATAAGAGATCAGCACTCGAGCAACAGAGATGCCGAGATCAAAGGAGATCAGCTTTATTAAACCTTCAGCATTCACACTTGCATTTTCTTCTGGAAATACAAACCTCTAGTAATTATTATTATCATAACAGGTCTCTGATATCTGGAGGAGTCAGACCATTCAAGGCTTTAAAAACAAGCAGTAGCATTTTAAAATCTCTTCTAAAACTGACAGGCAGCCAGTGAAAGGAAGAAGGGATTGGTGAAATGTGGTCCCTCCTCCTGGTGCCTGTTAAAAAAAGTTTTGCCTATTAAAATTCTGTGTCTGCAACGCCGCTCCGATCCACCGCTCCGATCTCTACTCAGCTTCCTCCGTCACCAAACTCCAGGGTGTGGGCTTCACTGAGACGTTAAGTACAGACACAATGATAACTTCACTGAGACGTTAAGTACAGACAATGATAACTTCACTACGTTAAGTACAGACACAATGATAACTTCACTGAGACGTTAAGTACAGACACAATGATAACTTCACTGAGACATTAAGTACAGACAATGATAACTTCACTGAGACGTTAAGTACAGACACAATGATAACTTCACTGCAGCGTTAAGTACAGACACAATGATAACGTCACTGAGACGTTAAGTACAGACACAATGATAACTTCACTGAGACATTAAGTACAGACAATGATAACTTCACTGAGACGTTAAGTACAGACACAATGATAACTTCTCTATAACGTTCAGTACAGACACAATGATAACTCCACTGAGACGTTAACTACAGACACAATGATAACTTCACTGAAACGTTAAGTACAGACACAATGATAACTTCACTGAGACGTTAAGTACAGACACAATGATAACTTCACTGAAACGTTAAGTACAGACACAATGATAACTTCACTGAGACGTTAAGTACAGACAATGATAACTTCACTGAGACATTAAGTACAGACACAATGATAACTTCACTGAGATTTTTCTAACATGTATGGTAATGCTGTCTGTCCTGCCTTGTTCAGACTATTTGCAGGACAGAGGTGTGGCTGTGGTGGACGTGCAGTGAAACGGAGAGAGAGAGCTGCACCTGGAGAAGGAGGTTGATGGTGGAAGGAGTGAGAGGCTGTGGAGGCGGTATAATGGACTACAAACATGGAAACTTCCGACGTGACGACGACGCGATGACGATGTGACGACGACGTGACGACGACCTGCCGCGACGCGAGGCGAGGTGAAATGCACTCGAGTGTGCCAAGATCAGACCATGAACACACACATACAGAGTTAGAGAAAGAAGGGATGCAGAGACACACACGGTGGTGAGAACATTCCAGTGGGAACACAAGAACATGAGTTTAAACTTCAGATTTTGAGGATCTAAATACATTTTTGATTTATGCATTGCAATTTATGATTAGTTGCAAATGTCCAGAAAAAAGGAAAAAAAAAAAAAAAAAAAAAAAATGGGTATAAAATGAACAATAGATAACGTGGTGACTAAACTAAACTAAACTAAACTAAACTAAACATTTAGCTGAAGCTTGGAAACAGCCATATTTAAAAAACAACAACCCTCAAATTAAGAAACTAATAAGATGACTCTCAAAAAAAATACATTTGTAGATAATAGATTACCTCTGCTGAAACAAAGTAATGATGATCAGACATAATCTATATAGAACTTCAACGAAGCAAAAGCACTTTAAGTTAGAGCTAGTTTATAATATGTTGCTTTAATGAGCCATGGAGGATCTCATGTCTCAACAGGAGGGAAAGTATCTATATCAATCAAGTACTCACAACATATGGATTCTTATATGATCCTAAAAAAAATTGTTCACAATGACCTATATGTGCTAAACATAACTCGCAGGGTGCCATTTCAACAAGTAGGCATGGACAGTATTGAAATATCCAAATGTGAAGCTAAAAATACTGTTTAGTAATAATACTCTTTCTCTAAATGGGTTGAAGTGTTTCCAACAAGCACACCAGATGCATTAACAGTGGCTAAAGCCTTGGTGAAAGGAATAATACTCCGATTTGGCATACCAGAAAAACTTTACAGTGATAAAGGTACTCAGTTTGTGAAGAAAGTAATAAAACAAATAGGAAAACATTTTGACATCCAGTTAAAAAACCATTGCGCTGACCATCCACAATCAGCAGGGTTAGTGGAAAGACATAATGGTATTCTTAGAAATAAACTTAAGAAAACAATGGACGAAACAAACATGAACTGGGTACAATGTTTACCATTAGTTACACATGAGAGTAACACCCACAGGGAAAGGTTTAACTCCATTTGAATTAATATATGGACGGCCATATATTATTCCACAACTTAGACCTTTTTCTAAACCTCATGAAGAAGTTGTTCAGACCTTGACTGGCTACATGGCACCAATGTTAGTGAAACAGGAGATATCATTTACAAACTCTGTTCCAGGTTCAGCTGTTGTGACCCAAGACTCACCTGTGAAACCAGGAGCTTGGGTGCTCATAAGTGAGAATCATATGGAGACACAGCACTGTATTGGCAGACCTGTGTAGCTCATCAGCCTTTTAATCTGAGGGTCCAGGGTTCAAATCCCTGTTCAGGCTGTTTGTGGGAACAAACTTGAAACTGAACAGGATGACTATTGCAGCAACACGTCATCAGTAGGATAAAATGAACCTGTCTCTTGATGGTCTACATCAGGGTGTCCAAACTGGGTCCTAGATTGCCAGTGTCCTGCATGTTTTAGTTATCTGCCTGCTTCAGCATACCTGAATCTAATGATGACGTCATCACCAAGGTTTTGAAAAAGAACAATAATGAGCCTTTCATTACAAAGTGGATGGGAGAGGCACCGGATGGAGATCAACGGAGATCAACGGAGATCAAAGCCGGAGGACATCTTTGATCTGAGCATCTCCATGGCAAAAGGCACTGATCTTCTTTGATCTGATAAGAGATCACCACTGGAGCCATGGAGACGCTGAGATCAAAGGAAATCAGCTTTGTAGAGTTGTAATGTGCTCGTACTCATCCTTACATTTTTCTAGAAATTTGTCTTCAATCACCTTTTCTCTAGCTACACCCTCTACCTGAACCTTTACCTTTATTTATTTTATATTTTCCAAATATCATGATTTTTGTTTTACCTAGATTTAATGAATTCGATTTCATTTCTCTGAATGTATCTAGTATATTGCGAAGAGTTTTTCTAGGATTTGGGAGAATTGTGGGTCTGTAGTTTGTGAAGTGTGTCTGTTTTCAATAACAGTATCCTTACTGGAAGCCTGTTGAATAATACTATGTAGAACCTTCTATGTACTGCTGACATCGTCTTTATTGTTTTCTGGTACTTTCTTAAAATAATTCTTCTTACATTTTCTCACCATATGAGTGAACTTATTTTTACATTTCTTGTATTTATTTGTTCTACATTTATAGGATTCTCTATGTCATGTATTCTTCTCCTTGGATGCATTTTTTAAGCCCTTTGTCACCCATTAAACATCTTTATATTTCACTTTCTCATGTATTTATAAATGAGTCCCCAGTCATCTGATTGTACCTCAATAACTAGTTTTTCCAGGGACTGCTCTGTTTTGACTCATTTGTGTTGACATCTATCTGTTTTCTCTTTTAATGTTTCTGTGGTTTTTATTGTAAATAGTAAAAAAATAAAAACAGACAGACATGAAATCACTGATATCATTGACTAATACACCACTTACTTTGAGATTATCATTAACTAAATATATTATCACTAAAGGTTGCACAATGAGAAGTGGTCAATTAAATTCAATTAAAACTCCATTGTATTTATGAAATCTTCCACGTGGCTGGCTGCTGTAACAGAATCTGACAGGCACCACCATCTCCGGGACACTAGGTGGAGCTGTTCCATTCATTAAATGAGTATATTAGAACCTGGTGCTCTGTATGTGCAATTCATGATGATATTTGAGTTTTTTCTCCATCAATATTTTCAGAGTGATCCATTCAAAGACATATTCCACCACTGTTGATATTTGAGTATGAGTACTCTGCAATATCAGAGCTGATACTGAGAACTGTTACCAGTGCATTCCTGGTTGAAACTGAATGATAAATGTTGCAAAAAATTAGAATTCAATAATAATTCTATTCTATTCTATTGTATTTTTCTTTCTATTTTATGTGAAGCACTTTGTGTTGCAATTGTTCTGTGTCTGAAAAGTGCTCTATAAATAAAGTTTGATTTGATTAAAGAAAATGTGTCTTGTCTTTGTATACTTCATATAGTCTTGAGTCTTCTTTTAAATTCAGCAGCTCTTATTTCTCAAACTCATAGAGCAGAGGTCTCCAGTCCTGGTCCAGAGGACCCCTGCCCTGCATGTTCTAGTTCCTCCCTGCGTCAGCATACCTGAATCTAATGATGATGTCATCACCAAGGTGGTGAAAAAGCCCAATAACAAGCCTTTCATTGAAATCAGGTGTGTTGAAACTGGGAGGAGCTAAACCTGCAGGACAGGGACCCTGGAGGACCAGGGACCCTGGAGGACCAGGGACCCTGGAGGACCAGGGACCCTGGAGGACCAGGGACCCTGGAGGACCAGGGTTGGAGACCTCTGATCTAGACAATATCAACATCAATAGTGATTCTGTAGAAGCCCTCCAAAGTTGAATTCTTACCTTTCAATGAATTCTGTCAGAAAAAAAAGGCGACATTACAAATGATGAACATAAACATTAATATCAACAAGAGTTTTTCTCCTCAAGAAAAAAGTTGAGAGTTGATAGAAAATTAGGAATGTTGATAAAAACTACCCAACGTTTGAGGTTCAGCATTTCACATTCAAATGAATAAAAAATGACTCGTTTAGAGGTCTGGAATAAAAATGCATCTTTTATTAAAACTTATTCAAATATTGTCAAATAATACAAATACTTGGAAAAAACTTCTCCTCTCTCCCCCTCTCCTGCGCACACAAAGCCGCTCCTCCACCCAACAAACCAAGCTCCTGGCATGACTCCAGGAGCACACCTGGAAGGAGGGAGGGAGAGAGGGAGAGAGGGAGGGAAGGAGAGAGGGATTGTCTGTCATATTGTGTCTGGCTCCTGGCAGGTGGAGCAGTGGGAGCAGCAAGTGGGGCAGTGGGAGCAGCAGAAGGAGCAGTGGGTGGAGCAGTGGGAGCAGCAGGTGAAGCAGAGGGAGTATTGGGTGGAGCAGTGGGAGCAGAAGTGGGAGCAGCAGGTGAAGGAGAGGGGGTAGTGGGTGGAGCAGTGGGAGAAGCAGGTGAAGCAGAGGGAGTAGTGGGTGGAGCAGTGGGAGCAGCAGGTGAAGCCGAGGGAGTAGTGGGTGGAGCAGAAGTGGGAGCAGCAGGTGAAGCAGAGGGAGTAGTGGGTGGAGCAGTGGGTGGAGCAGGTGAAGCACAGGGAGTAGTGGGTGGAGCAGTGGGAGCAGAAGTGGGAGCAGCAGGTGAAGCAGAGGGAGTAGTGGAAGTAGCAGGTGGAGCAGCAGATGGAGCAGAAGGTGGCGCTGTAGCAGTGGCGACAGCAGTGGTGGCAGTGGGAGGGAGAGGTGGAGCAGAGGCTGGGCTGCTCCAATCCACAGTCTGAAAAATATTACAAGACAAATAAAGTTCCCACTTCAAAAGAATCCTTCCTAACATGAAGTTTAGAATCTTACAAAGGTTTTTCACACCAGAACATTCTACTTAGAGAAAGTGGAGTGGCCAGCAGAGGAGCTGGAAGGTGGGTGGAGCAGGGCGGTATGGGGCGGAGGAGGTGGGATCAGATGCAGGAGCTTGTTGAGAGGTGGGAGTTCCAACAACACAGGCTGAGGAGGTGATGGAGGCTGCTGATGGCTGAGATGATGGAGCTGTCATGTCTAAAGTCAGCACCATCCCCACTGTTGGAGCTCCTTCCTTCAAATAGATTCAAACAAAGAAACACTGGGAGCGCTTCATTTTGGCACCTTGCCATCCTGACCCTGTCTGGCCATTGGAGGGCTCTAAACTCACACAGGAGGTCAAAGGTCACTTCTCTTGCTGGTGAATAGTGATTCATACTAACCTGGAATGAAGCTCTGGAGGTGGAGGAGGAAAGATTCCAGTTATGTGGACCCCCTGGCACAGCGGGATTTAGGGAGAATGAGTCCCTCCTTGGTGGAGGTCCAGCCTCCCTCTGTGTAGAGCAGCACACCCGCTTGGTCCTCAATGCCTCTTCTGGACTCTCCAGATGTTCTGCATCCTCTCCTGGTCCAAGAGAGGCACACCAAGAAGCTCTCTGCCCTTCACGCCCATCAGCTGATGAAGCAGCCCCTCCATCATGAGGACAGAGTGGGACTCCCCTCTTGTCTGCCTCCTGCAGAGCAGAGCCAGGTCCTCTTTGAAGATGTGCTGCTCCACCAGGGAGCTCTTCTCTCCTCAGCTGCTCCCTCTTGGCTCTGCAGCAAGGAGACATCACTGCTGTCCCAGGACAGTTTGGACATGAAGGTGGGGTAAAGGGGGTGGGCCTCATTTCTACACCCAGATGCCAGCCGCCGCATGAAGTGGTCAATGTCCAGTTTGACCAGCACATCTGGCCGCCCGCCAAACCTGTCTTTCACTTTGCTTTGTCCTCCTTGTGCTGTGCAGCAGTCAGTGTCCACATCCAGGAGAGGAGGAGGAGGAGGAGGAGGAGGAGGAGGAGGAGGAGGAGCCACTCCAGCATCACTGGATGAGACCAGCAGCCATGATGTCCAGCCTGGAATCCTCCTGAGCAGTCAGGACACTGGCGGGGGGCTGGACTGGAGGCCCAGGCACCACCACCTCAGCTTCATAGTCACTTTACTTTGATAGAAAATCTGATTTTCACCTTGATTTTCACTTTAATTAAAAAAAACCTCCCATTTCCACTTTCATGTTCACTTTAATTTGAAAAAAACATTTATTCTATTTTCACCTACATGTTAGTTCGTCAGTTAGTTTTAGCAGTAACTGGCTGCTCCACCCTCACTTCTCCTTCAGCCGGCCTCCTGGAGGTCGTTTGGAGGGACGCACCAGCACCATCTAGTGTCCCTGAGACGGTGGTGCCTGTCCACACCAAGCCTTTCTGACGTCCGTCTGCAGCTCTCCTCTGGCCTCCATGATGTCACTCTCCTCTGGCCTCCATGATGTCACTCTCCTCTGGCCTCCATGATGTCACTCTCCTCTGGCCTCCATGATGTTACTCTCCTCTGACCTCCATGATGTCACTCTCCTCTTACCTCCATGATGTCACTCTCCTCTGGCCTCCATGATGTTACTCTCCTCTGACCTCCATGATGTCACTCTCCTCTGACCTCCATGATGTCACTCTCCTCTGACCCCCATGATGTCACTCTACTCTGACCCCCATGATGTCACTCTCCTCTGACATCCATGATGTCACTCTCCTCTGGCCTCCATGATGTTACTCTCCTCTGACCTCCATGATGTCACTCTCCTCTGACCTCCATGATGTCACTCTCCTCTGGCCTCCGTGATGTTACTCTCCTCTGACCTCCATGATGTCACTCTCCTCTAACCTCCATGATGTCACTCTCCTCTGGACTCCATGATGTCACTCTCCTCTAACCTCCATGATGTCACTCTACTCTGACCTCCATGATGTCACTCTACTCTGACATCCATGATGTCACTCTCCTCTGACATCCATGATGTCACTCTCCTCTGACCTCCATGATGTCACTCTCCTCTGGCCTCCATGATGTTACTCTCCTCTGACCTCCATGATGTCACTCTCCTCTAACCTCCATGATGTCACTCTCCTCTGGACTCCATGATGTCACTCTCCTCTAACCTCCATGATGTCACTCTACTCTGACCTCCATGATGTCACTCTCCTCTGACATCCATGATGTCACTCTCCTCTGGCCTCCATGATGTCACTCTCCTCTAACCTCCATGATGTCACTCTCCTCTTACCTCCATGATGTCACTCTCCTCTGACCTCCATGATGTCACTCTCCTCTTACCTCCATGATGTGTGCTGCTCCTCTTCTATTAAGCTGCTGGAACTTACATTTCCCTGACGGAGTCGTCCCAAGGGATTAATAAAGCTGAGTCTAAAGTCTAAAGTCTAAAGTCTAAAGTCTAAAGTCTAATGTCTAAAGTCTAAACCTCCTCCAGTCGTTCTCTTATTACTTGATGTGAATCTTTAGCTGCTGGATTAACAAGGACTGTTTAGGAGGAACTAGTTCTAGATGATATATTCTCTCATCTTCTCTCATCTTCTCATAACACCGTGTCAGCAGTTTACCATGCTACCTGAGATGGAGTGATAATGAGACGTCCTGCTTTTAAATGTTGATTTATGAATCTTCAAAAAACATCAATGTCCACAACTTGATTGAGCAGTTCATGTGGGACAATAGTAGTAATAGTTCCATTAATTGTTTATCCACCCATGACTAGATAGATCGATCATTTATGATCATTAAGGACCTCAAGCAAGATGACATGACTCATGAGCTAATATTATGAAAAGGGAAAAATCTACTGAACATCTAAATAAATATGATCAAACACTGATCATTTCCTTTCAAATATCTAGTTTAGAAATTAAAAACTGATGTTGTTGTTTCAATGTCTTGTCAGGGAGTTCCAGGAGATTCTAGATCTTCTTCTCTAGTTTCTGTGTTTTGATTCAAACCAGGAAATGTATAAAAAAGTCTGAGCTCAATCCAAGTTTCCCTCCAGAGACACAAACCCTGCTTCTGTGTGCGGTGGATAAACCAAACCCAGTCAGAACAATGGAGATCCTGCTCCAGTCACATTCATGTCTTCATTCCCACTTTTCCATCCCTGTTCTGTGGAGCTGGATTTGAGGGTTCCAGATGGTTTCCAGCAGTCTGCGCTGACGATCAACCTCCTCCTCGTGCTGGACGATCGTTGGTTCAAACTCTCCCAAAGCCTGAACTGAACTCCTTGTTGCTGCAGGAGATGAAATGTTTCCTCTGTGAGACACGACAACACAGCCGAGAGAGTCCAACAAGCTCCAAACAGTAGTGGTGGGCGGGGCCATCTGAAATATCCAGATAGAAAAACCAACCTTGGTATTAGTGTTCATCAATACTTGTGTGGCTCTGAACACTCTTCCAACTCCCGTCAAACTCACTTCACTCGTGCTGCTCCGCCCCTCCTTTTCCTGTTTCCGGTCTGACGTCACCTGATCACTCCGGAGTTGTTGTTTTTAAATTAAACTTTAACAAACATTCCAGGAAATGATAACTTTGATAATACAATCCAACATAAAAGACATACACACATCAACTAAACAACCATAAGATAAAACTGAAAACAAAGACAAACAAAAAGAAATAATATAAACAAAAAAACATACACTCGGGGTTTTCATTGAGTTTACATTCCTTTACAAAGTTATATAATCTTATACTATTTTTCTTCCTCATAAATTTAAGAGATTTAAAATACAGACAAAGCTCTTTGTGAAGAAAGTTTAAATTTGTCTTGGTCTTCATATATTTGTTTTTGTGAATGAAAAACTTCCCCATCATCAGTAAAACATTAAAAGTTGGGTCCTGCAGGCTGTCGGCGAGAACTATTCCAAATAAAACATTATCTTTGTCCACATGAGATGGGGATGCACATTTAGATGAACAGCAGAAAGTAAAGTCCTCCCAGAAAGTACTCCCAAATATAATCCCTCCAGAGTTCTCCAGGAGATGCCAGAGCAGCAGGTAGTGTGGCAGAGTGGTCTAAGGCGCTGGATTTAGGCTCCAGTCTCTCAGGAGGTGTGGGTTAGATAGAAAGCTTTGGATGGTTTGTTTCATCAAATGAGGGACGACTGTTAATTCTAAAGGAGGATTCAAGATGGCGGTGTACATGTGCACTGATATGCAGGCTCGTGATTGGGAACCTTGTTGTGCAATAACCCAGAGAAAGCAGCCTTTTTGACTTTGTTTTCTTTTTATTTTATTTTTTTAATTAGACAATAAAAACAGGTAGTACAGCATAAACAGTACTGTATAACAGGGTTAGGGTTAGCCTAACCCTAACTCTTTTCAAATTAAAGTGCACATGAAAGTGGGAATGGACTTTTTTTTTTTTTATTAAAATGAAAATCAAGGTGAAAATATGATTTTCTATCAAATTAAAGTGACTATTTAACGTGACAATAGGAGTTCTTTTTCAAATTAAAGTGACTATTAAAGTGGAAATGTGAGGTTTTTTTAATTAAAATGAAAATCAAGGTGAAAATATGATTTTCTATCAAATTAAAGTGACTATGAAAGTGAGAATAGGAGTTGTTTTTCAAATTAAAGTGACTATTAAAGTGAGAATAGGAGTTCTCCTAATAGGGGTCATATGTGGGGTTGTGAGTGACAGCGGTTCAAAGAAAGCTCAGGGCGTTCCCTGATTGTGTTTCCTTCATTGAGATTCAAAGGAAGCTCATAAAAACATTGTTAAAAAGGACGACTGAGGAGGACTGAAGTTTGAAATGAAGACTTTCAGAACTTTACCAGCAGCTGATAGTATGAAGCCAGTTCAAACAAAGCTGCTTTCACACCTAAAAACATCTTCCTGAATGTTACTCAGCCTCACGATACTTAGAAGGATTTCCACTCTACCTTTGCTATTTAGATGTAATTAAATATTTAACTTTAATTACAGCTATGGGGTGAATACAGTGTATAGAGAGTTTTCAGTTACATAGGTCAAAGTACCCACTGTTCCTGAAGGCACCACGATTACGCACCCCTCTCAGTGAAAGCCACGCCCCTCTCAGTGGAAGCCACGCCCCCACACCGGAACAAGGCCAAAAGTTTGAACTTGAAAAAATACGTACTGAGAGTAAAAAACAAAATTAGAAACTTGAAACCAGGATTTGAATGTGAAAGAAATAAGATCCTAATCTGAAAACATTAAACCTGCAACTGAAAAAATAACACCTACATTTTAAAAAATATATTAGTGAAAAATGAAAATAAAGGATTTTATCAAAAGAATTCCAGAGCTGAATCAAAATTATATGTAAGGTGAAAAAACTTTTCATACTCTTATTTTTATTTTGAATACAGAGTTTTAAATTTTTCAAAATTGAAGATCAAACCTTGAACATTCAGATTCGAAAAATATTTTTTTTAATCACATTTATTTTTCAGAAGAATCAACCTTTGGACCTGGATCCAGCTGCATACAGACCGCTCCAATCAGCTGAGGTTGTTTTTACTTGGTCTCCAGAGAGACTTTAACTCTTTAACCTCTGGATCAGCAACCACCTTAAAAAGCTGAGAAGAGTGGACTTCTTTCAAAGTTTGACCTTTTGCTTCGTGGTTTGGAGGCCACTTCCACTCAACCTTAAATAATAATGTGAGTGCACAGCTTTACACATTTCGAAAAAAAAAACTACTTTTGGGATATTCAGGGCGTAATTCTCACACAGTATATCTGCCTACAGTACAAACTCAAGTCAACACTCTTGTTCTGATGGAAATGTCAGGATGAACAGATGAACTATTGAGTTATCAAGATCAAGCTGCAAATCACAAAGTCTGGAAAAAGTTCTATTTTCTTAAACCTAACAGGCCAACATGCAATATTTAAACTTGATTCAAAGTACCTAGAAACTTTACTTTAGATTTATGTTTTACATTTAAAGCAGCAAATACTGTATGAATTAATATAAATGTCAACATTTATGATTTATTTCTCTTTCAAAGAACACAAGTATTAAAAAGTTAAAATATTTTGGGGTGTCATTTATCTACAGACTAAAAATGACATTTAAAGTATTTTTCATTCTCCTGGAGACTCTTCAGAATAAAAGTTCCATTTGAAGAAGAAGCAGGTAACACTGCTACATGGACAATATCCAGTGATCAACTCAGCAGGTCCTCCTGAAGGAGAGTGTATTGATCTTCATTAAAGGAAACAACCAGGCTTGTGAGGACACACACTCTTCCTCCTGATGGTGAAGACATCAGACTGAAACAGGAGACGGACAACAGAGCAGTTTAGTCCCATTTAGAAGAGGACAAAGTCAGCATGAAGAGGACAGACTGTGTGAAGTGCAGGCAGCCTGATTTGACTTGTTTTCCACAGGAAGACTATCAACACTCTTAAAAACACACAAATGTACCTGGAGTTGTCATTTCTAGTATACAAGGGGTCGTTGGTGGGTGTACATGGAGTACAATGAATACACTGTCCAACACTGGAAATAACAACACTTTACAATCATTTATGGAAAGATACCTCAGACAGTTTGTCTTCTTCTCAATGCTCGCTCTCAAACTGGAAGAAAATCCCAAACTGGAAAAAAATGGACTCTTCAGAACATAAAAATTATGAAAATGCTGAAATACTTCGGAGGTCTCCTGTAAATCTCAATAGAACCTTACAAATTCATTAAAATGATGTTCTCTACATTTTTACTGAGTTTACATTATATTGTGACGAAGCTCTTTATTTTCTGCCCCGTCACTCCTCCTTTACCCTGGAAAGTTTTCACAAGTTTTTCTGTCCTGGAACAAGAACTTTGATTGAAGAGACGTTCTGCAAGAACATATGAATTCACCTCCAATCACTTCTTTAACAGAACATCCAAGATGGCTCCTGTGTTCTGTCCTCTCTGCAGGTGGAGGACAGCAGAGAGGACGTTGTGTGTCCTGAAGATCCACTGAGGAGAACGGAGAGGACGCTGTGTGTCCTGAAGATCCACTGAGGAGAGCAGAGAGGACACTGTGTGTCCTGAAGACTCACTAAGGACAGCAGAGAGGACACCGTGTGTCCTGAAGATCCACTGAGGAGAGCAGAGAGGACGCTGTGTGTCCTGTGTGTCTGAGTTTTTCAGCTTGTGTTGAGTGGAGCAGGAGCTGTTCACCACCTTCACCTCCATCACCTGAGGACGTGTCCACAGCACAGAGAGTGAGCTGCATGGACAGACAGCGTTGGACTGATTGTGTCTTGAAAATGAAATGAGTCCTCCGCTGTGTGTTGGTCACACTGAGTGATCTGCACCGTCACACAGCGGTCAACAGGGGGCAGCAGCAGCTCAACAAAACACCTGAGCCTCTGAGCCTGTAGTGACAGCTGGCCTTGATAGGTGGAGAGAGTCCAGTGGAGGATGTAGTGAGGTGGGCAGAGCTTCTAGTTCTACCATAGAACTATCCTGCGCCTACTCCTGCACACATCCTGCGCCTACTCCTGCGCCTCCTCTTCCACCTCATTCTGTACCTCCTCCTGTGCCTCCTCTTGCAGCTTCTCCTCTGCATCCTCCTGTGCCTTTTCCTGAGCCTCATCCTGCACATCATTCTTCGCCTCCTCCTGCGCCTCCTGTTTCACACACCCTGCGCCTCCTTATGTGCCTGCTCATGCACACATCCTGCAGCTCCTCTTGTGCCTCCTCCTGCACACATCCTGAGCCTAATCCTGAGCCTCCTTCTGCACCTCCTCCTGCACCTCCTTCTGCATCTCCTCCAGCAGACATCCTGCACCTCCCCCTGAACCTCCTCCTGCACCTCCTTCTGTGCCTTATCCTGCACTTCCTCCTGCGCCTCCTCCTGCGCCTCCTCCTGCGCCTCCTGTTGTGCGTCCTCCTACACCTCCCGCTGCACACATCCTGCGCCTCCTTATGTGCCTCCTCATACACACATCCTGCACCTCCTCCTGTGCCTCCTCCTGCGCCTCCTCCTGCGCCTCCTGTTGTGCGTCCTCCTACACCTCCCGCTGCACACATCCTGCGCCTCCTTATGTGCCTCCTCATACACACATCCTGCACCTCCTCCTGTGCCTCCTCTTACATCTCCTTCTCCTCCTCCTCCTGCAACTCATCCTACACAATCATGCGCCTCCTCCTGCACCCCCTCCTGCGCTTCTTCCTGAGCCTCTTCCTGCGCCTCCTCCTGCGCCTTCTCCTGCACCTCCTCCTGCACAATCCTGTGCCTCCTCCTTCACACACCCTGCAGCTCCTCTTGCACCTCACATCTCACAGCAAATCCACAATGTGAAACATCAAATAAATACATCAAATACACATCCAATTGTGTCATGGAACACACACACACACACACACACACACACACACACACACACACACACACACACACACACACACACACACACACACACACCTTCACCCTGTCAGAAAGGGTGGAGGTGAGGACTGATGTTCTCCTCCACAGAGAGCAGCTGCTGGTAGCTCACTCTCTATGTTCCTCTGCAGAAAGTGATGAGGACTGATGTTCTCAGAAGAACTTTTTTATCATCAAGAACAACTTTTCCCTCAGAGTGAGATGAGCTGAGTGAGGAAACCAAGCGGTCCAAGGAGCTGTGTTCTTGTTCCAGTCTCTTCTGGATTGAGTTGCTGCTTGTAGTCAAATGTTTTCACACGACCCTGTTAACCTCCAGCAGAGTTTCTGTAGTGTAGTGGTTATCACGTTTGCTTAACACGCAAAAGGTCCCCTGTTCGAAACCGGGCAGAAACATTAAGCAAGATTTTTGAAAGTCCAAAGGACAGTTTCCAAAATATTAGGAGCTTAATGGACAATGACCCCCGGCTAGCTCAGTTGGTAGAGCATGAGACTCACAATATCAGGGTAGTGGGTTTGTGTCCCACGCCGGGTGCCACCTTCCTGTGGGCTCACCACCTGCAGGAAGGTTCTTAAATGTGATTTAAATTGTGATCTGGGTGACAGTGCTCAGACTGTCACCCCCGCCACCCAGAAATGGATAAGTGGAAGAAAATGAATGAATTAATGGACAATGATGTCTTGTTACATAATCCCAGAGCTTCATTTGGGCCAGATCTTACCGCAACAGGATCCGGCCCCTCCCACATTTTGACCGGCACTTATTTGATTGGATCCAGCACCTCATTACAAAAAAATAAAATAAAATCTAACCCCTTTAATATACTTTTATGAATTTAATTATTTTTTTTAAATATTCTATATGGACAGCTGTGTATTTTATTGAGTTGAAATCACTAGAAAGTTCATTGTACACAAAACTGAATGTAAAACCTGAACGGTGAGGAGGAGAGGGAATTTCCGGCGCTCCCACGCCACGTCACTCTAAACTGTGATTTTGAGTTCAAACTGTGTGTGTCAGCTCGCTGGGAAGACGGTGGGAGACGATGGACAAAAAGAGACAGATGATTTGAAGAGCTTTTTAAGACCAGGGCTGCTTTTTGGGCTGTTTTGGACGATTAAAAAGGGAAGCAGGTTTTTTCTTTTCATTTTCTGCTGCTGCTGATTCATGAGAGGATTTGTGGCCTTATGGGTGTAAAAGGTGGTAAATATTTATTATTTGTAGATTTTTCTCTTCTGAAAGTTTAATGAAATTTGATGAGTGGACAAATTAGCAGTGATGCACTGAGTGCTGAAATATGGAAGATTTGACAGCTGTCACTCAGAGAGAGAGAGGGAGAGAGAGAGAGAGAGAGAGAGAGAGCATCCTACCGACTGATTCTCCATAAAAAATTAAAAGTTTGGTCGATTGCATTGAGAGACCAGCTGATCAATTCCATGGTTGTTTCAGTTCAGATGGGGATGTAAAGAGAGGCTCTTGTTAGATTCTCACACAGGAAGAATGAGCAGAGCGGTTTGGGGGACAGTAAACTCACGGAGCTGATAGAAAATATGTCGGCGCTGCTGGGATCAGATGACACTTCGTTCCTCTTCACCCAGCTTTTTCTGCTTCAGCTCCCGCCGGCGGTGCGCTCGGCTCGAGCCACTTGGCCTCTGGTGCAGGATAAGGACTATCATGGTGGAGGAAGTTGGAGGCCTTGTGGGGACTTTCGGCACCTCAACAATATCACAACGCATGACCGGTACCTGCACCTCCTCCAGGGGTGGTGCAACGCAGCCGTTATGGCCGCGTGCTAAGACCTCCGAACAGGACTTAAGTCTGGGTGGTACCATTCTGAACATTCAGGGGGGGGGGGGGGGGGGGCTGTGTGGTGCACCTTTGGGAAATGTTCTCTCATTCAGAGTGCAGTGGGTGTGTCAGTGACGTGTGAGGGGTGTGAGGGGTGTGTTGGTGATACGGTAGCTGTTAAAGGAGGACGTGCGGTGATGTCACGGGGTAAAATGTTTGACAGGACGACTGTCAGTCTCTGTGGAAAGAATAAAGAAAATCGACTCGACAACTCTGTCCGTCTCTTTTTTCACGGCTTCCACAAGGTATTATTAAGTTATAGTTATTAAGGTATTTATTCAGTTGTCTACTTTAAAATACAAACAAAACCTTCCTTCCATAACATATTTGCTTTTTGGTTCATTCTGGTCCTACAACTTGTCCTCTTGATGAGACCCTCTGAAGAGGAGAACCTGATTTCAGGGGACTCTGGTCCTTGGATTTCAGGGCGTCTCAGAGGATTTACTTTATAAAATAATCCACAAGAAGAGTCTTTCTCTTAAATTCACAAAACATTGAACAACGTTGTTGGCAGGATTCGAACCTACGCAGGGAGCCCCCAATGGATTTCTAGTCCATCGCCTTAACCTCTCGGCCACAACAACATGATCCAGAAGTGTTTAATGGGAGTGTAAGGTTCTCTGTGTGTGGTTCCTGATAACCCTCAGGTTCAGATCAGAAACGCCCTTTCAGGACAGACGTTCTTCCCAATCACTCCCTCTCAGGTCACAAAGTGTTTGCCAAGGTGAGTGTCCATGTGACTCGTGACTGTTCAGCCCAATTTCCACGACACAAAATGTATCTGTACAGTTTGGTTCAGTACTTCGGTCACTTCAATTCGCTTGGAACCTCAACCGAGCAGGTACCACGAAAGTACTAGGTACTACCATGTAGTGGAAAAGCATCAAAAGCGAGGCGAGTCAAGTAGGGCTGAGTAGGTACTAGTGGAAAAGCACTCTAAGTTGACAAGTAAGAAATAAACCCCCCAAAAACATGGTGTGATACTTACGTCAACTCTTCACAAAGTAGGGTTTGGAAAAGTTCTGTTGCATTGGAACTGAACCTGGGCCTCCTGTGTGGCAGGTGAGAATTCAACCCCCGAACCAGCAATACTGACAAGTGATCACAGTCCAACCAGGAGAGGTCAGGTGAAACAACTGCTCTGGTCTATGAGCCCCTCCCCCGCAGTTTGAGTGATACTCAGCTCTGGTTACACAAGAGTCGATGTAAAGTTTGGCTACTTTGACTCCTGAGATGGTCTGACAGAAAGTTTAAACTACCAGCATCTCCTCGTTAGTATAGTGGAGCATATGCCCGCCTGTCACACAGGAGATCGTGGTTCAATTCCCCGAAGAGGAGAATAAAACCTTTTAGTTTTGTTATTGAAAACCATGAGGTTCAGACTGGGAACGGCCCCTTCCAGACATTCCAGCTGTTGTTAATGTGAACATAAAAGTTACACAGTAAGACTCTGGAGTCCATTTGTGTTTCCCTTTCTAGGACCTCATCACTGGACACTGGGTTCTGTGCACCTTTTTTTTAGGGTCCGAGCCCAGAAGGGAAGCTGCCTGGAGGCGAGGACCCTATTGCATCTGTAGTGTTTCTTTCTTTGTTTCTTCTCCTGACCACATTGAACCCAAATTTGACCTAAACTTGCTCACCAAATTTGGCACACTCATTAGGACTGGTGCAGTCTATAAGAAAATGTAAAAAATTAACCCATAAAGAGCCAAAATGTGCTCTCTAGCGCCACCTACAATCACTAAAATGACCGATGACCACCACAGCCATGGTGTGATCTCTCTAAGAATGTTGTAGAGATCAAACTAAAACTCATCATCTCATTAAGATCTAAAAATCATGTGAAGACATTCCTGACCTAAGTGTAACAGGAAGTCCACAAGTTGACTTTCAAAGTAAGATTATCGCCTGAAATTCAAATTAGGTCTCACGGCCCGTAGGAAAGTCATGGAGACATGAAACCAAAACTCACTTGTTTGTCTCAGCAAGACCCGGAAAACATGCAACGACACCTCTGACTTAATCCAACAGGAAGTCCACAATTTGCCTTTCAAAACAAGACTTTCACCACAAATTCAAATGGGCTCGTACGCAAACATTATCTCCTGCGAGGGAGAAAATCGTATCGGCTTCAAAACACTATTAAATGACAGAGGAGACATTTCTGCTAAAAACTTCTGTACAGCTTTGTGGTTACTTGAGAGGTTTCGATTTGATGAGCAGTCAAATCTCCGAATGATAAATCCCACTGCCTCTATTCTCTCATTCAAATATATTGCAAAACCAAAGGAAGTCTGCAATTTGAGTTTGTGGACACGCCTCAAACTTTAATATTCACCATCAAACAGGAAGTCTACTGAAACTAGAGGTTTGCATGTCCAGAAGAAAATGCAAGCGTGAATGCTGAAGGGGCTGAATAAAGCTGCTTTCTCCTTTGAATGAATCCCCTTTGATCTCAGCATCTCCATAGCATCTCCAGTGCTGAGGTCAAAGCAGATCAAAGGAGCTCAGTGTCTGTTGAAGCTCAAATCCACTGAGCAAGTAACATCCATAGACATCCAAGACACGTCCATCCGTCCAGGCCGTAATTCTGGACGTCTATTTGACCATCTATTGTACCGTCACGTTTAAGAAGTGTCACAACTGTATTCTGAAAGATTCTCCATGGTAAGTACAGTAACTATCAACCCTTAATAAATCATCCATACTGGGGCCAATATGACTTGATACTATGATAACTTTGTTTGATTATATACCAATTCATCATAAATACAGTGAAAGAGAGTTTTATTGCATTCAAGAGGGAATTCAGTGTTTTACTGCATTTCTGTGTATAATACATGCTGTGTAGGATTGGTACCTTACCAAATGTATGGTAACTGTGTTCAGGTTCTGGGGTTTAGGCATGTTTTATGAGTTATTGATGCATTCATGATCTCTGTCATGAGCTTTCAAAGTGAAAGGATCTAGAATGAACTACGTTCTGCTCGGTATGTTAAGTGACTCTGCAACTGTAGGATCATTATCAGCTCATCAACATTTTTTACCTTTATTATGTAGAAGTTTTAGTTTGTATTTATTTTATACAGTACAGACTGAGAAAAGCCTATCTATCTATCTATCTATCTATCTATCTATCTATCTATCTATCTATCTATCTATCTATCTATCTATCTATCTATCTATCTATCTATCTATCTATCTATCTATCTATCTATCTATCTATCTATCTATCTATCTATCTATCTCAATAGACTCTATGTGCCCTGGCTAGCTCAGTTGGTAGAGCATGAGCCTCACAGTCTCAAGGTTGTGGGTTCATGTCCCACACCAGGCACCACCTTCCTGTGGGCTCTCCACCAAAAGGTCTTAATCTGTGCAATGTGGTCTGGGTGATGGTGCTCAGACTTCCACTCCTGTGACCTGGAAACGGGAGAAGATGGATTGATCATGGTTTCATGGTGAACCATCAGATTCTTGGCAGGCTGCCATGGCCACACCCTTTAACTTTTGAGGAAGAATGTTGATTCTCTTTTCATTGTGTAGGACTGTTGTATCTCCAGGTAACATTTGACGTCTCCGAGGACATACATTGTAGGAGGAGTTCAACATGAGAATGTCACAGTTAACGCCAAATGACGAACTTCCTGTCGGGTTTAGATTCTGGATATCATGATGTTGTTGTGTCTCCTGATGTGCTTCATATTCCAACCAATCTCAAGGATGACTTTGTAAAGTTTAGGGCCATGGTATATGATAATATAATGTAGAAAGAAATGTAGAACCAGAATCACTTTCATGATCCAGATATCACCTCCTAAGCAGCTGCTGGAAAACTTTGGTGACAGGGGCTAGCACGAGCACGAGCATGAGCACGAGCATGAGCACGAGCAATGGCACTGGCACCAGCACCAGCACCAGCACCAGCACCAGCACCAGCACTACCACCAGCACTAGGGTTAGGGTTAAAGTGTTCATACTAGAGTAACATGTGACGAACATCACTGCTCATAAGTTACTGAGATCCAATAAAAAAAATAAAAAAAAAAAAGATTTTGAGAATCATTTATTGGTACCCTAAATTGAGCAGTTTTTTTTCAGGGTTTCCCATGGGAGTTGATTTTCAACATTGTCAACATGTTATTATTATACACCTTTACAAACATGTTGGTGAAGAAAGTGTTTGATAATGATTTAGTTGGCAGGTTAGTGAAATATCTCCTAAAATGTTCTGACTCCAACCATGAAATCCTCACTAACAGACAACACTTCCATAAATCCTCCCCTCCAGCAAGCAGCCACACACCACAATCCAAAGTGTCCTGGTGAGAGAGGGACAGGGTCCTGGTGAGAGAGGGACACATGCTGCTCAGGGGTTGTCCTCCTTGTCTTACATGATCAACAGTACTTGATTACCAGTGACGGCTAAATTACAGGAAATAATTTATGATTCAAGTTATCAATGAAACAAATCTGGGATTTATAAATTAATAGTTGAAGGGAGGTTAAACTACTTCAGTGGAATGAATCACCGAGGGTGATCTACAAGTCATTTAGGATAGATTGTTAATTAAACAAATTGTGTTATTTATTTAGTAACAATCAGAAGTAATCAAGAAGGAGTGGGAATTAAGTAAAGTCGTGGTTTACAAATTAATACAATGAATTACTTGAATGTGCCAAACCATTGAAAATGAATTAAATGCAGTTAGGATTATCAGCTGAACAAACTTGTGATTTATTAATTAATAATTCTGGATAATTAGATGCTGAGATGCAAGAAAACCAGTGAAAAATGATTAAAAACAATCTTGATTATTAATTAAATAAATTGATTAATTTATTAATTAATAAGAAATGCTAATTATATATCTACAATGAAGTCACCGACCAATAGCTGTACAGGCAATTCAAGTTGTGATTAAATTAACTGAGTATTAAATCAATCAATAATACTGCAAGTAATTAGACACCAAAATGATTTAAAAGCAATGCGGGTTATTCCAGCAATAAACCTGCATTCATTAGCCAACAACTCTTAAGTGTATTAAATTACTGAAAGTGTTAAAATCATTGAAACTGATTTAAACCGTTCAAACTATTAATCAATGAATATTACCGTTACTTAATCAGAGAGTCGGGGCTCCAGCTGAAGTTAGGATCTTAAACTAAACATCAGTCTTATTAAATGAGTGAAGTTCTTCTTCCTGGTTGGAATGAGAAGCAGAACTTTAAATGAAACAGGGAAGGAAGGCTGGGAATCCCAGCACTGACTGTTCCAACCAGCAATCGTCACAGAAAAACACCAAAACCACCAAGAATCCTTCAATTCAACTACGAAGTGTTTATGAAACAAACGTCTATTCCTAAATCATCAATCTACCAATCACATCTGATCAATAAACATCAAGTCACATCTCATCAAACAACACAATACAAAACAAAAGCCAGCAAATGAAAGTGTGTGTGTGTGTGTGTGTGTGTGCGTGCGCGCGCGTGCGTGCGTGAAAGAGAGAAGGGAACGCGTGTGTGTGATTGAGTGGGGAATGAGTGTAATGACCACAAATGTCCACCAGAGGGAGGTAGACGTCAGTGACCTCCATTGTACATCCTGGTAAGATTTTATTACGTTTAAATAAATAAAAAACTGAGCCAGCTTCACTGGTGTTTCTTTATAATTTAAGAAAACCTAATTCCTTCTCAATTATGTCTTTTTGGGTTAAACCAAATGAAAAATGATAGAATTACTGCAACGCAAATAATTAGTTGAAACAGTCATGCAGTGAAAAGAGACGATGACTTTGGAAGACATCTTTGACTTCTTTCTTTAACCTGCTCCGACCAAGACAACAACAATCAGCAGAGAGACCAAACAACAACAGGAAGAGCAAAACTACAGGTCAACTTAGAGAAAGAGTCCTGGGAAAAGACATCCCATAATGCCTTGCACTGTCCCACCTGACAGCATCAGCAGCGTCCTACAGCCGCCACCACAATACAAACATCTTGGTGGAAGTTTTCAAGGATCCAGACAAAATGTGGCAGCAGATTTGAACCTTCGAGCAGATTGACTCATGTGGCAGGATGTGGAGGACACAATGTCAAAGTCAACATCAAATCCATCAAGGAGCTAAAACCAGGATCAGATGTTGAGACAATAGAGAAGTGTGTATAAATGTATGAACTCTCCACCTTTTGACATCATTGAACACACCTGACACTTTATCAAGGAAGTGAGTTTGTCAGTGTTTGGTTGGAAGGTTGGAGTCATGGGACCTCGTGGCCTAATGGACAAGGCGTCTGACTTCGGATCAGAAGGTTGAGGGTTCAAGTCCCTTCGTGGTTAAAATTATCCATCATGTAGTTTGTAAAGTAACATTAGAGAGTCTCATCATAGTTTCACCACCTTTACTAGACTTCTGCTGGAAGAGCTGCTTCTGCTAACGTCACAGATGAAATTACTCTTGAAAAACGTAATCCTCTGATAGCATCTTAAGTTTACATGGAGTGACTTTCAGTCGTCGCTCCGTCCTCGTTGTACTTTTCCATCGTCTGCTGTCCCTCCTTTTTCCTCCTCGCCTGCTGCTCCGGTTGCTCATTGGTTGGTTGGTTGCTGCTTGGCTTTGGTGAGGGTGTCTGTTGCCTTCAGGGGCAATGGGAAATAAAACCACAACATGAAAGAAACACTAGACCAACCATTTGTAGGAGGGGGTCATGGTAATCCCAAGGGCACATCCGGGAATGCCAGGACGAATAGTGAATAGTGAAATAGAATTTTTTTTTATTGAAGTGGATTGATGTTCACTTTAATTTGAAAACAAAAAATTGCTCAATCCACACTCTCTCTGTTCTGCCTTCTGTCTCTGTTTCCATTATTAATCCTACTAATTGATCAGTTTTGTTATTACAGTCTGTCACTGTCACAGTGTCTAATGTAGGATTTACTTTGTTTTTTATATGTTGATTGTTCAGGTGTGAGACTTTATTTTTATTTTTGGAATAAAAGCTGTTGATCCAGTCTGTTTTTAGCAGCGACCAAATTCAGTTCAGATCCACATCAGAATCTTAATGTGATTTGTTAACAAGTGAAAGAGCCAATAGGTTGTAAGGGCCCATGACTCCACCCCTCTGAAATGTGACACTTCATGCAAGTAGTTAAAACACGTACATACATAATACATAACACATAATACATACATACATACATACATACATACATACATACATACATACATACATACATACATACATAAAAAACAATAAATAAATGCAGCAGATGAAAACATAACCTAACTTGGTTGGTGAAGTTAATAAATAATAATTTTGTCAAGATCAAAGTGAAGATCGAAGTAAAAGAACTTTGATCGTTTCCATTCTTTTATGACATCACTATGACATCACCAAACAGAGTCAGCAGATAGAACCATCAGGGTATCATACTTCATAGCCTCCCTGGGAAAGTTCTGGAAGACATAGTACTCCACCAAGGTTGTGTCTTGTCAGCCCTTCTGTTTGTGATTTTCATGGACAGGGTGTCGAGGTGCAGCTGAGACAAGAGGAGACAAAAACTCAGGGAGGCTGACAGTAAGGTAAGGCTCTATACTTTCTATTTCATTGGACTTACACTTTCTTACAGGTCTGTGCTCTCTCTCTCTCTCTCTCTCTCCCTCTCTCTCTCTCTCTCTCTCTCTCTCTCTCTCTCTCTCTCTCTCTCTCTCTCAGCCTGCTGGTTACGTCATAAGAACAACCAGTCCATCAAAGAAAATTACTTCTTTATCACATCACAGCTGAAGCTCCAGACATTAACCGACATTTTACTGTGTTAATGTGACGTAGCTAAACTGTACAGCTGAAACGCTAATAACTAATAATTAAAAACATAATGAATGCTATATTTTTTTTTTTTTTGATTTCCATTTCGGTGTGGCCGTGATCAAATAGTGGTTAGTACTCTGCGTTGTGGCCGCAGCAACCTCGGTTCAAATCCGGATCACGGCAGTGGCTCCTAAAGTGCTGATGTTGTCGTCACTCATGAACCTGCTCGATCATCAACTTGTAGACTGAAGGAATCTCAAGAAGATTCTAACTCTTTTAAAATCTACCATCAGTATGTCTCTCTCTCTCCTAGTTTATCTAGAATAAAATAGTTACTCACTATCTATTATATGTTGTTGTTTCTGTTCATATTTATTCATGTTCTTAAATTCTATTAACATTTCAGTACAAGTATTATGGGTCCTTATATCCTGCTGTGGAAAATGGACCTCGGGGTTCAGATTCTATGAGGGTAATGAGACAGGACAAGAAACCAGTGTTGCAGCAACATGGTTGCCTGTCGTTAAAGCAATAACCAAGCAGACCCGGCGCTCCACCACACAGACAGCAATGAAAACAAGGCTCTTTAAGAAAAAGGCCAGACAGCCAGCATCTATGACAAGCTGAGCCTCTGTCATCACTAATAACTTACTGATGAGGTTTTCATCCAGTGGTGGGTAGTTTGAATCCCATCCAGAAGACATGACAACAAGAATGTCTCCAATCCAGTAAAACATCCATTGTAGCCAACATGAAGTGTCCAGAGTCCAAAGTGTCCAAATTAAAAGCCTCCAACAGTTTGAACATCCAGTCTCCAAGGTATTTCTGAACTATGTACAGTAACGTGGCCTCATATCTTATAGCACCATCTTCCTCTCCTTCATCCTCACAAACCTTTCAGCCACCTCCTTCTTATCAAGCACAACGTCTCTCTATGGAGAGCAAAGTGAGCTTTGAGAGTCTGGCCTCCTTCATGCCCAGAGAGAGTTTGGAATTCATTTCAGGCTGAAACTGTGTTCTGCATTTGCACTAGTGACTGACTGGTATGTCCTTTCCATATGGCTGCAGATGATGAAGGGCAGAACAGCTTCTGTGGTGTTGAGCTTGATTTCTAGTTCACTACACATGGCAGAGAAAGAAAGAAATCCATCCCAGACCTGCTCAGCTGTATTCTGGCTCTTATATTGGTAGAATCATTACACATTACACTCTAGAATAATACACTCCTATGATAATAATCTTTGTCTCTCCATTTTGTCTCTTGCTGCCGACTCGTATCGTCTCCATAATAGAGGACAGATGCTGCAATGTTTTATTTTTAAGTTGAGAGGCTTTTTTTGTGTTTTTCATCAAACCTCCATCCACTTTGAATGGGAAGTTTTTTATAGTTTTTTTTTTTTTTTCAGAAACAATTAACCAAATCTTAACAAAAGTCACACTATTCCTGAATGTTCTGAATGTTTTGATGTACTTTTTGAATCCATGCAACCAAGCTAACATGCTAACATGTTTTTTTTTTACATGCTAATATGTATGGAAGCTAATGTGTACTGTGTGACGATGTTTCAATAAAGTATTAGTAAAAGTGAAAAAATATCAGAAAATAATAGTGACATTGAAAAAGTATCAATAACATACCAGCTAGAACTACACTTGGTAGAGCGCAAATCTTTACTAATGCCACATTTGTTTAGAGACCCAAGTTAGCAACACAAGCATGATATCTATTAGCTCATCTCAATGCTCACTACCTCTATGCTTAGTCTACCTAGCTAACTAGGTAGACTAAGTTGCTACAACACTGAGCAGGGAGTGTCTCCATGGCAACAGACACTGATCTCATTTGCTCTCCATGAGGTGCCTCTCTCATCTGCTGAATTGAATCCACAGGTGGTAATGAGACATTGATGGACTCCGCCGCTCTCTGATTATGTAACTAAACACACCTGTGAGCTACAAGCTTTAAATACTGGAGTTTCAATCACAGCAGGAAGTAATAACTCAGGAGGTTCAGGAAGAGGTTAATTCAGTTGTATTTGATCCCTTTGGGAAAGATCCTCTAAAGGTTCCGTGATGTTTCTTCCCACTTATTTGCTGATGATATCAGCGTTACTGTTCCTTTAAGCCGTCTGAGATCATGAAGCTAAACTCCTTGCTCCATTGTCTGGTGGAAATAAAACAATGACTCAGCGATAACTCTCTGCAGCTCAATGCAGACCAAACAGAAACACTGGTTATTGCCCCTGATGATTCAATCCCTGGGATTAAACAGTACCTGGGTGACTGAGGCCCGTCTGCTAAGCCAAGTCTTAGAACCTTGGGAGTTCTCTTTGACAAAGACCTGTCATTAGTGCAGCACTGGAAGCAGCTGACCAGGAACTGCTTCTTTCAACTCAGGAAAAGATCTAAACTTAGGAACTTGGTCTCATGGAACGATTTGGAGCTTCTCATTCCAGCTTTTGTGTCTTCGTGTTTCGGAGTGACTGGGAGTGCATTTCTGATCCGAACCCGAAGGTTATCAGTAAGTAAACTAAAGAACTGCACTCCCTATCGGGGAATTGAACCCCCATCTCCCTCATGATAGGCGGGGATACTCTCCACTACACTAAGGAGGAGATGTTGCTATGCATGCTGTCTGTCAGGGTCGTAGCCAAACGTAGCATCTCTTCTTGTGTCACCACAGCTGAGTGTGACTCAGACTGTGGGGGAGGGGTTCACTGAGAACAGCAGTGGGACCAGATGAGCTTTGGTGGCTGGAATGTGCTGACATGTGAGGTGGTGGTTCAGTGGTCCACTTCTTTCCTGCCACGCTGGAGCCCCGGGTCCGTTTCCTGGCCAATGCAGTGGGTGGTTTCACTAAATACCACTCATTCACTAGTTTTCATAATCCCAGGGAGGGCGCTGAGGGGGCAGGGACTTGTAGTGGGTCCTTACAGCCTATTGGCTCTTTCACTTGTTAACTAATCACATTACAGATCTGGGGCTCATTTATAAAGCTGGCTGAAGCACAAAACAAGATGCGTACGCCACTTCCCAGGCAAAGTTTGTGATTTAAAAAGATAAACTTTGCATGAGAATGTACGTGACGGTACGCAAACTTTGAACCTTGCACACACACATTTTGGAGACGGGGAACCTGCAGCGCTGATGGTGAGGTGGAGAATTGAAGCCAGATTCATCTCAAACCTTTATTATCTTCAAATATCAGACTTACAGATCCACGTAATAATAAACAGCCAAGCTGCAGTGTTCTACGTGGTTCTTTAGTGGAACGTTGATACTGAATCAGCAGCACCATGTTCATATCATCTTCAAATGATTAAGAGGACAGAACTGATTGATTATTAATCGTGACAAAGTGAGTAACAATCAGTTTAATTTCAGAGTAAGCACACAAATAGTGCGGAGACAGCTGTGAGTAAAGCTGCAGTGTCTGGAGGACACTGACTGTCTGTCTGTCTGTCTGTCTGTAGGCTCTGGGGACGTCTGTTCTGTTCCAGCTGCTTTTATTAGGATTTACACCCAGAAGGTACAAATATACTAAACTGTATGTACACGGTAACAACTAAAGTGAGTCTCTGGGAAAGTCTCATGCAAAAAACAAACTGCAATTGAGATGATTTACCAACGTGTGGAATAAAGAAATGATAGGTTTTATATTGCTTATTTTATTATTATTATACATATGTGATAAGTGATACGGTTTAGTATATTTCTACTTTATGGCTGTAAATCCTGATAAAAGCTGCTCGCGGTACTTTCATCCGCTCGGGACACACTGCTGCTGGAGACAGATGACCTCCTCCACCCTCCGCCTCCACCTCTAGAGTGACTGAGGATAAAACATAAAGTCCACTGAGCCTTTTTAGAGTCCCTGTTCATATATTTATTTTATACATTTAAAAACAGATGAAACTGAACTTTATCGGTCCGCTGTGTCTCCACCTAAATGTCTCTCCGACACTCTGACACACGCTGACCCTCACAACCATGGAGGCTGTTTTGGTGTCCAGGGGTGAGCTCTGGTGCTGACCCCATGATGTCACTCTCCTCTGACCTAATGATGTCACTCTCCTCTGACCTCCATGAGGTCACTCTCCTCTGGCTTCCATGATGTCACTCTCCTCTGGCCTCCATGATGTCACTCTCCTCCATGATGTCAGTCTCCTCTGACCTCCATGATGTCACTCTCCTCTGTCCTCCATGATGTCACTCTCCTCTGACCTAATGATGTCACTCTCCTCTGACCTCCATGAGGTCACTCTCCTCTGGCTTCCATGATGTCACTCTCCTCTGGCCTCCATGATGTCACTCTCCTCCATGATGTCAGTCTCCTCTGACCTCAATGATGTCACTCTCCTCTGTCTTCCATGATGTCACTCTCCTCTGGCCTCCATGATGTCACTCTCCTCTGACCTAATGATGTCACTCTCCTCTGTCCTCCATGATGTCACTCTCCTCTGGCCTCCATGATGTCACTCTCCTCTGACCTAATGATGTCACTCTCCTCTGTCCTCCATGATGTCACTCTCCTCTGACCTCCATGATGTCACTCTCCTCTGGTCTCCATGATGTCACTCTCCTCTGTCCTCCATGATGTCACTCTCCTCTGACCTCCATGATGTCACTCTCCTCTGACCTCCATGAGGTCACTCTCCTCTGACCTCCATGAGGTCACTCTCCTCTGGCCTCCATGATGTCACTCTCCTCTGACCCCATGATGTCACTCTCCTCTGGCCTCCATGATGTCACTCTCCTCTGACTTCCATGAGGTCACTCTCCTCTGACCCCACGATGTCACTCTCCCCTGGCCTCCATGATATCACTCTCCTCTATGATGTCACTCTCCTCTGAACCCATGATGTCACTCTCCCCTGGCCTCCATCATATCACTCTCCTCCATGATGTCACTCTCCTCTGGCCTCCATGATGTCACTCTCCTCCATGATGTCACTCTCCTCTGACCTCCATGATGTCACTCTCCTCTGACCCCATGATGTCACTCTCCTCTGTCCTCCATGATGTCACTCTCCTCTGACCTCCATGATGTCACTCTCCTCTGACCTCCATGAGGTCACTCTCCTCTGACCTCCATGAGGTCACTCTCCTCTGGCCTCCATGATGTCACTCTCCTCTGTCCTCCATGATGTCACTCTCTTCTGACCTCCATGATGTCACTCTCCTCTGACCTAATGATGTCACTCTCCTCTGTCCTCCATGATGTCACTCTCCTCTGACCTCCATGATGTCACTCTCCTCTGACCTCATGATGTCACTCTCCTCTGACCTAATGATGTTACTCTCCTCTGACCTCCATGAGGTCACTCTCCTCTGGCCTCCATGATGTCACTCTCCTCTGACCTAATGATGTCACTCTCCTCTGTCCTCCATGATGTCACTCTCCTCTGGCCTCCATGATGTCACTCTCCTCTGACCTCCATGAGGTCACTCTCCCCTGGCCTCCATGATATCACTCTCCTCTATGATGTCACTCTCCTCTGAACCCATGATGTCACTCTCCCCTGGCCTCCATCATATCACTCTCCTCCATGATGTCACTCTCCTCTGGCCTCCATGATGTCACTCTCCTCCATGATGTCACTCTCCTCTGACCTCCATGATGTCACTCTCCTCTGACCCCATGATGTCACTCTCCCCTGGCCTCCATGATATCACTGTCCTCCATGAGGTCACTCTCCTCCATGATGTCACTCTCCTCTGGCCTCCATGATGTCACTCTCCTCCATGATGTCACTCTCATCTGACGCCATGATGTCACTCTCCTCTGACCCCATGATGTCACTCTCCCCTGGCCTCCATGATATCACTCTCCTCCATGATGTCACTCGCCTCTGACCCCATGATGTCACTCTCCCCTGGCCTCCATGATATCACTCTCCTCCATGATGTCACTCTCCTCCATGATGTCACTCTCCTCCATAATGTCACTCTCCTCTGACGCAATGATGTCACTCTCCTCTGACCTCCATGATGTCACTCTCCTCCATGATGTCACTCTCCTCTGATGCCATGATGTCACTCTCCTGTGACCTCCATGATGTCACTCTCCCCTGGCCTCCATGATGTTACTCTCCTCCATGATGTCACTCTCCTCTGACCTCCATGATGTCACTCTCCTCCATGATGTCACTCTCCCCTGGCCTCCATGATGTCACTCTCCTCCATGATGTCACTCTCCTCTGACCTTATGATGTCACTCTCCTCTGACCTCATGATGTCACTCTCCTCTGACCTCATGATGTCACTCTCCTCTGGCCTCAATGATGTCACTCTCCTCCATGATGTCACTCTCCTCTGACCTCATGATGTCACTCTCCTCTGACCTCATGATGTCACTCTCCTCTGGCCTCCATGATGTCACTCTCCTCCATGATGTCACTCTCCTCTGACCTCCATGATGTCACTCTCCTCCATGATGTCACTCTCCTCTGGCCTCCACCTTCACATCAGATTCTTCTTCTCCACCTCTACAGTCACTGTTCTCTCTGTGACTCTCACACTATTTCCAGCGGTGACGACGTGCTGCCGATCGTTGTTTTTCTTATTCCATTTATTAGTGATTCCACTACTGTGACACCAAATCATATCATTTCCTGACCTCCACCTCCTCCATCACTTTTTCTCTCTCCGTAAAATCCTTTTTCTTTGTCTCTTCTGTCAGGATTTAGCGTCAAATGCCGGCGATTAACAGGCTGAATGAGATGCAAAAATATTGACGAGGCCCTTTGCATTGACCATTTCTGGTAGAAAGTGGGCGTGTTGAGGGCGGGGATATGAGCTGCACCACCTTCCAGGTGGATTGTGATTTATAAAAGAAAAGTGCGTGCAGATGTGCGTACGCACGGTTTTATTGATTAAAATTGTTTTGGGCGCATGCCATTTTCAGCTTTTGGGCGCACGTACATTTCTAGTAGGAATCCTACACTACGTTTTATAAATACAAGTTCCCAGTGGGACGGGTGTGAGGAGACATCAGGGAAGGACAGAGCCTCCGTTTTAACATCCACATCCAGGAGAAATAGAAAAACAATCCAGCTTTCGGCGTCTGGACGTCTGAGGGAATCTGAATGTAGATAAGATTTGTTTTCTGTCAGGACGTCTTCAGCTTTCTCTCGTCCTTCAGTGTCTCTGGTCTCCATGCTGCTCCAAAATCAGTGGCCATTTTTTTTGCGTTCCAGTAGAGCTCTACAATTCTCCAAGTTGGTTTCTATCCCTCGTAAACGTTAAAGAGTCACGTCTTGCGTACTTTTGAGTTCATTTATCACACGAGTCTGAGGGTTCAAAGCCCTGCACAGTCCCTCAGTGAGGATTGGCAGCCTTCCCAATACAGCTGCCTGCATCTTCTCCACTTTGTGATCGATCAGAAAGCTGCCAGCTCCAATCAGCAGCAGACCTGTTATCATAAATCCAATTATGTAGAGGTCTTCCACGTCCTCCATGGAAAGAATTGACAAACACACGATCCTCCAGCTGTCCCAGGAGTCGAGCGTGTGTCCAGCAGCAAATGTCCCCTCGGGACATGTGGGCTCTCCCTTGCCCAATCGTCTTGTCGATAAAGTTTGGTCAATTGCATTGAGAGACCAGCTGATCAATTCCATGGTTTCGGTTCAGTTCAGATGTAAAGAGAGTCTCTTGTTAGATTCTGACACGAGACAGAAGAAGACAGGAGCAGCAAGCAGGGAAGACGAGGGAGGACAGGATATTGGATGAGCACCCAATTCAAGCTAATGCAGGTAGTGTGGCCGAGCGGTCCAAGGCGCTGGATTAAGGCTCCAGTCTCTCAGGAGGTGTGGGTTCAAATCCTACCACTGCCATTTTCAAAGCTTTAGATGGATTTACTTCCTCAGATCAGCAAGTAATGAGACACTGCCATCAGTTCTGCTCCTGATATGTTGGAGACTTGCTCCACCCTTGTGAACTTCCACCCCAGCAGAACCTTGGGGGTCAAACTGGTTTGTTCCTACAAGCAGGCAAATCAAGGTGATTGATACAAAACACTATGGATACCACAGACCTCTGTCTGAACATGAGGCTAAACATCTGGAAGTAAGACGCAAGACAACAGACAAGACACTGCTTGAGAATGAGGTAATTCCTCACATCTCAAGGAGAAGACACATTTATTTGAGGACATCTTGTCAAGAGAAGACCCATGGCATCAGCCAATAGAAGGAAGCTTCGCTTGTCTGACTAGAAACTCCATCTTTGGACGAGTGCGTGGGCCAAGACAACACGCCGCTCCAGTCTATTGTTCCTGACCAAGATTTAATCTGTTTCAGTCATTGATAATAGTTGAGCTTGACCACTTCCACCTGACAAGGACTGTTGTTGACACTCTTCACTTTTAATTAGAAAAAAATACCATTTTCACTTTATTTTAAAAAAAGAAAAAAACCCATTTTGATGTTCACTTTATTTTGAAAAAACAGATCCCATTTTGGCTTTGATGTTCACTTTAATTTGAAAAATAAATTCTACTGTCACTTTGATGTTGACTTTAATTTGAGTCAAGATCAAAGTAAATATCAAAGTATATCTTGTTGTAACACTATAAAATAGTGGTTGTTATAAATAAGTGCTATGTGGAGGTTACGACAAAAGAGATGTTTTGTTGTGAGCAGTGTAATGGAAAGTTGGTGACGAAATAACTCTGTTGTGCACTGTTAAATACTTGAGAACAAGTACAGAAAAAATGTAATCCGACCATCAATGGCAGCTCTCGGGTATTCATTTCGGTGTCCATTGTCTGTCTATTTTCAGATTGCATATTCACTGTGTCGTGGTAAAATTATATCTTGTCCTTATACTCATTATATTTGATCATCATAGACTTCCTACCTTCCTGGCTTTAAATGAATTTTTTACAAATGAGACTGATATTTTGGTATTAGCTATTTCCACGTTCTCTGGTGGTGCCCCGATTTATTAATAATACATAAATGACAAGTTTATGTGAATTAATATTTTTTTTATTAATAAATAATTTTTGATAATTTATTCTTTTTTTTCTTTTTTAAGTAATTACTCAATTACTTTAGGAGTTGTTAATGAGTAAATGACTGTTTACTTCCATTAATACTTTAAATTTTTCATGAATTACTTCCAGTGATTTATTACGTTCAGTAATCTATTACTTACAGTAATTTAATGCTAATAACCAACCATAAATCCCAACACTACCAAATTCAAACCTTCAATAAAACCTTAACCAGCCGTCAGTATATTTATGATGAATTGGTACATAACCAAACAAAGTTATCATAGTATCAAGTCATATTGACCCCCAGTATGGATGATTTATTAAAAGTTGATAGTTACTGTACTTACCTTGGAGAAACACAGCAGGAAGATCTACAGTTGTCTCCTCTCCAGTACTGTCTTTTGTTGAGGAAATCAAAGTAATTAACAACAATATACTGTAGTCAGATTCAGCGCTCTCAGTATACACTCAGTAATCTCCGTCTGATCTCTCCCTACATGTACTTGCCGGCCAGGCAGAGAAAAACTACCAAAATGTTCCTACGTTGAACAAGATGGTCTGGATACTACTGAAATAAACAACACAACAGTTGCAGGTCACTGGGTCTGGTTCTTCTTCTGGTGATCCCTGATGGTTCCTGGTTCTTCTGGATCAGTCATGTGATTGGCTGGTTAGTTCAGCTGGTCAGAGTGTGGTGCTCATCACACAAAGGTCTTGGGTTCAATTCCTAAAACTGGCCATAGAGCTGACTGCTAACAAGTAAATCTGTGGAGTTCAGTTATCTCAGCTCTGTAATGATATATTAACTTTTCTTTTTTTTAACACGAGGAACTAATGTGAAAGAAACTTTTGGACATGAACAGTCTGAGAGTCCAAACTCCTTTGTGCTCACATCTTCAGCTCTGTAATGAAAGAGGGACTTTTTTCATTGATTGATTTATTTTTGTTGACATCACTGGTGTTGCTCTTAACTAGTTTCCTGGTATTTATCAGACAGATCATTTCCTGTTCAGCTTGGAGAGACCTCTTCCTCTTGTGCTGCTCTTTGTTGTGGTGTCCCTCAAGGCTCTGTTTTGGGTGGCCTTAATGTTAACTTTCATTTTTATGAAGACGACACACAACTGAACTTCCCTATAAAGCCTTGCTCTACGGACTCTGCCTCTATCCTGTCCTGCCTCACAAAAGTAAAGAACCAAAGTCCAAAAACCTTTTTACAGCTGAACGGTTTAAAACCTGAAATCATTTTGATCGCCCCCAATGGACCCGGTTCTGGTGGTTTTAACAACCTTTGCTCTAGTCTTGGTCACAGACTTCACTTCCGGGCTGTATCTGGATCTTGTCCCAGTATTGAATTGATTGAAAGTTTATTTTTGAACATGGAGAGCTCCCTTTCCCAGGTGAACTTGCGCTCGATCTATCATTGGTTGTCTGGTAACCAGGCAACCAATGCCTGGTTCCAGCGGGGCGGGCTGGAAGTGTTTAGTCCGAGGGGGGGTGCTTAAGTGTGGGTACGCAGGACCGGCTGGAGAGCCTGGTTAAGCTCCGGAGGAGATGAGCTCCATACCGGCCGGGTCTTCTCCTCAGTGATGTATCCGAGTATGAAGCACTATTTTCGGAGAGTTTCATCAAGAGAGAGATTCTCTATGTCATGTATTCTTCTTAGATGCATTTTTTAAGCCCTTTGTCATCCATTAAATATCATTATATTTCACTTTCTCTTGTATTGTGTGATTGTACACTCATAGTGACAGGGCGTCTTTTCCTTTATAAATGAGTTCCCAGTCATCCGATTGTACCTCAATAACTAGTTTTTCCAGGGATTCCTCTGTTCTGTAATTTATTTACACAGAATGTGACATTTATGTACAATGAACATGTACTTTAGGGCACAAGTTATAACTTTTTTGTGTAACACATTTAGATTTGTTTTTAACATATTTACACACAATAACATATTTACACACAATAACATATTTACCTATTATACTTCATTTATTTTTAGATAGTTACCTTTAATATTACATAGAATATAATTGTTCGATATTTACCTATTCCATATTTATTTATTGTGACACATTTATCTAATATTCCATATTATATGACATATTCTCTTTCAGCTATGTTCTCTTTCAACGGAGATCAAAGCCGGAGGAAATCTTGGATCTGAGCATCTCCATGGCAAAAGGCACTGATCTCCTTTGATCTGATAGGAGATCAGCACTGGAGCCATGGAGACGCTCAGATCAAAGGAAATCAGCTTTGTAGAGTTGTAATGTGCTCGTACTCATCCTTACATTTTTCTAGAAATTTGTCTTCAATCACCTTTTCTCTATCTACACCCTCTACTTGAACCTTTACCTGTTTATTTATTTCATATTTTCCAAATATCATGATTTTGGTTTGACCAAGATTTAATGAATTAGATTTCATTTCTCTGAATGTATCTAGTATGTCGTTGAAGAGTTTTTCTAGGATTTGGGAGAATTGTGGGTCTGTAGTTTGTGAAGTGTGTCTGTTTTCAATAACAGTATCCTTACTGGAAGCCTGTTGAATGATACTATGTAGAACCTTCTATGTACTGCTGACATGGTCTTTATTGTTTTCTGGTACTTTCTTAAAAGAATTCTTCTTACATTTTCTCATCATATGAGTGAACTTTGTTTTACATTTCTTGTATTTATTTTCCATCTCCTTCGTTCATCATTTATTGGATTCTCTATGTCATGTATTCTTCTTCTTAGATGCATTTTTAACCCCTTCATCATCCATTAAACATCTTTATATTTCACTTTCTCTTGTATTTATAAATGAGTTCCCAGTCATCTGATTGTACCTCAATAACTAGTTTTTCCAGGGACTGCTCTGTTTTGACTCATTTGTGTTGACATCTATCTGTTGTCTGTTTTAATGTTTCTGTGGTTTTTATTGTAAACAGCAAAAAAACTAAAACAAACAGACATGAAATCACTGATATCATTACTAATACACCACTTACTTTGATATTGTCTATAACATGTGTAAATATATTATCACTAAAGGTTGCACAATGAGAAGTGGTCCTGCTGGAATTCAATTGAAACTCCATTGTATTTATGAAATCTTCCACCTGGCTGGCTGCTGTAACAGAATCTGACAGGCACCACTGTCTCCGGGACACTAGATGGCGCTGTTCCGTTCATTAAATCAGTCGATGTTAGAACCTGGTGCTCCGTATGTGCAATTCATGATGATAATTTGATGAGTTTTTTGATGAGGTGATCCATTAAAAGACATGTAAGGGGCTCCACCCTGATCCTGCCAGTGAGGTGGTGGTGGAAACAGATGTGTGCAGTCCAGCTGTGCAGAGCTTACACAGGTATCATTTGTTGGTAATTAATGTTTTTATGCTTGTAATATTTCCTTTGTCTTAACTTACTGTGATTATGTCACTCATGTGTTTGTAGGACCACTTCCTGATCCCCACATCCTGACATCAGGAGGAAAACTACGTCCACTTCCTGATCCCCACATCCTGACATCAGGAGGAAAACTACATCCACTTCCTGATCCTGACATCCTGACATCAGGAGGAAAACTACATCCACTTCCTGATCCTGACATCCTGACATCAGGAGAAAAACTACGTCGACTTCCTGATCCTGACATCCTGACAACAGGAGGAAACCTACGTCCACTTGCTGATCCCCACATCCTGACATCAGGAGGAAAACAACGTCCACTTCCTGATCCTGACATCCTGACATCAGGAGAAAAACTACATTCACTTCCTGATCCCCACATCCTGACGTCAGGAGAAAAACTACGTCCACTTCCTGATCCCCACATCCTGACGTCAGGAGAAAAACTACGTCCACTTCCTGATCCTGACGTCAGGAGAAAAACTATGTCCACTTCCTGATCCCCACATCCTGACATCAGGAGAAAAACTACGTCCACTTCCTGATCCCCACATCCTGACATCAGGAGGAAAACTACGTCCACTTCCTGATCCTGACGTCAGGAGAAAAACTACGTCCACTTCCTGATCCCCACATCCTGACGTCAGGAGAAAAACTACATTCACTTCCTGATCCCCACATCCTGACGTCAGGAGAAAAACTACGTCCACTTCCTGATCCCCACATCCTGACGTCAGGAGAAAAACTACGTCCACTTCCTGATCCCCACATCCTGACGTCAGGAGAAAAACTACGTCCACTTCCTGATCCTGACATCCTGAAATGAGGAGGAAAACTACGTCCACTTCCTGATCCCCACATCCTGACATCAGGAGAAAAACTACGTCCACTTCCTGATCCTGACATCCTGACATCAGGAGAAAAACTACGTCCACTTCCTGATCCTGACATCAGGAGAAAAACTACGTCCACTGGAGTCCCAACCACTCAGAGCTCTCCTTTTAGATTTCCTCTCAACTCTGGAGTTGGTCCCAAACAAATGATGTGTCCCAGGTTGCTGAGCTCAAGGTTCAGGATGAGCACACAGGTCTGAGGCGTTCACACACATACTACTGGCAGGTACAGGGTCAGCTGGTAATCACCAGGATGGAATGGTGCCACTTTGTCACTGACACATTTAGAACCATAACTGTAGAGCAGTTGTGGCCTGATGAATCGGTCATTGACCAGATGGAATCTAAACCAGACATGTTTTACTTCAACACCATTAATGTGTTTATTTCAATGCAGTAATGATCATATTAAAATGTATAAATGACCTTTTGTCACTTTGTGTTTTGAACATTAAATCTCAAGTTGTGTGAATCACTGTAAATAGTGTAAATAGTGTAAATAGTGTCTAACATGTCAATAAGCTGCTCCTTCATGCCCACAGCCACCCTGAAGCAGAACATTATAACTCATCAATCAGAGGCATTCTGGGGCTTCATCTCCTCTTGTCTGAGCTCTGGTCCAGATATGAGGCGGGATGCAGGTGGAGCAATGGACTCCCAGAAGATGTGGAACCCTCTCAGAGGGGAATCTGCTGTAGAACCGGATCTGCTCATCAGAAACACCATAGTGAGTACAAAACCTGGGAGACAAATCCACATTCTCCAGCCTGGCTTCCAACTCCTTAATATATTCAAGAGCTTCATCTAGTGCAGCTGTGAAACCAAAAAATAAAATTAGATCATACAATAAAATACATTAGTATATAAATAAGGTCCAACTATAAAATAACTCACAATGTTATAAACGGCCATGTTTTACTATTAATTTTTATATAATATTTTCATTACTTTATTTTTCAAATGTAAAATTAAATTAAAACAGTCTTGTTTTCATTTTCACTGGTGAGCACGGTAGTTTTTATAATTGAGCTCCTGTGACATTATTTCCTTGTGGATCAACACACTATGTAAGTCGAGGTACAAGTATACAGTATATGTATCCGTCATTGATTTGATCTCTAGATGGTATAGTAGTACACACTGGTGCTGCAACGCATCCTGCAATTGTATTATTGGTTATATTTGATCTTATATGCCAAACTTATACAATTTACCATCTTAGATATTTACCTTCGGGTGGATGAGCCACATGATGGTGGTCTGCAGTAGCAGCTTCAGCCTGGAGAGCTGTGAGAGGACAAGCTGCCGTTTCTGAGTCCTCTGGAAGACAGAATCCCTCTAGGTGGTGCAATAAAGCCATTCCAGGGAAAGAGAGATGGAACAATAAAGTCATTCCAGGGAAAGAGAGATGGAACAATAAAGTCATTCCAGGGAAAGAGACATGGAACAGTTCCACTTCTATGGAGACTGATAGTGGATCCGCTGACAGAATCCTCCTGGTGAAGTATCGGCTGCATACCAAAGTACTCCCTGGCTTTATGCCTTTATGAGTTTCAGACCCTCATCCCTTCTAACAGCTTGGATCCACTGCCTCCTTTAGCCCGGGTCTGTAGGAAAAGCATGGTAAGGTATGGGGTATGGTTGTTTTCTTGTCCCACAAGAGCAACCAGGAACACAACAAAAACAACCGCGTGGAGACTGAGCCGTTATCGTCACCGTCCAACGCTAAAGCGAGAGCCACCGGAAGTAAATGAGCACCACAAACACGGAAGTGTGAAAAAGGTCTATTGCTCTGAGAGGATCCAGCTGCTTGGACTCTTCCACTGCTGTGGAAAGTCTTTTATGCTTGTTATTTTAATGTGAAAATATTTAAGTTACGGTGTCACTTCCTTTCTGAGCGTCTCCTCAGTACTCTGAGCACATTGTACACAATGGATACCATTGGTGTGTGTGCTTGAGCCAAAGTAAGTGACAGTCTGTGTAAATGTGTAAATATTGCTTCATGACTGCCGAGGCATTTTTTTAGTTAAACCCTCTTTGCCCATTCAGAGTTTATTTTGAAGTTTGAGCACGTTTGAGAATCGTTCATAAGTTAATTAGGCTCATGTGACGGTGTCATTAGTTAGTGTAAACCCTTTGTTATGTCTTTCAAGGTGTATTGCTGAGTACTTGAGGTCTGTTTTGACGTTGTTATGTGTAGATTAGTCTCCCCATGTGCTGCATGCCCTTGTTTCAACTAATTGTTCATGTTGTCTTCATGTGATGTTTAATAAGATGCAGTTATAGTCTGCACCCGCTAGAGGGAGACACATACCACCAAATCTGTTTAAAATACTTCATTTCATTACAGCCTGATTATTCAGCCTTTATATTCAGACTTTGTTCAATTTATTACCTTTTTGGTTTATTTTGACCAAACCATTATACTTTAAGTAAGAATGTTTAATATTGGATTATATAACTTTATTTATTTGTACAATATTTCAATATTGTTCTGTATTTGTTTGTTTCCTTTGTAGACCACACACACACACACTCACACACACACACACACACACACACACACACACACACACACACACACACACACACACACACATTCATCACGTTCATCCTGCGTTCATCCTGTCATTCCAACTTCATTATTAAAGTACCCTGGAAAGGTCTCTCCGTGTCCTTCTCTCTGACCGGAGCTCTGTGGAAGGTTGCTATCAGACCAAACATCCCTTCAGAGTGTCCCACTCTATCACAATGGCTCTTATATTGGTAGAATCATTACACGTTACACTCTAGAATCATTACACTCCTATGATAATAATCTTTGTGCCTCCATTTTGTCTCTTGCTGCCGACTCATACGTCTCCATAATAGAGGACAGATGCTGTAACATTTAAATTTTTAACTTCAGAGGCCGTTTTTGTGTTTTTCATCAAACCTCCATCCACTTTGAATGAGGAGTTTATCTTTTTTTCTTTTTTCTTTTTTTTCCAGGGAAACGATGAGCCAAATCTTATCAAAAGTCACACTATTCCTGAATGTTCTGAATGTTTTGATGTGCTTTTTGCATCTGTGCACCCAAGCTAACATGCTAATACGTTTTTTTGTTTAACATGCTTATGTGTATGTTATCTAATGTGTGCTATATGAAGATGTATCAATAAAGTATGATTAAAAGTGAAAGAATATCAGAAAATAATAGTAACGGGGAAGAAGTATCAATAACCTACCAACTAGAGCTACACTCGGTAGAGCGCAGTTCTTCACTAATGCCACATTTGTTTAAGGAACCAAATTAGCATCACTAGCATGATACCCATTAGCTCATCTAAATGCTAACTAGGTAGACCAGGTAGCTACAACACTGAGTAGGGAGCATCTCCATGGCAACAGACACTGATCTCCTTTGTTCTCCTTTGATCTCCATGAGGTGCCGCTCTCATCTGCTGAATTGAATCCACAGGTGGTAATGAGACATTGATGGACTCTGCCGCTCTCTGATTATGTAACTAAACACACCTGTGAGCTACAAGCTTTAAATACTGAGAGAGAGAGTTTTAATCTCAGCAGGAGGCGATAACTCAAGGGTTTTTTGTCCAGAAGTATCTGCAGATGAACTTCATTACAACTAAAGGTTAGGCTCTGTTGGCCCACGTCTGTCCTTTACACGGCCCTGTGATTCCGCTCACCAGAGGGCGCTCTTTGTGCTTCTTTTAAACTCATTTTTAACAAACACATCAGCGTCTCCAAATGCTTTATGACCTGGACGGAAGTCACTGGGAGGGCATTTCTGACCTGAACCTGAGGGTTATCAGTAAGTAAACTAAAGAGATGCACTCCCCGTCAGGCGATTGAAACCCCATCTCCCAGGTGACAGGCGGGGATACTCACCACTATACTACGGTTGAGATGTTGCTATGTGTAGTTGTCATGTGTCTGTTACCATGCTTCCACATTGTGACATCAGGTCCAGATGTTCCCCAGCTGTCATGAAGCCACTCTTGTGTAAATCCAGCATTAGTTCAACAGGTGAGGAACACCTGTACGATGCCATCGACTCTCTGAGTTTCACTTCAACAAGTTCTGACACCAGGTAATGCAGCACTACAGTCCACCAAAGGAGGCGCTGTGGCTTAGCTGGTCAAAGTACCTGTCTAGTAAACAGGAGATCCTGGGTTCAAATCCCAGCATTGCCTCACAACATTAATTCAGTTCAACTTTAATAATATAGCACCAAATACAACACAGTCATTTCTTGGTGTTTTTACAGGAGAAACCCAACAAGTCCACATCATCAAGCATGAGGGTGACGGTTTGGTATAGTACTTTCAGTACCATTCATTCATTCATTCATTCATTCATTTTCTTCCGCTTATCCGTTTCTGGGTCGCAGGGGTGACAGTCTGAGCACTGTCACCCAGATCACAATGCACCATTTAAGAACCTTCCTGCAGGTGGTGAGCCCACGGGAAGGTGGCCCCCGGCGTGGGACACAAACCCAATACCCTGAGATTGTGACTCTCATGCTCTACCAACTGAGCTAGCCGGGGGACACTTTCAGTACCATCCACAACTTTAGTTAGTGAAAACACATGAAAACCCGTACTGTATCATAACGTACCGGCACATACTGAGTGGTGGAAATGATTTATTTCAAACAGGAGAAATATGAAAGAGTTGGTGACAGGGTGAAGCTCCCAGAGAGCTGATGGGGTCAAAGATCATGCTTTAGAGCAGAGGTCAAACTCAGTTCCTGGAGGGCCTCAGCCCTGCATGTTTTCCACGTCTCCCTGCTTCAACATGGCTGATTGCATTTAGTGGCTCCTTATCAAGCTGAATGTGGTAATAAACCATTCAGGAGTGTTAAAGAAGGGAGACATAGAAAACATGGAGGGCTGAGGCCCTCCAGGATCTGAGTTTGGACACCCCTGATCTAAGAGTAAGTCTCCAATGTACCAGGAGCAGGACTGATGACACTGTCTCATTACTTGCTGATTTAAGGAAGTAAATACTCCCAAACCTTTGAAAGTGGCAGTGGTGGGATTTGAACCCGTACCTCATGAGAGACTGGAGCCTTAATCCAGCACCTTGGACCACTCAGCCACACGACCTGCACTTTACCAATAATGTGCTCGAACCTGTTCAGATAAAGGTCGCGGCTAACAATTCTTCATTAATACTGTGATGTCTGATTTCTTTCAGATCAGAATCAAACGTGTATTTATTTATTTTTTTTTAATGTTTTTATCAGACTGCTATCAAATGTAAATATTTTACTGCAGTACATCTGACACCAGGTAATGCAGTACTGAAATGCACCAAAGGAGGCGCAGTGGCTTAGCTAGTCAAAGTACCTGTCTAGTAAACATGAGTTCCTGGGTTCAAATCCCAACAGTGCCTCATAACAACAGTTCAATTCAATCTTTATTTATTATGCAACACAGTCTTTTGTAGTTTCTTTTTACTTTGAGAAATGCATTATGTACGATAAAGGTACAAATCCTCCAGTAGCAGTTGAACTTTCAGCTTCATTTCTTCAAGGTCGGCCATGACTAATGTTTTCATTTACTTTGGTCAGGATGTGGTCATTCCATGAGCTCTGTCAAGGCTGTCAGGAGTCCTGATCTCCTGCCTTATTGATGACAATCAGTTGCAGTTCAATTCCCGGATGAGTCCTTGGAGTGACCATGTCGTTCCATGATCAGTCCCCAAATAGCAGGTTGAACCCACACCAGAACGCTCCGAGGAATTTATTTCAGATTGTGTCGATGTAATAACAGAGATTAGACATAAATTGTGGTTCTGATAGGTCCAGATCAAGTCTCCTACCCCGCCTCGCTCTACTCTGGCCTCAAAACTTTATTTTATCAAGGATTTTAGCTTGTTGCTTCCCAGCTCATTTCTTTGATGGATTTAAATCAAACCTTTGGGACATTTTAGTCTGGTTTCCTGCACATCATAGCTCTGACACTGTGCTGGTTAAGGTCACCAACCATCTACTACTTTCAGCATATAATGACTTGTACTTTTTAATTCTTCTTGACCTTTCATTCATTTTCTTTCGCTTATCCATTTCCGGGTCACGGGGGTGACAGTCTGAGCACCGTCTCCCAGATCACAATGCACCATTTAAGAACCTTCCTGCAGGTGGTGAGCCCACGAGTAGGTGGCGCCCGGCGTGGGACACGAACCCACTACCCTGAGATTGTGAGTCTCATGCTCTACCAACTGAGCTAGCCGGGGTGCTTCTTCTTGACCTTCACTCAGTATTTGATACAGTCAATCATAACATTTTAATTAACCCTCTGAAAAATCATGTTGGCATCACTGGTGTTGCTCTTAACTAGTTTTCCTGGTATTTATCAGACAGATCATTTTCTGTTCAGCTTGGAGAGACCTCTTCCTCTTGTGCTGCTCTTTGTTGTGGTGTCCCTCAAGGCTCTGTTTTGGGTGGCCTTAATGTTAACTTTCATTTTTATGAAGACGACACACAACTGAACTTCCCTATAAAGCCTTGCTCTCCGGACTCTGCCTCTATCCTGTCCTGCCTCACAAAAGTAAAGAACCAAAGTCCAAAAACTTTCTACAGCTGAACGGTTTAAAAACTGAAATAATTTTGATCGCCCCCAATGGACCCAGTTCTGGTGGTTTTAACAACCTTTGCTCTAGTCTTGGTAGCTCATTGAGCAATGTTTGAAAAGAGGCCCACAATTTAGGTGTGGTGTTCGACTCCGACCTGTCCTTTGACTGTCAGGTGACCAAGGTAGTCCAATCCTGCTTTGCTCAGCTGAGACAACTAGTCAAGACCAGGTCATTCCTCTCCCCAGCAGACCTGGAGAAAGTAATCCATGCCTTCATCTGGTCCAGGCTGGATTACTGTAACTCCCTTTATTCTGGCATCAGCATGCTCAATGTTCAAAGACTGCAGCTGGAGCAGAATGCTGCTACCAGGTTTTTAACAGGCACCAGGAGGAGGGACCACATTTCACCAATCCCTTCTTCCTTTCACTGGCTGCCTGTCAGTTTAAGAAGAGATTTTAAAATGCTACTGCTGGTTTTTAAAGCCTTGAATGGTCTGACTCCTTTATATATCAGAGACCTGTTATGATAATAATAATTACTAGATGTTTATACTTCCAGAAGAAAATGCAAGTGTGAATGCTGATGATTGAATAAAGCTGATTTCCTTTGATCTAAGCATCTCCATGGCTCCAGTTCTGATCTCTTATCAGATCAAAGGAGATCAGTTCCTTTTGCCATGGAGATGCTCAGATCAAAGATTTCCTCCGGCTTTGATCTCCGTTGATCTCCATTGATCTCCATCCGGTGCCTCTCCCATCCACTTTGTAATGAAAGGCTCGTTATTGTTCTTTTTCACAACCTTGGTGATGACGTCATCATTAGATTCAGGTATGCTGAAGCAGGCAAATAATTAAAACATGCAGGACACCAGCACTCACTGAACCAGTTTGGACACCCTGATGTAGACCATCAAGAGTTTCATCCTACTGATGATGTGTTGCTGCAATAGTAATCCTGCTCAGTCTCAAGTTTCTTCCCACAAAGAGCCTGAACAGGAACTTGAACCCTGGACCCTCAGATTAAAAGTTTGATGCTATACCGTCTGAGCTACCCAGGCCTGCCAGCACAGTGTTGTGTCTCCATATGATTCTCACTTATGAGTGAGACGAAGCAGACACTGATCCTGACCACCAAGCTGCAGAAGTGGAGACTCTTCTTGCTCGCTGTTTTGAAACTCAACCAATTGTAGTCCATTGTTCCTTCCTGAAGATGCTGAAAAGCTCCGCTCTGGATTTGAAAACAATCAGGAAACATCTGAGCAGACTGCTGGCTGTATTGCATCATATTTTCTCACGGCCTGATTGGCTGCAGGTGAGAAGTTTTGCTTCAGGAAAACCAGTTTTCTCTCCATTTGAAGCTGGAATGAAGAACTGCTTGGTTTTACAGCAAACCTGAACAGGGATTTTAATGGTGGAAGCTCAGATTAAAGAGCATTCATTGATAACGATCATGACTTTTCAAAGCTTAGTTTAGCCGTGGTTCTACCATGTCGTACGTTCCAGAGCGGACCAGGACGGTAAGGTAAAGCAAAGCTCATCCAGACCCAACTATGTTGTTTGGTCCACCACAGAAAGTCCAGTTAAAATGGAGGCGGGTTGTGAAGGACACAGATGCTCCTGGTACAGTATGAGAGTCTGACTGCTTTCAAAAGGTCCAGTGATCATACAAGAGTATCAGTTACTCTGATACTTTATGTCTGTCTGTAGATATGTATGAATGGACGTGTATGTATATATGTACTGCACAGGACACGTGTGTGTGTGTGTGTGTGTGTGTGTGTGTGTGTGTGTGTGTGTGTGTGTGTGTGTGTGTGTGTGTGTGTGTGTGTGTGTGTGTGTGTGTGTGTGTGTGTGTGTGTGTGTGTGTGTGTGTGCGCGCGGCTGTTTGGCTCTGGCTATTTGTCTTGTGATGGACTGGAGACCATCCAGAGTGGATCCTAATGTGGGAGCAGCTAGTCACTGAGACCCAATTAAAAAAAAAAAAGATTTTTCAACAATTGGTACCCTAAATTGAGCAGTTTTTTTTGTTTTCCAATGGAGGTTGAATTGTAATATTTTAATATTTAAAATACATCCATCTTTACAAACATGTTGGTGAAGAAATTATTTGATAATGATTTAGTTGTCAGGTTAGTGAAATATCTCCTAAACTGTTCTGACTCCAACCATGAAATCCTCACTAACAGACAACATTTCCATAAATCCTCCCCTCCAGCAAGCAGCCATACACCACAATCCAGAGTGTACTGGTGAGAGAGGGACAGTGTCCTGGTGAGACAGGGACAGTGTCCTGGTGAGAGAGGGACACATGCTGCTCAGGGCTTTTCCTCCTTGTCTTACATGAATGAAGAGACAAGAGGTGTGACACGTCTCACTCACAAACATTAGACACTTTTCTGTCTCATTCTACAAACTTCTTTAGGTCTTCTTCACCATCGCTCTATATTCTTTATCATCTTTGAGAGGTGAAGCCACTCAAAGTAGTAATGGTGGTATAGTGGTAAGCATAGCTGCCTTCCAAGCAGTTAACCTGGGTTCGATTCCCGGCCATCACAGAGGAGAGACTTTCCTTATCAGTTGGGATGTTGGATCTTTTTCAGTTCTTTCAAACCTTTATTCAAAGACTCAGTCTCCTGATTATTGAATGTCCTCTTAGAGAAAACACAACTCTTGGACAAATGAGCCACATCCTTCCAAGAAAAGCAGCTCCAGCAACCGGAAACACAACACAATCAAAGCTTTGATAGTGAATGGTGAAGACAAGCTCCTCAGGAGTTTTCCTCCTTGTCTTCCATGAACTGATTCAGTTGAAATCAGTTGATAACAACCTAAGAACTTCAATTTGACAAAAATAAGTTTTTCAAATCAAAATGAATATAGTAACTAGGTAGACCAGGTAGCTTCAACACTGAGCAGGGAGCATCTACATGGCAACATGACGCTGATCTCCTTTGATATCCTTTGATCTCCATGAGGTTCCTCTCTCATCTGCTGAATTGAATCCACAGGTGGTAATGAGGCATTGATGGACTCTGCCGATCTCTGATTATGTAACTAAACATACCTGTGAGCTACAAGCTTTAAATACTGGAGTTTTAATCACAGCAGGAGGTAAGAACTCAAGGGTTTTTTGTACAGAAGTATCTGCAGATAAACTTCATCCACAACTGAAGGTTAGAGTCTGCTGGAGTCAGTCCTGCAATATGCAAATTAGCCATGTGCACCAGACAGGAGGAAGCCTAACTTTGGGTTTGAGTATCTTTGTAAATAAAGTGACTCAGTTCTCACCGTAGGTTTCCATATTTATTCTTTATTTACTTGGAAACAGTTCATTTCTCATCTTGAAGTTATACTTTTCAGCTGGAATTCCAGTCCTGGCTTCTCCTGAAGGTTTGTAGTTTCTGTTTATACCCCAGTGGTACGTTCATTCATCGAGGCAGTCCGTTTCCTTACGCTCGCAGTAGGGATGTCCCGATCCGATCGGTAGATATCGGATCGGGGCCGATATTAGTGATTTGTGAGTGATCAGGAATAGGCAAATCCAGCCGATCACCCCGCCAATCTAAAAAAAAAAAAAAAAACGCGGTCCGCAACGTCACCTAATAACCACAACAATCAGGGACTACAAGCTCCGGTTGAGCTGCAGAAGCTAGATGCAGGCGGAGCGGGGCCATAGACCTATAAAACTAGAGTTATATATAGTGGTTTATGTGTTTCTGTGCAGGAGACTACTTCTACATTTCTATGTGGTCTGTCTTCTTCTGCTTTTTGTTGTGTTTGGTGAGTCACAGCGCCCCTACAGGCCTGGCATGTGTACTACATGCCCTGAAGCCTCGTGTTGAGCCGTGTTCATAGTGAGGTGAGGACAGAAGTTTTTGGGAGAAGGCCAGGGAGAACAGAAATCGGTTTTTTCGTCGTGTGGATGTACCCTAAGTTTACAACAACAACTAAAGAAAAAGCCGCACCGAAGCAGCAAACTCTCCACTTCAAAATAAAGGATTTTAAAATAAAGGATTTTAAAATAAAGGATAAGTACCCACAGGGGAGCGATATGGAGAAAAAAGTAACCCAGACGGTTACGCTAGTTTGAAGGGAGACTGAGATATTCTGAATAAATTTTTTGAGAGTACTATGTTTAGACTACTTTTGTCAAACAGGTTTTACCACTTTGAAGTGGACTAAAGTGTTTATAATTCACATTGAAATGTAAATGTTTTGTGACATTCAGGTCAAACCTCTCATACTGCTTTAAGGTAAACTGAAATTTAATACACAAAGAAGTTACATTGGAGCCTCAGAGCATTTATGTTTAAGTCATTCTGAGAAGAATTTTGATTCAATAAGTGAGTTTTACAATAATTTCTAGGTAAACAAAGCTTCTGCCAATAGTGCTTTTAGCTTCATACATCTTAGTCGCTCCAATAATAGACTATTGAGTATCTTTGCAATAGCAATGTAAGTATCGGATTGGGAAAGTATCGGTATCGGTCGATACTCAATTCTGAAAAATCGGATTGGTATAGGGGGCATAAACCTGACCCCCCCCCCACACACACACACACACACTCTCAGCCAATCACAGACCACCTCGCTGTAACATGTAACGCTGCGTTCATGTACCATGAAATTATAGGAACCAACAAACATCATCATTGAATCATTACAACAATAACAACTGCAGAGATTTTACACTAGTTTTCTATTTTTCTTTAGTCAAAAGATGTAATGGCAGGAAGCCCCCCGCCTGTTCAGACGGTGGGGGTGTTGTAGACAGGAAGTAACTAAATAAGTTACTTGTAATCTAACTTAGTTACTTTTAAAAGCAAGTAATCAGCAAAGTGACTAAGTTACTTTTAAAGGAGTAACTAGTAATCAGTAATACTACTTTTTCAAGGTGGTAACACTGCTTATGAGAGTCTAATCAGGGCTTGTTCATGATGGTGAGTTGATTGTTGGAGTTTCCAGATTACAGATGTCACACCAAGTGGTGAACCACTCATGGCTGGAGGAAAGAACAACCTGGTTCTCCTGGGCAGTGAAAAGGTTTAAGGTTCCTTGTAAGCTGGCAAAGTTTGGAGTTCCTTCATGAGTTGACAGTTCTGTCGTGAGCCCTTGGCGTATTGATGATTGCCTACAGCAGCTGGCTACGACCCTGACAGACAGCATGCATCTCAACATCTCCTCCTTAGTATAGTGGAGAGTATCCCCGCCTGTCATATGGGAGCTGGGGGTTCAATTCCCTGACAGGGAGTACTGCTCTTTAGTTTACTAACTGATAACCCTCAGGTTCAGGTCAGAAAGGCCCTTTTAATCACTTCCTTCCAGGTCACACAGCGTTTACCAACATTGATGTGTTTGTGAAAATTTGAGTTGAAAAAGAGCAAGAAGAGCGCCCTCTAGCCAGGGGGATTAAAAGCTCACAGCACCTGCTATTCTCAGGCAGTCTCCCATACAAGCAGATGGCGCTAGATGGCGCTGTTTGTTCAACAAATGTTTGAAAACACACTTCTTTGCCAATCTTTCAGCCTCTATCTTCAAACCAACAGCGCCATCTGGTGGAGTCAGAAAATAAAGAAAATGGTTGATGAGGCTTCATTTGGCCGAGGCTCCATCGAGGCTCAGTGCCGGTGTAAGATTGTAAAAGGACCCTCATAGAATCTGAACCCCGAGTTCCATTTTCCACTGTAGGATATATGGAGCCCTAATATTTGTACTGAAATGTTAATAGAATTTAAGAACATAAATGAATATGAACAGAAACAACAACATATATTAGATAGAGAGTAACTATTTTATTCTAGATAAACTATGAGAGAGAGAGACATACTGATGGTAGATTTTAAAAGAGGAGGACTAATAGGAGGACTCACATGTCCCTGGTTCTAAAAGAACTTCATTGGCTGCCAGTGTCCTATAGGATCCAGTTTAAAGTTCTGGTCCTGGTCTTCAGAGCCTTGCATGGTCAGGCTCCTTCTTATCTCAGTGATCTGGTCCAGCCTTACACCCTGAATGGCTCTGAGGTCTGTGGATCAGAACCTGCTGAAGGTTCCACGCTCTCATTTTCTCACTAGAGGTGACCGATCCTTCCAGGCTGTTGCTCCACTACACTACAGAAACTCTGCTGGAGGTTAACAGGGTCGTGTGAAAACATTTGACTCCAAGCAGCAACTCAATCCAGAAGAGACTGGAACAAGAACACAGCTCCTTGGACCGCTTGGTTTCCTCACTCAGCTCATCTCACTCTGAGGGAAAAGTTGTTCTGGATGAGAAAAAAGTTCTTCTGAGAACATCAGTCCTCATCACTTTCTGCAGAGGAACATAGAGAGTGAGCTACCAGCAGCTGCTCTCTGTGGAGGAGAACATCAGTCCTCACCTCCACCCTTTTTGACAGGGTGAAGGTGTGTGTGTGTGTGTGTGTGTGTGTGTGTGTATGTGTGTGTGTGTGTGTGTGTGTGTGTGTGTGTGTGTGTGTGTGTGTGTGTGTGTGTGTGTGTGTGTGTGTGTGTGTGTGTGTGTGTGTATGTGTAAACAGAAAAATACCATGAGCAACTCTTAACAGCATGTTTTACCTTTAACCTTTTACCATATTTACTACCTTAAATGAATTGCCTTAAATTATTAACCGTTGATAATCTCTACCTTGAGTGCTCTTAATATGTAATTTCCATGTATATTTACAACTTTGTCCTTTTTAACCATATGTCTGTACCATGAAATAATATAAATGACCTTTTACTTTACATAACAATTAAACTGTAAAATTGAAATCACAGTACACTAAGCATGGCTTTTACTGCTCATCAACGTTCCTGGTACTTCCATCTGATTTACAACAGTTACTCCTGATTGACCACACCTTGTCTGGGAGTTCTTTCAAAGAAAAAGCATAAGCACTATACTATCATTACAACATGAAATAAACACGTATGAACCATTGCAAAAAAAGAACTTAATATCCAGGTCATTTACAAAGTCTATTTTCTGACATATTTGTATCCCTGCTAATCTGTTGTTGGTCATGCTGAGGTGATACAGTGGAGCATTTTCACTGTTTCTCTTCTTTATTCAAAGATTGTCATTCATTCAGAATGTCAGATTCTGATCAAAGTAAATATCAAAGTAAAGAAAGGAATTTAGTCACTTTGATCTTTCCAAATCCTTGGAAATAGTATAGCCTAGTTAGAACCAGATGGCGTAATACTACTTCATGGATACCAACTTCCATTAAAGCCAAAAGAAGAAGAAGAAAGTCACTTCAGGATAGTGTTGGTGACTTACAGACTGCACATCTCCATCTTCAGCCCACAACAATCAGGGTTCTAATTTACAGATGATTTAAGGCCCGTTTACACCACAACAAAAACAAGTGGAACCACAAAACTTTAGTCACATTTGGGCTCCGTTTATACGACAGTGGTGCTCGGATCCACTGCAACCGTCACTTTTTGGTCCCGGCTCTCAAGGTGGAACTTTTCTTTCACACTCCCGACTCCCCCCACAGGGACAGGCGGAGGCTACGGAACACTGTTACTGAGCATGTACACCTCCGCCGGGGTAAATAGTGCTTCTACTCATGTGTGAGTAACAAACATGGCGGCCTCCGTAGAGCTGCTGTCCTGTAAAAGCTTCACTTTTCCTTAACGGACAAGTTGTTGTCACTTGGAATGTTGTGGTGTAAACGGAGCCGAAGACTCAGATCAAAACTGAGCCGTTAACATGTGACTGGGTTGTGAAAGCTCACACAGGAGGAGGGTTAAAAACATGTTGCATTGGCCGGGAATCAAACCCTGGACTCCTGAATGGAAGGAGAGAATTCTACCGTGTTGTATGTCCGGTTGCTGGAGCTGGTTTTCTTGGAAGGGTGTGGCTCATTTGTCCAAGAGTTGTGTTTTCTCTAAGTAGACATTCAATAATCAGGAGACTGAGTCTTTGAATAAAAGTTTGAAAGAACTGAAAAAGATCCAACATCCCAACTTATAAGGAACGTCTCTACTCTGTGACGGCCGGGATTCGAACCCGGCTCAACTGCTTGGAAGGCAGCTATGCTCACCACTATACCACCATCACTATTTTGAGTGGCTCCACCTGTCAAAGATGATAAAGAATATAGAGCGATGGTGAAGAAGACTTGAAGAAGTTTGTAGAATGGGACAGAAA